>NC_138881.1:9495919-9898419 GCF_965194805.1 Balaenoptera borealis | reverse complement strand
AGAGTGATTTCACTCCAGAAAATCTACAGAGCTCCCATTCTGGACACTGAGCTCACCTATAAAGAAAGGTGAACAGAATTTAAGGCTTTGGTGAAATTCAAGGAGAGCTAAGTCAGAGTTGCAAGTTTTTCTGTATTCTTCCTGTAATGAGGTCAAACTACGTCTGCAACTCCATGCAGGCGGTGGTGAAGCTGTGCCGGAACCACCAGCTGACCTGTGCGAGGCAGGTCACCGGTGATCACAGGCTCTCTGTTCCTCCTCTGAAAGACCGTCGCCTGTGTGGGCTTCAATATCTGTTCTAATAAAAGGAACACCGGTGTCCCAAATGGTGCTCAAAGGGAACACTGAGCTTCCCAGTGGCTAACTTCATATTTAATTGGATCATTTTTAGAATGAGGAGGATTCTTTTCCCCTCACATTCTAAAAATAGCAGGAGACCACACCATTTTGCCTTTGGATTATTGACAGAACAATTTGTCCCATTGGCTTTTTGGCTTTGTTTAGTTGGGAGATGATAATATTATTCTATTGTCAGATTGATGCTGGTTCCTTCTAGCTGTGAGTGGGCTTAACACAAAAGGCATTCTCAGGGCCAATTTAAACCAGCAGGTAGAAATTGTTACACATCTGAATCAAAATAGAGAGGAAAAGTATATGGCACTTGCTTTGATAAACTCCCACCATTTATTATCTTGGACCAAGGTTTTTAAAAGCAAACACTTTGTAGAGCTTAAGCAATCAGCATCTGATTATTACTTAATGACTGAACTCTCTTAAAGGCTCCATAATAATCAAAATGCAAAAAGGCAACAAAATGTCATCTGAGAATTTCAATTTTTAAACACCCAAGTTAAAGCATGGGAAATGTAACAGTCTCTCTGCAACATGAATAATTTCCTTTCCACGAAGTAATCAGTTAGAATTCTAACAGTTCAAGAGAACATACAGAGCAAAGTGGGTACGTCAACCTGCCCCGAGAAAACATGCAGTCGCGCATATGGTGATTTTGCACTAGACTTTACAAATCCAGGGCTAATCTATGCAAGGTTTTGGCACTTTGTACCTAACAAAGACCAAAATGTAATGAAACTGTCCTGTAACTGTAGAATTATCTGATGAGGCAGCAGGAAGAGAGAACTCAGCAGAGCTGTTCCACAAAGTTCTAAAGGACGTCTCAGCTGCGTCATGGCACCACGAGGCAAGGGATCCATTGGCTCCCGGCCTCTCTCAGAGACCAGTCCCAGAAAGATGGTGTCAGGCATGGTGGTGCTGCAGGACTGATGTCTTTGTTTCATCAGATATGGACATTTCCATCACTCAGAACTCCCTCTCCTTCTGTGATTAAGTGCCTCAAACCCAAGTGAAGGGGAGGCCAGCTCTGTAAGCGTATGACGAAAAGGGAAAAGGCCACGTCATCTTCCTAGGAGTCTTTTAGAATTTTATTAACCATTTCCGGGCCCATGTTACAGAAGCTAGAGCAAAAGGCAATGGGCTGGCCTAGACAGACTGCTGTGAGAACCCAACACGCCAGGTCCTTGCAGCTTTAGCAAGAATCCAACTCAGCTACTTTGGAACGCGAGGGGATGCTGATGGCAGAGATGGCCACGGGCAGGACAGAATACAAGGAAGACCACTCCAGCAGGGACTAGGAGGGGCTGACGTCACCATGCTTCAGCCAAGGCTTCAGAGGACCTGTACACCTACGTGGTGGCTCTTATCCCGGGCGGTGCATTGCAGTCATGGGGGAAGCATTCAACAGACTCAAGTCTGGTCCTACCCCAGGGATTCTGACATTGGTCTAGGCTGGGACCTGGGCATCAGAACTTTTAACAGATCCTCAGGTCATGCTCACATTCAACCAAGGTCAGGAAGCACCAAAGTAAGGCAGGCAGGTTGCCGGCAACTTCCAGAAGTTAGCACATGTCAAACACAGGGAGGCTACATGTGACTGAAGTTAACCAGACTGTAGAGACCAGAAATCTGAACCAAGTCAAGAAATTCTGATGGAGCCCCAGCCTGACCTGGGTCAGCACCCAAGATGCTGAGTGGGCGAGTCTTCTCTATAGAGAAGTAGTTTCTGGAAGTCCCTCAGCATTTATCATGGGCCATCGTTACACATTTGTTCTTATTTCAGATCACTTGATAAAACACAGAATGCCCAGCTAACAGTGAATTTCTGATAAGCAATAAATAATTTTTAGTAAAGTTATAACTCAAATATCACAAGGGTTAATAGTTTTTAGCATAAATATGTTCCAAATATTGCATAAGATAATAATTTTTAGCATAAGTATATGCAAAATATTGCTTGGGCCATACTTGTCCTAAAAGCGATGCGTTGTTTACCTGAAATTCAATCTAACTGTGCAGCCTATGTTTTTATTCACTACATCAGGTCACTCTACTCATATTTAGTCTGCATTGTTACCATACGCATATTTATTGATCTCCTGTGCAGCCACCGTGCTAAGCATTGAATCTCTTGGCCTCTCGCTCTCCTGTCTCGCGATAGTAAGCATGGGTAAATCGCTGGGGGCAGGCCTAGGTGTGCATGCCCAACTCAACCACTTTCGGTGGGCCTTGCAGCAAATGGTTTAGCGTTCCTTGGCTTCAATTCCCCTCCAGGTAACAGGGCGCTTCTTACGGGATGTAAGGCGAATTAACTATGAGTCTACAATGCACAAAGTCCAGTGCCTGGCTTATAATAAGATTCCTTAAATGGTTGCAATCATTATTGTCCTGACTTCCTAACAGTTGATTTCAACGAGATCTTTGACGTACTCGTATTAAAATGAAGCTAAAAGAAACTCTTAATATAGGAATTTGAGGTTCAGTTCTTTAAGCTATGAGTAAATTAGTATAGAAAATAAAATTTAATTAGGGAAATTTCTCCCCCACCACCTATGCTTTTTTTTTTCTTCTTTCTTTCTCTTCCTGTCATTCCACCTGCCTCTCGAACACCTTGGCCCACCATAATTCTCAGATGTGATCATGACCAGATGATCTGGCTGTGACGTGGCGGAAGCAGGAGATATTCACCAGGGTATGTATGCTATGTGGGGTAACTAATTCCTATCTACATGTTATTTGGATGACTTATACAAAGAAGCACAGATACTAAAAAAACCCACTAAGACAGGTATAAAAAGTACAAAATTCAAGTAGCAAAGGGGACGGGATAGTTTTACAAGAAAATCTAGGCTAAAGATAGCAGTGGCAATCTAGTGTAAAACCTAACTACATGCTTCCCAGCAGGCGAGGCAAAAAGGGAAACACAATCTATTACTGCGCTTCCTGTCTAATAATAGGAAACGTGCTATCAGGTGGGAGAAATTTCCCCCGGCAATAAGATTAATACATCACCTAGCTCCCCAGACAACACAGTAGACTGGGTCTATTTTTATATTTTACTAGAGATACAGAAGCATTCTGGGTTCCAAATATTCTTAAGGATAAAATCCCTGAGCACGAAGCAATCAAGAAACAAATATTAAAAATATGTCTAGGGAAGAAGGTTTGGGTTTTAGCAATTTTAGAAACGACCAGGTGTCTGGCTGAGGGCAACTTGAAGAATTACAATTACAGTCCATGGTTCGTCAGAACCTTTCTTTATTCTTACCTCATACCTTTGTCTCTAGAACACTTGAAACATTTTGCAAGCATCTTCCAGAATCCTTGCCTTTTCGCGTGACTAGATTTTCATAGCACGTGGGATGGATCCTGAAGAGAGACGTTGCCCTGGGGCTGCATGCAGCTGTCAGAGCCCTGTTGCCTATGCAGCTCATTCTACTGCCCCCAGCAAGGGATCCCAGCGCCACATGGCCAAGCCCAAGGGCAGGGGGTCGCCGCCTTCCCGGAGAGGACGGACTTGAGCCTCCTGGGAGAAATGACTAGAAAAACTCCCAACCCATGCAGCTTTTGTTTTTTGTTACTTTTCTTCATCTGCTTTCCCATTTCAAAACCTTTGAATGAAGCAACCAATTGGAAGCAAATTCCCTGTGGACATTCTCTTGGTGAATTATGTTAGCTATCGAACAGCATAGATTTTCTTTTTTTAAAAATAGGAACATTACAGGACTGAAAGAACACTTGTTCAATATTAGAAAATGCTTTCAACACGCCAAAGTTGAGGCTCGTCAAAAAGAGAGCCATTAATCTTACAGAGGCGGCAAAAATTATACATAGACACACACATCTATGCCATATATAAAACATATACTATGCATATTTACATATAATAGAGGAGGAAAATCAGCACCCTGAATAGATGATTTCCTTTACTAACTGTGACTAAGTCCGAACTCTTTAGCATAGTAACAAGGCCTGTTTGAATACGGCCTCGCCCTCCTTCACTGATGTACTGTTGTACTACATCAAACTAAATCCAGGATACATTTTATACTTCAGGGCCCTCCTTTACAACAAAGGTTTCCACTGACAATGAGACTCTCACTATTTCTCTCCAACTATTGAACTCCTATGAATCTCCGAGACCCAGATTAAACAATGCCTCCTCCATGAAGCCCTCCCAGAATGGCCCAGGCACAGTAATTACCCACCATGGCATTTTATACAGACCTACGACACTTCTCACACTGGATAACTATGCGTTTGAATCTGCTTCCCATTCTACACTACACGACTCCCATTCTGATTAACATCTTTGTGTCTCCAGTACCAAGACAATACCTAGCCCAAGTAAATATGTATTGAATTGAATTCAAAATCAATTCAGCCAAAAGGAGGGCCTGAGTTAACTAAAAGATACACCCATGCTCTAAAATACTATTTGTTAAACCTGGTTTGGAGACAGACCAGTGTGATTTCAAATACTTGCACGGTTTCATAAATTTTTAAAGAATTCTCCAAATGAAAATAAGTCTGAGTTTCATTTGAAAATGTCCTTACATTGACCAGACTGCCCCTTGGAAACAGAGGGTATCTCCAAATCAGAGAATGCTAACCCAATAAAATTCCACCAAATTCTATTTTGGGGGGCTACTTTCTAAAGAAAGAGGAGGAGTGGAAGAGAGAGAAAGACGAAGCAGAAAGTATTTAAATTTGGCCCGAATTTATCATATGCTTTTTGTAAACTTGGTGTTAACTTATAGCTTTTATTACACATAATGTTGTTTTTAGATAACAGGTCATGTTTAAATGTTTTAAGTCTGCTGACCTGCAAAAAAAAACAGCAAAGGGCAGAAACTGTACAGCATGTTCCCTGGCTGGGTGGTGATCTGCAACCCAGCCCTCCAGCCTTCTCCGTCCCTTCTCAGTGGAGCACCAGCCTTCACTCTACCGGGAGGGCCGTGGCGTGAATAATTCACGTTGGCTGGTTTTGCTAACCGCGGTGGTACCGTGCCTTCAGCCTCTTTCTTTCTCGCCTGTAAAGGCAGTTCTTGAACACTCTTATCTCCAGCTACGGGAAATGGTAAAGGCCGAACCACTGGGCTGCAAGGTCTCGTGGTTTTCTATACCTCACTCCGTGAGCGCCTGTCCCCCAGGACTGTGGGGGGGAAACTGAGGCTCAGCGCTGCGCTGAGGCACTGGGCCCCGGGGGCCGGCTCTCGCCGCCCCCCACCCCTCTATCTCCTAGTCTCCCTCAGGGCTCGCCAGCAGGGCCTCCCTCGGCCTTGACGCGTGGCTAATGCAACTCAGCCCCCTTCGGCTCTCAGCCCTCCCTGAAGGCCACTCGGCCCAGTGCCCTGGGACGAGTCCCCACAGCCCGTGGAGGTTTCCGTCAAAGCCGTTAGCACGCCCCACTGAGCTGAGGGCCCCCTGGGTCCCATGCCCCCTCCCCGGAGGCTGTGCGACCATCAGAGTGAGGGCTGTGTCACGTTGGCTGGGTGTCATATTCCTGGAGCTGGCATGGAGTCTGGCCCATGGGGACACTGGGTGGGTGTGTTCATATCCAGTGCCTGCATCATTGCTGATAAATAGATGCATGAAGATCGCTGGTACTGTGGTTAATTTATGTCTTTTTTCTCTCTCTCCCAGACAACTGCCACAACCTCCCACCTCGACCCTGGAACTAGTCTCCGAGCACTCCACTCCAGCCTCTGCAAGGCCACCAGGGCTGGGTACCACTGAGGTAATCCTGTCCCGTCCTCTGACACCCCTGCTCCATCCCACCAGATGCCCACGGCCCGCAGGATACATCTCCGGTCCCGGATTGTGGTGATGGGGCTCTTCATCATCCAGTCTCACCTGTGCCTAAGCTTCCCACGGCTCCCAGGTCGCATGATAGGTGCACCGAGGCTAAACTTTTGCTCCATCCCTTATAAGGCTGGCCATACTCTTTGCCTTGATGGAAATGTCCTCACCCCTTCTTGGCCCGGCAAATCCCTCTGTGTCCTGCAGACCCAGCCGCAAAGGTACTTGCACTGATGTTACCCTGAATCCTGGAGCCTAGTGAGTAACACCCTGCCCTAAATTCCTACAACTCTCCATCCCAGTCCCCACCATAAGGCAAAATGCCCGGGAAGACCATTACTTGTTTAGTTGTTTGCTGTGAACCTGAGCTTCTGAGGGCAGTACAGAAGCCTGATGTGCGAAGTTAGTGAATGAATCAATGAGTGCACGAACAATTGAAAGGACACAGGAATGACTGAGGGAGGAGAAAATGTAGCAGAAAAGGAGAAAATGAAGCAGAGAATAATGTAGCAGAAGATAAGAAGGGGCGAGGGCGAGAGGAACAAGGTGGAAAGTTTAAGATAAGGTACAAAGATGACTGCTAGCACTGTGCCCCCTGCTCCCAGCAGCTCCCATCTCTGCCCTTTCCTTCCCCGGGCGGGAGACACAGCTCTCCTCCCTGCAGAGACGGACCCATGGTGTCAAGGCAGGTCAGTTCTGAGGGATGGAGGAGAAGGAAGACATGTATACACTGTGGAGTTGTGGGAGGATCGAACGAGGTCTGTCCCCAAAGGGACATGCCCGGATGGAGGACAGCAGGAAGGCTCTAGAAGCTGGTAAACAGAGCAGAGGAGGGGCAGCAGCAGCAAAGCAGAAGCCAAGGGTGGTCAAGGCACGTCCAGTGCTTCTCAACTGCCCATTCCTACAGGCCTGGGCAGGAGCCGCAACCAAGGAAGACACGGGCAGAGTACTGTCTTGTTTGCAAAGCCATTCCCCAAACCATCTCATCGATCCTTCCAACAGGAGTCACTGCTACGCAGGTTCAGAGCCGCAAGCCCACAGCCAAGAGGCGTCTCTTTCCCAAGGTCCTATAGAATGAGCTGCGGGTCTCTTATCTGAACCTAGGTCTTCAGTCTCAAATGTCAGGCTCCTTTTTACCCCCTTCACTCCCACAAATGACCCTTCACACCGAGAAGTAGAATCAAGTTTGCCAGTATCTTTGGATTTCTGCTTCCTTTCTACCCTCTTGAGCTTGGACTGTTTTCACACAGGCAGTTTGCAAACATACAGAATCACGGTAAGGCCCACGCCACAGCACAAAACCTGCTGGATGCAGCAGCCTCTAGCCCAGGACACGCAGACAGGAGAACAGGAGCTGAAAGCCCGCCCCACGTACAGCTACCAAGTCTGGAGGGAGGGAGGGAGTAATCAGCCAATCAACAAGCATTTCACTATTTCAGGTAGTCTCCTACCAAGGAAAGCTATGTGAAACCCGCTAAGCCAGTCTCTGCAGCTTTGCGACTGGGACTGCAAGGATCCAAACTGGCTTCTAGCTTTTGGAAAAGCTCTTCTAGTAACAGCACATATGTGTGTGTGTGTGTGTGTGTGTGTGTGTGTGTGTGTGTGTGTGTGTGTGTGTGTGTGTGTGTGTGTGTGTGTATTAACCATGTTTCTGACTTCTGTCAACTTGGTGCTTTAACATCTGTCCTACAGGCCATATGCCAGATACTCCTAGTGTGGACAACACAAGAATATGTCCCAGTTACCCTGCCTTGGCCTCTTGCGTCCCTCATCATCTGCATCCCACCTACGGAGGAGTCCTCCTACAGGAAGCACGCTTTGCAAATACAAATCAACCCATCCAGGCCCACACCCCAATCTCCTCCTTTACTGGGTTCTCACACTCCAGGCCACGGTTCCCCTGCCGTAATCACCCCAGGGCCATCCCCTATGCCCCAGAGGCCACTGAAGTTATCCAAACTAGTGAATCCTAAACCCACTTGCCATGCCTCACCTGTTCCTTCCTACAAAAACCACAATAAAGGCTCTTGTGACAGTTCCCCTGCTGCTTCTACCTCCTGACTGACCCTGGTGCTTCCCCATGTGGCCCCTGAGGGCACAGCGTGCCCCTCTTCTTAGGAACTGTGAGTAATAAACTATGTTTTCAACGGCAATCATCTCCTGATCTTTTAGCCTTACTGTATCTCAAATTTTCTATTGACATACTATATTTTAGAACTGTGTGTGTGTGTGTGTGTGTGTGTGTGTGTGTGTGTTGGCAAGGGTGTGGGTGGAGGATCTCATTGTCCAGTTTTCTTTAGAGAAAATAGAAATTTCATTTTTCCCTTAATATGCAAACATGTAAGTTGCCAACATCTCATAGATTCTAAACATAAATAAGTGAAGCTTCCTCAAGGTTGTAAATGAACTCGCGGCACAGATGTCTGAATGGGATGTAGGAGTCTGCTGACCTCATCCCAAAGTGCTCTCCGTCACCTAAAATGCTCTCCTGCTTCTAACCACATGGAGCTAATGCCTGGGGCATCACCTTCCTCTCCATTTGCAAGATGCCACGTTCCAGGCTATCGTGCTGACAACTTGTCACTGTACCCTCTAAAGAGGCTGTCAAATTCTTCTTTAAAAAACACACATGCCACAACAATGGAATGAACCCCCTCACAGTGACTCAAACTTTGAGTGTCTGAATTGTTTCATGTGCCAGATGACAGCAGAGGCAGACACCCACAATTGCATTTGGTTGGCACTCCGACTGTTGGAATGCCACCTACCTGAGCAGCTGAGCCCAGTGGTTGAGCCATTAAGACGTCCACAGCCTGAGATGTGGTCGCTGCTGACTTCTAGGTCCTGGGAGTCCTGCATGTCCCAGGACTCGAAGAGAAATGGAAACATTTAGCTAGTTCTTGCCACACTGCCTATGGAACTGTATCATTCCAATGCCGCAAGTATTTTGAAAGAATAAAATATTCTGCTAGTAGGAATGTAATTTACAATTGCAACTTACTATAGTGTAGGATAAAGAAAGTTTCTGGATGATTTTCAGAGACCCAAAGAAGGCTAAGATTGCCTACATGAGCTGGAAGAAAAGCAATGGACAGATTTCTACTAAATACTAATTCAATTGAGTCTCCTTTGCTATCTATACTGGACTGAATTGTGACCCCGAACAAGATATGTCCAAGTCCTAACATCCTGTACCTGTGAATGTGACCTTATTTGGAAAAGGGGTCTTTGCAGATATACTCAAATTAAGGCTCTAGAGATGAGATCATTCCAGATTAACTGTTTGGGTCCTAAAGTCAATGACAAGTGTCCTTATCAAAAGAGTTTTTAGAAGACAGACAGGAAAAGCCACACAGGAGAAGGCCATGTGAAGACAGAGGCAGAGATTGGAGTCAAGCTGCTATGAGCAAAAAAATACCTGGAGCCACCAGAAGCTGGATGAGACAAGAAAGGATTCTCCCCTAGAGCCTTCTGAGGGAGTGTGACCCTGACAACACACTGATTTTGGACTTCTGACCTCCAGAACTGTGGCAGACGACCTTTCCGTTGTTTTAAGCCAACAGTTTGTTACAGCAACTACAGGACACTAATATCCTGTCATATGTACATTCAAAGTCAAAAAGGCACAAATAATAATCAAAAACGCGTCCTTGTCTCAAAACATTTGAAAATCATTGCGTTTAACTACTGCATCTAGCTCTTTCCCTTGCAAGCAGAAAAGGCTAAATGATCAAATCTTATGTGTCAGCAAATAGAAAGACAGGCCCGGTGTCCCTCCAAAGCCTGGTGGTTCGTCTGTCTGCTCTCCTGCATTAAGGCAAGCCTGCTCCTGTGATTTCTAAATTATCACAGAGAGGTGACGTCAAGATCAGCCTGGAATCTTCCCAGAGTTGGCAAACCCATTATTCTCCTTGACAATTTTCTTTTATTGCTTATGCATTCTACAGAGAAGATCTCCTTAATATTTCAACTGAACTTTCATAGCTCTGGCTATTTGTAAAAGCCATCTCTTAACCAATACATGAATTTTCTTCAAAATGTACCTTACGCATTCAATTCAGAAAAATGCAACATCAGGACTGCACGGTCTGACATCATTCAAGAAAGAGCTGATTTGCATTATTTTGCAAGACAAGGCCATTAAATTCAACTATTCCATTGCACTGGCTCTTAGTTTTTTCCTAGAAACTCCATCTTCCCACTTTGAGCTGACAAAACAAGAGTAATTTTGAGTGACTTCTGTGATCATTCTCTAAACCTCAGAGCTCCACTGAGGTCTGCAGAGTTCAAAATACTTACTGCTTTCTTCTTACGTGACTTGAGATTTTAGAACAAGAGCCACAGGGCTTCCCTGGTGGTCCAGTGGTTAAGACCTTGCCTTCCAATGCAGGGGGTGAGGGTTCGATCCCTGGTCAGGGAGCTGAGATCCCACGGGCCTCGCAGCCAATAACCCAAAGCATAAAACAGAAGCAATACTGTAACAAATTCAAGAAAGACTTTAAAAATGGTCCACATCAAAAAAAAAAAAAGAACAAGAGCCACAAAACACAAAAATGCCACACATATCCCTGTTTCCCTCAAATGGTTAGAAAAAGAAATGAACATATAAAGCAGAACTGTTTAACTGTTAGAAAAATAAACCCAATATTGCCTGAGCACAAACTAATTCTTAAATATGCTTATTTCTTGAAATAGCTTTCCAAACATGTGGTCACCATCTCCATTCCGGAGGAACACGTAACATGGACTAAGTATCTGGAAAACAACCAGTTTTTAGTAGTAAAGAAATGTCAGGAATTAGCCAGAGCACGATGAGAATATAGTGCTTGTGGGAGGATGAAAAGGAATTTCATCAATTGGCCGGCAGGACTACTCTCCACCCCCCCCAACCCCACCTCCACCCCACCCCGCCTTTAGTGAGATGTAATTGACAAATGTGACTACTCTTAATGATGCAGAACACTGGTGACCAATAGTGACTCACACTTGTTCAGAATTAGAAATTGTGTAAGTGACAAAGGAATCATTCCTTTCATTCATTTTTTTCTGCATCTTTAGTTTTGATATAGAAAATGATGCTTAAAGCATCAAGCTTGCCAATGTACAGAGATGGACAATAAACTCCATTAAACTATCCTCATATGTCCCAACGAACTATATGTTTTTTTCAGCTCAGATGACTGAGTAGGCCAATCTTCTGCAAAATTTTGCAGTTATTGGAATTTGGTGTCAATGCCCCTTAACCCCAATCAGATCCAGAAGAGAATAACATGAATCTATTCACACTTTAGGCATAACTGGCTGATACAATTTAATTGGGTACATATCTAAAGTATCCAAGCCCTTTAAAGATCAGGAGCTACTGGTAAGGTTCATACTTCGACTGCTATTTTCTCAACATTCAACCTGATAAGCCTGCCAGAAAAACAAAAATAAACATACTTTGAACAATCAAAGTACATTATTGAAATATAGAAAGGTAGCATTAAGTCTAAACTTAAATCTCAGAAGGGGCAGCCTCAACAGGCTTGATCAAGTCTCTGGCCTGAAAGGTCTATTGCGGTCAGCACCAGATGAAGTGGGGACTTCCATGTCACGTAAGGAACGCTGGGATCTACAGATGCACTACAGTATTACCAACTGCAAAAGCATGAGAAGGACAAGAAGCAAACTGCCCCCCGTCCACGCACTGCCCTCCGACACAGGTTCTTTGTAAACAAACAAACAAACAAACAAACAAAAGGGTAGAAAGATGAGAGTCATGAGCTCTACAAGGTTTCTTATTTCTTATCAGATAAACTTGAAAGAAAACTTGACATTCTGAAATGGCTGACACAGAAAATACTAATTATATGTATTATGTCTGTACCCCCTCACACACAATATGCTAAATATTCATAAGAAAAAATTGCTAAGTGGGGAAATCTGCCCTGGGTTTCCTTTATCTTATTCATTTTATTCAACTCTATTTTTATAGCTTCTTTAATTTAACAAATTCAAGGTCAAAAATCAACTCTGGACTATTAATAGATCTACCAGCAATCACATTTGCAGCATCATGGAAACATACGTCACATTCTCTCCATCTAGCATTGATGATAGCTTCCAGCATCCAGTACCCTTGCTTAAATTTTTTTTTAAAAGGCAATTATTCCCTCCAGGGCAAGCTTTGTGGCACATTTTACAATGTTGTTGAAGAGAGAGAGGTAATGTGGATCTGGAAATCCAGTTAAAAGTCATTATTAGGAGGGACACATTTGATGAGGCAAAAATCAAATTATACAAAATAGAGCAAGCAAGAGATACCTGCATTCTGAACAGTTTTAGTAGATGCTCCCTGACCTGTTCTTACAGACATCCAGCACTGAATTTTTGAAACCATCCCTTTTCTGCTTTGAAAACTATAATTGAATTCTCTTTCTCTATGTTTCACAATTTTGTCTCCTTAAATTTAAATTAGGGTAAGCAAAGGCTTCTCTCAGAGGTTCCCAATGACTGAACTCTAAAATTAATTATCAAAGGAAGGGATTTAGAAAGGATGAGTAAAACCACCTTAAGAACTGAGATTTTGGTGATGGACAGGGTGTGGAGAAAAGAGACCCTCTAACGCTGTTGGTGGGAATGTAAGTTCGTGCAGCCACTATGAAAAACAGTATGGAGGTTCCTCAGAAAACTAAACATAGAATTACTATATGATCTAGTAATACCACTCCTGGGCATATATCTGGACAAAACTATAATTCAGAAAGATACATGCAACCCTATATTCATAGCAGCACTATTCACAATAGCCAAGACATGGAAACAACCTAAATGTCCATAGACAGATGAATGGATAAAGATGTGGTACATATGTACAACGGAATACTACTCAGCCATAAAAAAGAACCAAATAATGCCATTTGCAGCAACATGGATGCAACTAGAGATTATCATACTAACTAAAGTAAGTCAGACAGAGAAAGACAAATATCATATGATATCACTTATATGTGGAATCTAAAAAAATGATACCAATGAACTTATTTACAAAACAGAAACAGACTCACAGACATAGAAAACAATCTTATGGTTACCAAAGGGGAAGGGAGGGGGAGAGGGATAAATTAGGAGTTTGGATTAACAGATACACACTCCTATATATAAAATAGATAAACAACAAGGACCTACTGTATAGCATAGGGAACTATATTCAATAATCTGGGATAAAACATAATGGAAAAGAATATTAAAAAGATTGCATATATGTATATAACTGAGTCACTTTGCTGTACAGCAGAAATTAACACAACATTGTAAACCAACTATACTTCAATTAAAAGAATAAATTAAAAAAAAGAAATGAGATTTTGTGGTCTTTAGGCAGATTTATAAAGTCCAAGGAAATGACAAGTCACAAGACTAGCAGGATGAGCGCCTTTACTGTGCAATCCTGTAAAATGGAAACACGAAGCCACCAATATGGGAACCACCATATAGCACAGAATAATATACAACATAAGATAGTCACTGTTCCAAATGCATAAACCCTTGGATCTTAGCATCCAAGAGCACTGACTTTTACTCATAAGTCATCTTCTCCAGGCAGGAGGTATTTCTGCTGGCCTTGGGGTCTCAACATATTCCTTGTTTATACGTGGGAGGTGTGGGTGCAGGGAGAGGCTTGTGAGAAAAATAAGAAGTCGTGTTGGGTGTAGACTGCATAATTTGGGAAAACACTAGTAAGTTAAAAAAAATAATCACAGCGAGAAAGACAAATATCATATGATATTACTTATATGTGGAATCTAAAAAAAACCATACAAATGAACTTCTTCACAAAACAGAAATAGATGCACAGACATAGAAAACAAACTTATTGTTACCAAAGGGGAAAGGAAGAGAATAAATTAGGAGGTCAATAAATAGATAAGCAACAAGGACCTACTATATAGCACAGGGAGCTATACTCAATATTTTGTACTAACCAATAAGGGAAAAGAATCTGAAAAAGAATATATGACCAGGGACTTCCTGGTGGCGCAGTGGTTAAGAATCCACCTGCCAGTGCAGGGAAAACGGGTTCGAGCCCTGGTCCGGGAAGATCCCACATGGCATGGAGCAACTAAGCCCGTGCGCCACAACTACTGAGCCTGCGCTCTATAGCCCACGAGCCACAACTACTGAAGCCCACATGGCTAGAGCCCATGCTCTGCAACAAGAGAAACCACTGCAATGAGAAGCCCGCGCACCGCAGCAAAGAGTAGCCTCCGCTCACCGCAACTAGACAAAGCCCGCGTGCAGCAACGAAGACCCCACACAGCCAAGAAAAAAAAAAAAGAATATATGACCATGCTGTACACCTGAAATCAACATGACATGGTAAATCAACTATACCTCAATTTTAAAAAAAGGAAAAAAATCACAGCAATATTATCACTTGTAGCCAAAAAACTGGAAACAACACACATATTCATAAACCGGAGAATGGATCAACAAACTGGTATATCCCTTCAAAGGAATGGAATTCAGCAATACAAACAAAGAGGTGATACATGCTGTAGTACGGATGAACCTCAAAAACATCATGCTAAGTGAAAGAAGGCAGTCGCTAAAGACAACATCTTGTGTGACTCTATATGAAATGTTCAGAAAAGGCAAATCTATAGACACAGAAAGTAGAGTAGCAGTTGCCAGGGGCTAGAGATGGGAATAGGGATTACCTGTAAATGAGCACAAAGGATGTTTGCACAACTCAGTAAATTTATTAAAAAACACTGAGTTATACGTAAAGTGGGTGAGCTGCTTTAAGCAGAATAAAGAGGTTTGAAAAAAAAAAAAAAATCAAAGAGCGAGGCTCCAAAGGCTCATGTGAGGCTAACTGTGCCTTTGGAAAGCCTTCTTCCCTGAGACCTGGTCTTTCTGATTCCAGTTTCTCACACCTGGTGCTGGAGTGTATGTTTTCATTCTATGCTCCCAATTCTGCGAGACAGTGACCTGTGGACACCTGGGTAGCTTCCACCTTTTGGCTACTGTGAATAATGCTGCTATGAACCTGAGTGTGCAAATATCTGCTCTAGTCCCTGCTTTCAAATTTTAGGGATATATACCCAGAAGTGGAACTGCTGGATCATAGGGCAAATTCTGTTTAATTTTTTGAGGAATCATACCATGTTCCACAGTGGTTGCATCACTTTACATTCCCACCAACAATGCATAAGGATTCTAATTCCTCCACATCCTCACCAACTGTTTTCTGGTGTTCTATTTTAGTAATAGGCAATCTAATGGGTATGAAGTGGTATCTAATGGATGTGAAGTGTGGTTTTGATTTGCATTTCCCTAATGTTAGTGATGTTGAACATCTTTTCATATGCTTATTGGCTATTTGTATATCCTCTCTGGGGAAATGTCTATTCAAGTCCTTGGCTCATGTTTTAATCAGGTTGTTTGGGACTTTGTTGTTGATTTATAAGAGTTCTTTATATATTATGGATTTAAATCTCTTTTTTAGGTTACGAAAATTGAATTAATTTTTCCTTTAAAATTAAAAGATATTTTAATTAGTTTTACCTTTGAAATTAAAGATAATTAACAGTCATGAAAATAACAATAAGTAATGTACTATTTATTTGTATAGCAAATAAGAGTCTATGAAGGTCTAACAGCTTTCATGTAAGGCAGCTATTCCTGGCTTCATTCTGCTTTAGGATGTGCAAAACGAACAAGTGACTTACTCGATGTCAAACAGCACACACATAGCTCATACTCAAATGTAACAACTCTCATGCCAAAAATCTTTCCTCTGTGCCACTTTTTTATAATGGCTTTGATTTAGCCACCTAATACACTGAACTCACAGAACTAATGTGAGAGTGACAAATTCCTTCCTAATAGAAGGAAACTACAGTCCTATTCCAAAAGAAAACTAGAGAAGAAAAGTCAAATAGTTCACCTACCACTTTTATCATGAAAATATGTCTTTCATTAGGGAGGAAAAAAATTCACTCATTTATCCCACTTTCCCCAGGTTCCTAGTATAATAAAGTTTGCCTTTTACGAACTATTTATTAAAACTTTGCACCAGATAGCTTCAGGATGGTGGAGGAGTAAGACGTGGAGATCATCTTCCTCCCCACAAATACATCAAAAATACATCTACATGTGGAACAGCTCCTACAGAACACCTACTGAATGCTGGCGGAAGACCGCAGACTTCCAAAAAGGGAAGAAACTCCCCACGTACCTAGCCGTGTGGCTGGAAGAGTCTTGGTGTTCCACCCAGGTGTCACACCTGAGCCTCTAAGGTGGGAGAGCTGAGTTCAGGACATTGGTCCGCCAGAGACCTCCCGGCCACATGTAATATCAAACAGCGAAAGCTCTCTCAGAGATCTCCATCTAAACACTAAGATCCAGCTCCACTCAACAACCAGCAAGCTATAGTGCTGGACACCCTATGTCAAACAACAAGCAAGACAGGACCACACCCCACCCATTAGCAGAGAGGCTACCTAAAATCATAATAAGTTCACAGACACCCCAAAACACACCACCAGACACGATCCTGGCCACCAGAAAGACAAGATCCAGCCTCATCCACCAGAACATAGGAACGAGTCCCCTCCACCAGGAAGCCTACACAACCCACTGAACCAACCTCACCCACCGGGGGCAGACACCAAAAACAATGGTAACTACAAACCTGCAGCCTGTGAAAAGGAGACCCCAAACACAGTAAGTTAAGCAAAATGAAAAGACAGAGAAATATGCAGCAGATGAAGGAGCAAAGTAAAAACCCACCAGACCAAACAAATGAAGAGGAAATAGGCAGGCTACCTGAAAAAGAATTCAGAGTAATGATAGGGAATATTATCCAAAATCTCGGAAACAGAATGGAGAAAATATAAGAAATGTTTCACAAAGACCTAGAAGAAATAAAAAGCAAACAAACAATGATGAACAACAATAATAAATGAAATTAAAAATTCTCTAGAAGGAATCAATAGCACAATAACTGAGGCAGAAGAATGGATAAGTGACTTGGAAGATAAAACAGTGGAAATAACTACCACAGAGCAGAATAAAGAAAAAAGAATGAAAAGACTTGAGGATACCCTTAGAGACCACTAGGACAACATTAAACACACCAACATTCTAATTAAAAGGGTCCCAGAAAAAGAAGAGAAACTGAAAGGGACTGAGAAAATATTTGAAGAGATTATAGTTGAAAACTTCCCTAATATGGGAAAGGAAATAGTCAATCAAGTCCACGAAGTGCAGACAGTCCCATCCAGGATAAACCCAAGGAGAAATATGCCAAGACACATATAAATCAAACTATCAAAAATTAAATACAAAGAAAAAATTAAAAGCAGCAAGGGAAAAGCAACAAATAACACACACGGGAATCCCCATAAGGTTAATAGCTGATCTTTCAGCAGAAACTCTGCAAGCCAGAAGAGAGTGGCAGGACATAATTGAAGTGATACAAGAGAAAAACCTATGACCAAGATTACTCTACCCAGCAAGGATCTCATTCAGATTCAATGGAGAAATTAAAAGCTTTACAGACAAGCAAAAGCTAAAAGAATTCAGCACCACCAAACCAGCTTTACAACAAATGCTAAAGGAACTTCTCTAGGCAGAACACACAAGAGAAGGAAAAGACCTACAATAACAAACCCAAAACAATTAAGAAAATGGTAATAAGAACATACATGTCAATAACTACCTTAAATGTTAATGGATTCAATGCTCCAAGCAAAAGACATAGACTGGCTGAATGGATACAAAAACAAGACCCATACACATGCGAGCTACAAGAGATCCACTTCAGACCTAGGAACACATTCAGACTAAAAGTGAGGGGATGGAAAAAGATATTCCATGCAAATGGAAATCAAAAGAAAGCTGGAGTACCAATTCTCATATCAGACAAAATAGCCTTTAAAATACACACTATTACAAGAGACAAAGAAGGACACTACATAATGATCAAGGGATCGATCGAAGAAGAAGATATAACAATTGTAAATATTTATGCACCCAACATAGGAGCACCTCAATACTTAAGGCAAATGCTAACAGCCATAAATGGGGAAATCGACAGTAACACAATCATAGTAGGGGACTTTAACACCCCACTTTCACCAATGGACAGATCATCCAAAATGAAAATAAATAAGGAAACACAACCTTTAAATAATACATTAAACAAGATGGAGTTAATTGCTATTTATAGGACATTCCATCCCAAAACAACAGAATACACTTTCTTCTCAGGTACTCATGGAACATTCTCCAGAATAGATCATATCTTGGGTCACAAATCAAGCCTTGGTAAATTTAAGAAAATTGAAATCGTATCAAGTATCTTTCCCAACCACGACGCTATGAGACTAGATATCAATTACAGGAAAAAAATCTGTAAAAAATACAAACACATGGAGGCTAAACAATACACTACTAAATAACCAAGAGATCACTGAAGAAATCAAAGAGGAGATCAAAAAATACCTAGAAACAAATGACAATGAAAACACACTCACCCAAAACCTATGGGATGCAGCAAAAGCAGTTCTAAGAGGAAAGTTTATAGCAATACAATCCTACCTGAAGAAACAAGAAACATCTCAAATAAACAACCTAACCTTACACCTAAAGCAATTAGAGAAAGAAGAACAAAAAAACCCCAAAGGTAGCAAAAGGAAAGAAATCATAAAGATCAGCTCAGAAATATATAACAAAGAAATGAAGGAAACAATAGCTAAGATCAATAAAACTAAAAGCTGGCTCTTTGAGAAGATAAACAAAATTGATAAACCATTAGCCAGACTCATCAAGAAAAAAAAGAAGATTCAAATCAATAGAATTAGAAATGAAAAAGGAGAAGTAACAACTGACACTGCAGGAATACAAAGGATCATGACAGATTACTACAAGCAAATCTATGCCAATAAAATGGACAACCTGGAAGAAATGGACAAATTGTTAGAAAAGCACAACCTCCCGAGACTGAACCAGGAAGAAATAGAAAATATAAACAGACCAATCACAGGCACTGAAATTGAAACTGTGATTAAAAATCTTCCAACAAACAAAAGCCCAGGACCAGATGGCTTCACAGGTGAATTCTATCAAACATTTAGAGAAGAGCTAACACCTATCCTTCTCAAACTCTTCCGAAATATAGCAGAGAGAGGAACACTCTCAAACTCATTCTATGAAGCCACCATCACCCTGATACCAAAACCAGACAAAGATGTCACAGAAAAAGAAAACTACAGACCAATATCACTGATGAACACAGATGCAAAAATCCTCAACAAAATACTAGCAAACAGAATCCAGCAGCACATTAAAGGGATCATACACCATGATCAAGTGGGGTTTATCCCAGGAATGCAAGGATTCTTCAATAGACACAAAGCAATCAATGTGATAAACCACATTAACAAACTGAAGGAGAAAAACCATATGATCATCTCAAAAGATGCAGGAAAAGCTTTCAACAAAGTTCAACACCCATTTAAGATAAAAACTCTCCAGAAAGTAGGCATAGAGGCAACTTACCTCAAAATAATAAAGGCCATATATGACAAACCCACAGCCAAAATCGTTCTCAATGGTGAAAAACTGAAACCATTTCCACTAAGATCAGGAATAAGACAAGGTTGCCCACTCTCACCACTATTATCCAACATAGTTTTGGAAGTTTTAGCCACAGCAATCAGAGAAGAAAAAGAAATAAAAAGAATCCAAATTGGAAAAGAAGAAGTAAAACTGTTACTGTTTGCAAATGACATGATACTATACATAGCAAATCCCAAAGATGCTACCAGAAAACTACTAGAGCTGATCAATGAATTTGGTAAAGTAGAGGGATACAAAATTAATGCACAGAAATCTCTTGCATTCCTATATACTCATGATGAAAAATCTGAAAGAGATATTAAGAAAACACTCCCATTTACCATTGCAACAAAAAGAATAAAATACCTAGGAATAAACCAACCTAGGGAGACAAAAGACCTGTATGCAGAAAACTATAAGATGCTGATGAAAGAAATTAAAGATGATACAAACAGATGGAGAGATATACCATGTTCTTGGATTGGAAGAATCAACATTGTGAAAATGACTCTACTACCCAAAGCAATCTACAGATTCAATGCAATCCCTATCAAACTACCACTGGCATTTTTCACAGAACTAGAACAAAAAATTTCACAATTTGTATGGAAACACAAAAGACCCTGAAGAGCCAAAGCAATCCTGAGAAAGAAAAACGGAGCTGGAGGAATCAGGCTCCTGAACTTCAGACTATACTACAAAGCTAGAGTAATCAAAACAGTATGGTACTGGCACAGAAACAGAAATATAGATCAATGGAACAGGACAGAAAGCCCAGAGATAAACCCACACACATATGGTCACCTTATCTTTGATAAAGGAGGCAAGAATATACTATGGAGAAAAGGCAGCCTCTTCAATAAGTGGTGCTGGGAAAACTGGACAGCTACATGTAAAAGAATGAAATTAGAACACTCCCTAACATCATACACAAAAATAAACTCAAAATGGATTAAAGCCCTAAATGTAAGGCCAGACACTATCAAACTCTTAGAGGAAAACGTAGGCAGAACACTCTATGACATACATCACAGCAAGATCCTTTTTGACCCACCTCCTAGAGAAATGGAAATAAAAACAAAAATAAACAAATGGGACCTAATGAAACTGAAAAGCTTTTGCACAGCAAAGGAAACCATAAACAAGATGAAAAGACAACCCTCAGAATGGGAGAAAATATTTGCAAATGAAGCAACTGACAAAGGATTAATCTCCAAAATATACAGGCAGCTCATGCAGCTCAATATCAAAAAAACAAACAACCCAATCCAAAAATGGGCAGAAGACCTAAATAGACATTTCTCCAAAGAAGATATACAGATTGCCAACAAACACATGAAAGGATGCTCAACATCACTAATCATTAGAGAAATGCAAATCAAAACTACAATGAGGTATCACCTCACACAGGTCAGAAAGCCATCATCAAAAAATCTACATACAATAATTGCTGGAGAGGGTGTGGAGAAAAGGGAACCCTCTTGCACTGCTGGTGGGAATGTAAATTGATACAGCCACTATGGAGAACAGTATGGAGGTTCCTTAAGAAACTAAAAATAGAACTACCATACGACCCAGCAATCCCACTACTGGGCATATACCCTGAGAAAACCATAATTCAAAAACAGTCATGTACCACAATGTTCATTGCTGCTCTATTTACAATAGCCAGGACATGGAAGCAACCTAAGTGTCCATCGACAGATGCATGGATAAAGAAGATATGGCACATATATACAACGGAATATTACTCAGCCATAAAAAGAAACGAAATTGAGTGGATGGACCTAGAGTCTGTCATACAGAGTGAAGTAAGTCAGAAAGAGAAAAACAAATACCGTATGCTAACACATATATATGGAATCTAAAAAAAAAAATGGTTCTGAAGAACCTAGGGGCAGGACAGGAATAAAGACGCAGATGTAGAGAATGGACTTGAGGATACGGGGAGGGGGAAGGGTAAGCTGGGACGAAGTGAGAGAGTAGCATGGACTTAAATACACTACCAAATGTAAAATAGATAGCTAGTGGGAAGCAGCCACATAGCACGGGGAGATTAGCTCGGTGCTTTGTGTTCACCTAGAGGGGTGGGATAGGGAGGGTGGGAGGGAGATGCAAGAGGGAGGAGATATGGGGATATATGTTTATGTATAGCTGATTCACTTTGTTATACAGCAGAAACTAACATGCCACTGTAAAGCAATTATACTCCAATAAAGATGTTAAAAAAAGAAAATGACTTTGCACCTACTTAGAAATCTGTAAAATATGCCTTAAACATATATGGAAGTGCCTTCAGGTGTATTTACAGGAGTGTCTCACTAGTATTGGAACAATGCAGATGCAAACCTTAGTGCAAAAATCATATCCGTAATGTGCTAATTAGATATTGAATTACCAGGAAAGAAAAATTATTCTATTACCTGTCCTTTAGAGGAAAAATATCATACTACTCATACTATAAGTTTTCAAAATGGCTTTTTCTTTCATATACTTCAAATCCAGGTGTATTATATCAAGGAAAAGCAAAGCTTAGAAGCCCATCACATGTAGAAACTGCACATACCAAAGTGAGATTTGGTAATATTCTCCCCAACCATCTTTAATCTCATGACATTTTAATCCCTGTTCCTTCAGTAGGGAGAGAAAAAAGGCAATGACATCTGACTCTGTTACTTGACACCAGTGGCTAGATTTTACAGTTCTGGTCAGAATTCTTTAGGATCATTTCATGTGATCTTCAGCAGAAGGATTTATATTAGTGATCATACAGCTACTTGAAAACAAGATCACAGTGTGCTACATTTTCTAAAGGCCTGAACTATCAGAAGCCGTATCAGATTTGGGTCTAAAGACCAGGAAAGCTTTTCATTAGGTAGCAAAGGAATACGGTTTTGGCCCAAACCTGAAGCTGAAGATTAACTCTATAGTGTCCGATGATATAAAATCTTTCAATAAAGTAGGAAAGACAGTTGAAACCAAGGACATGACTTCAGCTTGGTTCAGGCTTTCATGCAGCCATTTTTTCCATCCTTGTCAACATTTGTAGGTTGGCCTTGAGGTCAGCTGAGTTGGAGGCAAAGTATGGAATTGACACAGCATCAAGCTGCCGGCCACTCCCCCACTCCTCAGGGGCAGCCCCTTCAGAGGGGTCTGAAGCCTGGCTGGTAGGTATTCCAGCCCAGCTGTTCTCACGTTTCGTCCTCCATGTGAAAATGGCTGACGTCCACATGGGAACAAACTGCTTTCTGGGGGGACTCATCAGAGAAGATGGGCTGGATGAGCTGAACTTGGGTTAGAAACAACTCTTTCCCAACAAAGAGTGCACCTGTTAGGCAAGTGAAAACAATATGGGGATACTTCTGAATTTGTGTTAGGTTTTAAGTGGGTTTGAGATACAAAATTAATTAAACATTTTAATAGTTAGTTATTAGAAAAAGCAAAGCTTGCTGGCAATACCGCTTTATAGAAACATGACCTTGACAAGTTACTTGAACCCCTCTGCGGTTCAGTTCCCTCCTCTGAAATGTGAGGGTAATAACAGCATATTTGTCTTAGAAGGGACATGAATGTTCAATGAAATCCTGTTGAGACCAGGCCCCAGCACAAAATGAGCACTCCATGAATACTGGCCGCTATCCTCATTAACCAAAAACCACTGCACAACTAATTGCAGCATTCCATTGCTGAGAACTGTTCATCTGTTTGAACTCCCAATCCTCGTCCAAAGGCAAACACCACCACCACCAACAACAACAACAACAAACAAACAAGATGCAAGACATCCAAAGCCAGATGCTTCTCCAGGTTTTGTGGGACCTGAAGTTTATACAATTTGGGGTGAGACTGCTCTAAGAGCAAGAATACCAAATTACGAATACAAAATTAGGTATAGAGCCTCATAAAGGGCCTGTGCGAGTGAAGAGCTCTAAAGCTTAAGGGTCATTCGCTTCATGGCAAACTTGTCTCTACACAACTGTCTGATGAGCAGCCCAAATATTTTGAGCTTCAGCTGGTGAATGCAGCATGAATGGTTTCTAGCCTTCCACAAGGCAGAAGTCACTCTGCTGGGAAGTCTGTCTAGCGGACGAAGAAAAGTGCGAAGCCAAAGTTGTGAAGGGATGAGCTAAGATGGAGCAACCCCACGCAGAGAGAGAAAAGTGCTTGTGGAATGAAAACAGCCTCTAGAATCAGCTAGAGCCATTGTCTCTAAAAGCCACTCTGTGGACTGGTGCCGGTCAGTGGTCAATGGCAGGCACTTCCCTGGAGGCAGCTGCATCTGAGACACATCACTGTCTAGGCCCAGTGGGTCCAGGTCAGCGCAGCGTCTCCCCTGAGCCCGCACACAGAGGAACGGGCCTGGTGGACGTCCCTTTCTCAGGTCCTGACAGCCAGCCAACCCACACTTTCCTCCTGGCCTTGCCAAGGGCTTCAGGCGTTTGAGCTTCTCTTAGTCTGGCCAGAACAGTCTAGATTTAGAGAAGCAGTATGTGGATATTCATTCCATTTTCAATTACAAATGTAATAACAATGGAAACACCAGAACAGAGTGAATGCCCAAGCGTCACTACTTGGGTTTATGTTGAACTAGGTAACTAAAACCCCCAATTTGGGACTTCCCTGGCGGTCCAGTGGTTAAGACTCCGCACTTCCACTGCAGGGGGCGCAGGTTCAATCCCTGGTCGGGGAACTAAGATTCCGCACGCCGCGCGGCATGGCCAAAGCAAAAAACAATTTAACACAGGTATGTCAAGGAAACAACAAAGGTCCGTGTTACAGGGTGAAAGGAAATTTTTAGGTTGTCGTTTTTCATCATTCATATTTTCATTATGTATGTGTGTTTAAAAATTTGCAGGTCAACAAAAATTACCAACTGTTCTCTTACACAAAGGATTACATCTTCTTCTGCATTTACACTCTCTAATTCTGCTGTTAAAATGCCTTCTTTGAGGTACCCTACTCACAATGGGGTACCACTATGAACCCGTCAGAATGACTGCAATGAAAAAGATACACATTGACAAAGGTTGGGGAGAGATGGAAAAGCAACTCTCATACACTGCTGGTGGGAGTAGAAATTGGTGCAAACACGTTGGAAAACTGGAAGTCAGCATTAAAGCTGAGCATACAAAAAATTCCTTTTGCCCCAACAGTTAGACTCCTAGAGATGTACTCACATAAATATACAGATACAGTCACCAAGTGGCAGGAAGTAGAATGTTGACTGACACGGACACTGTAATAGCTCAGAACTGGAAATTACTCAAATGTCCATCAACAGCTGAATGGCTAAGTAATTTGTGGTATATTTACTCAATGGAATTTACAGAACTGAAAATGAATGAACACAGCACTATGTGAGGTCACAAACATAACGTTGAGTGAAAGAAACTAGATATAAAAGAACACATGCTGTATGACTCCATTAATATAAAGTTTAAAAACAGGCAACACTAATCTGTGTTGTTTGAAGTCAGGATAGACATTAAAGCCTGGGCTGGGGGAGTGGCCCCAACGAGGCACGAGGGGCTTCCAGTGGCTGGAACTGTTCTCTTTCTTATTCTAGGTGCTACTGCACGTGTGTGCTTGCTTTGTGAAAATCCTTTGAGGTGTCCACTTATGACTCGTGCATTTTTCTCTCTGTATGTTATACGTTAACAAAAAGTTTACTTTCGAATGGTCCTTCTTTCTTATAATGATGGAGAATGTCACTATGGTAGTCCCTCAATTAAAAGAAAAATGTATGAGACTGTGAGATTCCCAAGGCTGGGAACTGCTCGTCTGGAGGCCTCCGAGAAACTCACGCATAAAGAAGTAGGTTGTATGTACCTCTGTTTTTAAGGGGGACTCATGCCAATAGAGCAATGAAAGAAGTCACCAGAAAAGGGGTTAGAAAGAGCAGTAATGTCTACAAATTTCTGGAGTCTCCACACACCGTGCTCTGTGGAAAGAACTGTAGCAAAATCACACATTATAGGCAAACATGTTGACTCCAAATGTTCTTTGTCATTTCTTGCCATCTTCTACTTAAGGCACACCTTGCTCTGTCACGATGTAGCCTCTTTTGAAGGGTTTAATCAAGAGCTTTAAGAACGCTCATTCTGGAAGAACTTTCCATGAACGTTTTCTACTCAGATTTTCCTTGCTCACCTCAGGTTTTCATTTCCTGTCTCTTGACCTGTTTTTAACTTATTACACAGTTAATCTGAAATGTCTGAACCGTTTCAACATACAGTTCTTATCAAGGTAGTTTTAATCAAAAACAGCTTGAAAATTTAATTAAACATGAGACAGTTTATCTCGGCCCACTATTGTAGTTCCAAAACAACCTTCCTTTTCCATTAAGATACAGTCACAATGACCAAGGCAGATGTGGGGCTGGATAAACAATTCTCACATATGAATCTGCTGGTTCGTCTTCTGAAACCTGGCAAGAGAAGAGGCCAGAAGTTTTGCACTTAAAGAACGATACAACCATTAAGGCAAATCTGAAATGTGAAGACTGGAAAAAATAGTCTCTACTCATAAACAGGTCCAGGATATGAAAATCTAAAATGAAAAATCAAATCCTGTAGAACAAAGGGGATAAGGAACAAAAGGAGAAGAGTCTCCCTCACACTGCATCAACAGTATCTTGCTATATGCTCTGTTTTCCTTGTGTTTTGCTCCTGACAATTTGGATGTATTACAGTCAATTTTTCAGATGTCCTGTGGTTATTACCTTTATAAGTGTATTATATGCTCAAACATCTGTTTCATGCATTACTAACTTCAGACAGGGTCTATTAACGATGGACTTTAAGAGAAATAAATGCACGTATGTTTCCCCCTAATTCCCTTCATGCTCCACTTGAAAATTTTGATTTGTTACAATGTGCTTTAAGTTCCTTTACTCATTATCTTTGTACTTTCAAGCAATACTTATAATTTAAGCCTTGGTTGCTTAATGTATTCATTTTAGGCAGTGTCTTTTTTACTGCTGGCTATGAAACAAGAGGAAACCCACATCCCTAAACTCCCACAGCCTCTCCTGCTATGGATTTTTGTTAATTGTGTTAGATAAATTATATTATTAATGATCCATTAGGAAGACGTCCAACCTTTGCATTCTCTTCTATAATCCTAATTCCCACAATTGTTTAGACTTTTCTACTGAAAAGGACATACTACTCATTTCTGCATCTCTATTAATTCCTGGTTAAAGAAACCTCAAAATCAAGCCTTTGGTTTCCAGAAGAGCTCACAAATGTCACACTCATTTGCATGTTCAAAGATGTCTCTCTTTTGCTTTTGTACCTGAGATTCTCTGCTCTCTGTGGACTTCCTGTGCATTGCAGATACAAGGCTACTGCAGGCCTGAGCTTAGCTGTGTAAAATTCTGGAGGCAGCCTTACTGCTGACCTGATCCCCACCCCTTCCAGGTGACTTGCTTTTGATTTCACCAGGACTTAAAGGATTCTTGTCCTCCTTCCCATTTCCAGTACAAACTGCAGGTCTGCATGTGGCTTTAGGGAAGTCCTGTATGTCGCAAGGTCTGCATGTGTTCATGGTGATTTTATGGTTTTTGATTATTTCTCTTCGGCTGAGATGAGCTGCTGCCTGCCGAGCTGACTGCGCCCACCATCTCTCCTCCACCTGGCCTTCTGTACACGTGGCATGTCTGTGTGACTTCTCCTTCAAGGCCACCTCCCCCTTGCACTCTAGCAGGGACAGGATGTACCCCTGCCTGGGTCCTGCGATTTCGCGGACACTCACTGGGCCCTTTCACACCTGTGTCCCCCATTCACGGAGAGCTCCCTTCCTTGAGATGTTGTCTTCTCTCCAGGGGCCCCTTAGTTTAGGCTAAATTTCAGTGATTGTGGCAGTTCTCTGTTATGGTTGGTAATTTGGGATTTGTTTGTTTGACAGACTTTCATAGCTTACTTCCCTGGTTTAATCAAAAGAGTTTTCTTCTCAGTTTTGAATTCTCTTTTGTTGTTTCTTCCATTAGGTGATGGGAGGGGAATGGGGTCAGAACACCCTAACTCTGACATCTTTTAGCAAATTTCTCCATTATTCCATTTAGAAAATTGTTGGGTTCAGTAAAGTGGGACCCAGACTTAGCCCATGGGCTACTTGTTCTTTAGTTTATGATCAAAGCTTGTTTTCTAAATGCTTTCTGGGGGCGGTCTTCTGGACGGCAAACACTCATTCAAGGGCCGCTGTTCTCTGGGAGAATTTCCTCCCGCTCGTACCTACTGGAGAGGGGAGGCCCCGCGCCAGTGTCTTCCGCTCTTACTCCAGGAGGTGAGAAGCACTTGGTTCCTCCTCCTCACTCTCCCTTCGGGGATGCTCCAGAATTCCTGCGGAGCTCTGATGCACTGATTCCTCCTCACTTGAGAAAGAGAATCACAAAGCATCCTCATTCTCTGCTTCCCTCTCACACATGGAAATAGGACAGATAATGGATATATTTTCCTTCACTTACAGCCTAAGAAATCTCAGAGGTCAACTTGAGTGGATGGAGAGTCCTGACCATCTAAATAGGGTCATCAGCTCATTGAAAGGAACACTCATCAATGTAAAACCTACAGTTTCATTTTCCATCTTGGTTCATGGTTAGAATAAGTTGCTGCTCATGCAATGGAAGGGTTTGTAAACATTTTAAATGACCATAAAGGAATAGTTTACGTTACCAGCCTAATGAATTTAATCTAGTAAAACCTGTCCTTAATACTTCAAGTGTTCCCTCTAAACAGCTGTTCATAAATTAGACTACCCCAGCAGCAAAGAAAACAGTCAAATGTACATATGCTTACTTATAAAATACTGCTTCAAACGAAAATTGACAACATTAATTTAAATTACATAATGATGGTTGGAAAAATTGCAGTAACTATGAAATTTCCGTACATATAATACAACAAAACATTTAAATAAATGGAAAAACCCCAAAATACTACTAGTCACATTTCATTATAATATACTTTAAAAATAACTATTTCCACTTTCCTGAACAATTTAAATGATAATAACAATTTAAATAAATTTATACCAGCTTGGTTTACAAAGTAAAATATTCAAAATTTTGAAACTTCTATGAAATAATTAGGAATTAAGAATTTAACTTTCTATTACCTACTATATATTTATATTTCTTCCCAAAAATAATCACCTATACTTTCATATGTATAATTAAACTAATCCTGGGGTGAAAATTTTATACTAATTTTCTAAGATTTTTTTAAATTGTAGATTTTAAAAGATGGTAAATACTATCAGAATTCTTATAACAGACAGCCATAGAAAAGACTAAATATATAAAATATGAAAGACATATTTTCAGGAGCAGGAATGTGAAATTTATCCAGCCTGCATTCCTGTGTCCAAATCCAAAAAAAGCAGCTTTCCCTCGATCAGATTATATGATTAAACAGAATATGCCTCACTAGGCTGAATCATCATATTATCACAGCTATCCCAACTAATTACATGAAAAAAAAATTTATAACCACTTTGTGGCCCTGAAAAATATTATTTATGTTAACTACTTGTCTCAGAATATTGGATAATAGATCTCATATAATTTCATATTCTATCTATAAATGCCAATTCTAGTAGTATGAATTAATGAAAGGTCTTTTAAAATTTAAGATTACCCTTTTTTAAAAAAGAATATTTTTATTATAGTATTCAGGGAAATAATGACAGCAATCATCAGAATTAATAAAAATTGTGATCTAAAAAAAAAAAAATCTCTATACAAATGTAAGAAGAATATCAAAGAATCAGTACCCCCTCAACAAATAAAGGGGTAAAACGATAAGGTAGATAGAGAATAAAAACGCACCCTCCATATTTGCCAGAACTAGGAGGCAGACTGCAAAATATTTGTAAGGGAGACTGAAAGCAGCTGAGTATCTACAAGAGGTATGCAGTAAAGAATTGCTGTAGAATTAATAATCCACACAGCAATTCTCTGAAGGAGGTATTGTCTTGCCAGTTTTACAGATATGGAAATCTAAGCAAAGGAATTGTATAATTTTGCCAAGGTTTCAGCGGGAATGAGGGGGAGACAGTGAACCCATCAGGCTCAAGCCTTGTCAAGATGCAACAACCCCCAAACATGACAGTTTCAGACTGGGCTCTGCCTTTTTGTCCTTTATTTACATAATTCCAATGCAACCAAATATTTTTCTAGCAAAATTTGATCTTCCCAAGAAACACGTTCCAATTATTTCGCAGTGAACTATAATGATATTTCATTAATGATAACTTTCAATTAACCATCCATTGGCCATCCCCACAACATACCACATCTTTGCTTACTGGATTGCTTTACCCTAACTGGCCACACAATTTTGAGTAGCTCAAGTCAATTGCACTAATCTTTATTAAGCAATTATGTTTACAATACACATTAAAAACTTTTTAATGAAATTCTCATGGAAAACGTATTTTAAAGGCAAAATCATATTCTGAAACTTAATAGGAACACTAGAGATGCTTCCTTTTCTGTTGCTATAGATTTCTTGTTCATAAAGTGGCTTAACTAATGCTTTTCATAAATTCAAAGCAAAAAAAAAATTCTTGGGCTCTTTGTCAAGTTTCTAAGCCTTAAGCACATCATATATTATTATAGTTTAAAGAGGTAGAGAGATTAATAATTTTTATAAGATGTGAGTAGATTTAGTGTTCAATAAAGTACAGAATTAACAGAAGTGAACAAAATTGGCTAAATTAGTGACAAATTAGATTTTGCTACCATCCCTCCCAGTCTCCCAATATGCCACAAATCACGTATCCATATCATAAAATGTAGGCTGGGAAACGGGCAGGGAGTAACAAAAGTCAGCAACCTGAGGAATTACAAAGGTCCTGGAGTCCCCCGGGTACTCACCATCACTAACCCAGGTTGACAGCTCATGATGCTCTTGATGGGGAGCCCAGGTCTACCACTAACTGAGCCTGTGTTACTGGGAAAGTTACTCAGCCTCCCTGAATTTGGCGGGAAAATGCTTAGAGGTGCAACACTAACGTCCCAAATGACAAATGTTCTTGGGCTATCAACCCATTGTACACGATTTATTGACTGTGGCTCAGTTCTATTTCAATAATTAGCATGATGAAATTAATATCTGCATGAGAGGAACAAAGCATTACAATCCCTCCTCCCCCATCTACTAATGATGATGAACAAGAAGGAAGATGTGCTGGTTTTGACAAAGACTGCACCTGGGGGATGCAAGTGAGGAGAAGAAGAGGTTAAGTATAATATCCAAAGGAGTAGGATGTGGGTAAGAGCTTAATGGGGGAAGTTTTGCAGCGAGAGTGATGGGCCCACATTCCACACACACCCATGTCCTCCAGACCTTCAGCAAGGACCTCCGTTGCTTTCCCGAAGCTTCTTGAGGTTGTGTTTGTGTTTCCTTTGAAGGGCACAGACTGCTGAGATGAGCCTGAAGGCAAAAGCAGGCAGCCCAGGTAGACACGGGAGATGAGGACTAAGGGCCTTCGGAGCCAAAAACAAAGAGGCACTCACGGAAGACAATTCAAAGGTCATTGCTGAAATTTACCATTTTGGACAACTGCTCCTCCAGCCAACTTTAACCTCACACTACAATTTCGAATCGCAAATTAAATTAAGGGAATGAATGCATTAATGAAACACCAAATAACAAGATGGTAACTTCACTGGCAACATACCACGCCCCATAGAAAAGAAAAGGACTATGGGACATCAAGAATGAATGGAAAACAGGCTTTTAGGTTTTGCGTATGGATTTAGTACAGGAGGCTTCTGTTGAGGTCATGCTGCTGAAGTGATTTTATCTGGACATAGCAAATGTAGAGAGCAATAAAGAAGTGTCATTAGCGCTCACAGCCTCAAGCTCATGATGAATCGTGCACAGGTAAAAATGCTGATGTGAGGAAAGAGGGCAGCGACAGCTTCACCGATCAAAAAAGATATTAACTATAGGACGAGGGCTCTAGAAAATTGAAACATGCTCCTAGTAATCTCATTATCAATCCCGACCGCTTCTCAGGGGCAGGGAGGTGGGTTTCCATCAGCCCTCCTCTCCCGTCTAGTCGCCCGCCTTCGCAATTTCAACGCTCGTATCCCTGGTGGTGACTCCTGAGTCCATCTGTAGCCCTGCCCTCTTTCCTGAGCTCCAGACCCAGATTACCAACGGACCTGCCGGGCACGGCCAGATGGATGGCCGGCTGATACCTCGTGATCAGCAAGGCCAAAATAGAACTAATTCCTCCTGACTCGGCGGTGTTTCCCCCCTTTGTAAACAAGGAGATCACATCACAGAGGCTCATCCCAAGGTCACACAGCAACCAGTAAAGGACAAGATCAGAATCTGAACTCAGAGCTCCAACCTCCACACCCCAACCCTATCTCGTTAGTCTCTCTCACCTCCCAGCCTTCCCGCTGCTACCGTCCTACTAGGACGCTGACCACCTCTCATGTGGAGTAGGGCGGTAACCTCAGCTGGCCTCTCCTCTCTGCCACGTGTCTTTCTTCTTCTTCTCCTATTCAGAGATCCTTACTCATGGGTCCTGAGCTCTGACTACATCACTCCACTTCCAAATAATATCTACAGCTACACAGTAGTTAAAATCCTGGCCCCTGGAGCCAAACTTCCTCAGTTTGAATCCCAGCTCTACCTCTTACTAGCTGTGTGACGGTGGCCGGTTGATCTCTGTATTCTTAGTTTCCCAGTCTGTGAAGTGGGAATGGTTATAATGACACACAATCTCATTCTGAGGTACAAATGAATTAATATGTGTGAAGTGGACACATGGTTAGTTCTATGTAAATGTCAACTAAGTAAACTGAGTTCGTTTGCTCACTTGGTCCTTCACAGCCCTCTACAAGCTGACCCTCACCCCCTTTTAGGCACATCACTTCGTACACAAGCCATTCCTACCAGGTTGAACCTTCACTGCTCCACAAACATCTTCTTTGTACTTTCTTGCCTCTGTTGTGTTCCCAAAGATTTCCTCAGTTTGGAGCGAGCTTCCCAGCCCCACTCCCAGGGTCTAGAGAGCAAGTGTCAACCTGTCAATCACAACCAAACTCCAATGTCCTCTCCTCCATCAGGCCTCTCAGCTAGACCTGACCGCACTCACCGATGACCCCACTGAGGGTGCTAATTCTGGGTCAAGCTGCCTGAATTTGAATTTCCTGCTCTTCCAATAGTTGTGTGACCCTGGGCAAGTCATGTAATCTCCCAATGCCTCAATTTCTTCTTCAAATATAAAATGGGGATTAAAATAGCATCTTATTTATAGGGGCTTGAACACCAAATGAGACATATTATACATGTACAGGACAGCACCTGACTCAGAAAAACAGTAAGTACAAGCAATTGTCTATAGAAATTGATCTATTCGCTTTCATATGTCTCTCTCTTTTAGATTGTGGAACCCGGGAAGACAAAGGCTATTTTCTTGCTTTTACAGTGACTTGTGCTATACCTAGTCCCAAATAGGCACTGTCAAAACCCAAGTCTTTGTTGAATGAGTGATTAGCAGTCAATCCTCCTGTGTTAGTTGCTGGAACACAACAGATCTGTGGGTCAGGTTCATAAATCTGAATTCTACTCTATTCTACTGAATATCAATTCCAAAAAAAGTCAATATTTTATTAATAAATTATTTTCTTTCCAATTAATGTTTTTTAATTTACCCCAAAGGACTACAAAGAAAGCAATTCTATATGAGCTTCTAGTTGTGATTAATTACGGTGCTTCTGGACTTCTTGAATTTTAATTCCAAGAGCCTTTAAAATATTTGAAAAAGGACATTTTTTAAAAAGTTACTTGGATCAAGGATTGTTCACTCTCTGTGTTAGGAGATATGAAATAACATAGGACAATGGGGAAGAGTCACAACAATAGTCTACCATCAAAAGTGTACTAAGAGTACTAAGAGCTCAAGGTTTAGAGTCTGACACAGTTCAAATCTTGAATCTGTCACCTGCCAAGAGGGTGACCTCACGCCACTGAACTGCTCTGTGACTCAGTTTCTTTAACTGTAAGTAAAGACACTAATGCCTGTCTTGTAAAACAGCAGAGTACCTGAAAAGTAACGGACTCTCAGTAAGTGGTGTATGTTAATCACAATGACAATGACACAATTGGGAAAACAAATTTGACCTTTCCTTTTGAGTCAGTAATCAAGATGCAAAAGTCCCCATGAATTAGGGAGCAATCACAGTTTGGGTTCTAGTAGAATCACTAATGCAGCCATAAAGAAAAAAGACCAATGGCTCAGCACAGAGTGATATTTCAGTATGCTTCCCTTCTATGCATCGTTACTTTCTAATCAATATTTTAGACTCATTTCTTAAAACGATGCAATTCTGAGGAATTATTTCATGCCTTGAAGACAAAGGGGAATGCTTTGGGAGGGAAGTCTTCATAAAGGATAGTCCTAGCCAGAGAATTTAAGGCTCAAAGAATCTGAAAACCACGGTCTCCAAGCCCAGTCGTCTCACAAATAAACTGACTTGAAAACCAAAACCAAAAAACAAGCAAAAAACCCCTACAAAATTAAACTAAGCTGAGGGCTGGAGTCGTGAACTTTATAAAGTGAAGTTTGCAATTCTCCTGAGGTAAGAGTTCAGTTAAGAGATCCCAGCCCTCAAGCCAGCATGCTGACAACAGCGAGTGCTGGTCAGCTCACCTAATGTGATTTAAATGCCATTACCTTTTAGGGCAGTAATGGGAAAGGACAGGATTGAAGTCACCTCACTGAAACAGATCATTTAGGTAGAATACCAGTTACACAGACGCACATCTTTAAAAAGTAGAGCAACTGACTCTAGCAAGGAAGGTTTGGAACCCACTGAAAATCAATGTTGATGTCAAAATCAAAACCCTTAAATGCATAAAATAAGCTTGAAATCAAGAGACGATTAATCATGTGTGCTTCTCAGCCAAAACCTCAAGGTTTTCCAGAGAAACTATAAGAACCAAGATGGTTTTCTTTGATAACCCTAGTTGGCCAACCCTAGTTGGCCTAAAGGAAAAATTCGACCTCTTGGCCAGACAGCTTATCAGTTTCCCACAAAAATTTCAATCAACATTCACTGTCCCTAGACTGATTTTCTTCCTCTCCCCTCTCTCATAGAAATCCTTTTTGTCTTCTTTATTCTTTGACAATGGTCTATAGACCACATTCCTCATAACTAAATGTGCATGCAAATAATTAAGGGTGTCTAAAAAGTATTGAGTATTGAAATGCTGTATTCGCTTTCACTGGCAAACATGACGTTGACGGGATGGTTAACAGCTCTTACGATACAATCCACACCACGTGGGCTTAACATGGTTGCAATCAGCCTAAGCAGTACTTGGCAACCTGAGCACACAGTCCCTGAGCACCAGTGATGGGAAGCCTGTTACTGGACAGGACGTGCTGGAGAGCCACAGCCCATCAGGGAGAACAGCTAAGGGAAATTGGAATTGACTCTTAGAACAGGTTGGAGGGAAGTCCCATTTCCCGTTGTGTAACTTGATTGCTCCCCAAATTTGTTTGCTAAGTTAACCTGCTTAAACTTTTTGCAATGATACTGTAATGTGTCAGCCAGAAGTTGGTCAGGCTATGCTCATCTCTTACGTCATATGTTCCTAGAAATGTGGAGAGAATGAAATATGCCAGAAATTAAGGAGCTTGCACACTGTAGACCTGCACACAGACAAGATAAGATAAGAGACAGCTTTATTCATCTTTGTATTTGTATTATACGAAACACACTGATCGGTACAGAATAGGTGTTAAGGTCAGTGCCTACAATGGGCACTCTATAGATGTTTATTGAGTGAATGGATGGCTGATTGAATAATACAGGTGGATTTTTTTTTTGGTCACAGGCAAGTTCATACAGATGATATAATAACCTCCCTTTAAAGCTGCTTTTCACCTTCCTTTTCCAGAGGGCTATGTGCTGTCCAGGACACACATCCATGACTAGACACACTTCTGCACATGAGCATACCTACCTTTTTTCTTTATGTTTCTAAGTCAAATCAAACCAAATGCTCAGTGAAATTTTCATCAGGAAGGAGGGCCTGACGTCGGAAATTAACAGTAAAGCAATAAAACCATATAAAGAACAATTTTCACTAACTGCCTTTTTTCTTTGTTTGTTTGGTTTTTTTTTTGGCCGCGCCCTGCGGCATGTGGGATCTTACTCCCCTGACCAGGGATCGAACCCGTGCCCCCTGCACTGGAAGCGTGAAGTCTTAACCACTGGACCACCAGGGAAGTCCCCTAACTGCCTTTTTTCTAATGGTCACTCTTCCTCAAGGTTCATTCTACAAAGGCACAGGGGACCTCGCGACGCTCTCTGATTGGCTACTTTGTATCATTTGTTGCCCAGCATCTATGCTGTCATTAGGCTCAAAGCAGACTTGGTTATCAGACTTGGAAAAGAAGAAGCCCCTGAAAGCTTCCTTACCTTACATAATCGAGATAGTTCATAACAGTGTAGTACATTACCTTGAACCCATATCGCAAACAAATTTTGTAAACTGGACACTTAAAAATATCACACAACATACTGCTAGAATATGTGTGCATTCCTTATAAATCTTAACTGTATTTTTCTAGTCAGGTACATACAATTTCTCTCTGGTTCCTCAATTAGCAATTCTAAGTAGCCCCATATCCTTGAACAATGGCAGTAATGATAATTTTTTATCTTACTTTCACAATGAAAAACATATTGAGCTAATAAATAAACATAACAGAAGTATCTCTTAACGAATACTTGCCTACAAAAAAAATCTTCAATTTTAGCATTAATCATAAACCAAGGAATGTACACTGCAAGAATTTAATAATAATAATTTTTGGTTATCTGTGTTTGAATTGCTATGATTGCTCCCTTACTGGTCAAAATGTCTCCGAATTTCCCCCCTTCAGTCTGTTCTGTACAACCTAACCTCTGAAACTCTGCTTTCTCTGTTGCCCATCTGCCCCCAACACACACAAGGATGCACCATTTCTCAAGCCCACCCCTACCCCCAACCCCACCCCCAGACCTGCTACGCTCCCAGGTTCTCTCCCTCCTCCATTTGCTCCCCTGCTCTTCCCCCTCAAAGCTCTGAGCCGTCGACTACAACGCTCGCCATTTTGATTCCCCTTTTCCTGTCTTTGCAGCCTACGAGAAAGGCCTGATTTTGAAGTTGGACAGTTTTCCTGGGCCAGCTGTGTCACCCTTCAGGCTCAGCATGGGATTAGTTTATCCAGCTAAATCCAAAAGATAGTTGTTCTTAAAAGTCCATAGAGATGTTATGAGGCAAGATCCTTTTGGCCTTTCTCCCCAGATCAGCTTTTCTATGTGAGATGTTCCCTGCACAGTGTCTGTGGTGCCCACAGATGTGGCTCCAACCATGAATCGGCCATGTGCCGGGCACCACCCTAGGCTCCTATTTAAAAGAAGATGCATCTGTCTCGCCCTACTCAGCAAACGCCTCCTCATCTCAGTAAGGGGCGTCTAGGACAGCCAAGGAGACATTCAGCTCTCTGAGTCCCATACCTGATGATGCCCAGAGGAGTGACCCAAAGAGAAATAATCCTCCCAGCTCAGGGCTACCAGGTTGAGCTTTGGCAAGGCCATTGCTAATGTGGACTGTCGGGTGTCCACATAGTTATGCCGGCTCTGGACACAGAGAACTTACAAAGCTCTAATCATTGTCCAGTTGACAATGGACAGAGAAACAGATTGTACACGTCTCAATGAGTGGCCTCTGAACTTTAAACCTTGCCATGGCCACCTTAGAGAGAGCTGAAACAAGATGCAAAGAAAGCAAGCCTTATTATATCAATCCTCGAACTTGGAGATCATCTCTTAACTAACTGAGATTAAAATGGGCCACTCATCTTGGTTTCTGCCATATTTTTCTCCTTCATGACAAAAAAAAAATCTTGATGATGAAGAAATTCATTTCCTCAAACTAGACCACTCATAGGGAAACAATATTATAGGCCGAGATCAAAGGCTTTTGCATTGCGAACCTCAACCAGGCAGATTCAGTCACTGAGAACAAATATTAAAGTGAATCCAAATTCCTTGGAAAAGATGCAGTCAGTGCCTCTGTGCAAATTAGAGTTACAAGTGAGGTGACTGAAAAAAAAATGACCATGTGAAAGGTGAATGTATTGGAAGCTAATTTCTCTAAGAGGATAGCCAAGTTCCTCCTTAGGGGTGAGCTTCTCCTTAGTTTGGGAAATACCTTAATAGAACTTGTGATTATGTAAAGCTCAGCTTCAAGGCTCATTCTCTGAAGAGGTTAAGAGAAAGAAGAGGCAAAACCTGCTCTGCGGGAGAAGGTAACAAGTACACGCATTATTCTCCTAATAGAAACTGAAGTTTGACCTGGAAGTTGGAGAAGAGAGTTGGGGAAAGAGATGACCCCACAAAATGAGGGGAGGCTAGACTCAGAGTCTAAGGGGAAAGAGGCCCAAAATAGATTCCTGGTGATGGAGGAGAGGTGATGTATTATTTTAGAAGAAATTATTAGTGTCCATCGACAGATGAATGGATAAAGAAGATGTGCTATTAAACAATGGAATATTACTCAGCCATAAAAAAGAACGAATTTTGCCATTTGCAGCAATATGGATGGACTTGGAGGGCGAAGTAAGTCAGAGAAAGACAAATAATGTATGATATCACTCATATGTGGAATCTAAAAAATACAACAAACTAGTAAATATCACAATAAAGAAGCAGTCTCGCAGATGTAGAGAACAAACTAGTGGTTGCCAGTGTGTGGGGGGAGGGGCAATACAGGGGTGGGGAATTGGGAGGTACAAACTATTGGGCATAAGACAGGCTACAAGGATGTACTGTACAACACGGGGAATATAGCCAATATTTTGTAATAACTGTAAATGGAGTGTAAACTTTAAAAATTGTATAAAAAATAAAAAAGAAATTAAAAAAAAAAGAAACTATTAGTGAAAACCAAAAATGCTTCATAAAAAGTCAAGAAGGTAAGGAGGTTACACAAACTAATACAGATCTCTGAGTCCAAATGCAGTGCCTGCCACACAAAAATGTAAAACCAACAACTCCTTGAGCTGAAGTTACAAGTGAAGCAGGCCCGGAAGTGTGTGACTTTCAAGAAGTTATTTAACCTCAACTGTATGATCCTTAAGACGGGACACTAATTTGTATAGTGTTATTTAGAGGATTAAGTGAGGTAATAATATGTCAAGGGCTGAAAACAATAGCCGGCATTTATATAAACATTCACTTTAGCAAGTAAGTACTAGTCATTGGAGGAGGTGTACTAGAGCCATCATTGTGTGTCTTTCCCCTGGGCTCCGTGGGAGCAGGCGCTGTATCATCCAACCTCATAGCACAGCTGGCGCAAACAGGTGCACAATAAATATTTGCTAAATTGAACTGAAAGAATTAGAACTGTCAGGTAATAACCCCAAGGGCCAAAACACCTCTTCTAGCACCCTACTTATATAAAAATTGGCTTATTTATCAATGTATAGAGTTCTGCAAATACCATACCTATTTAAACAGAGCAGGAGAAAGAGGCTTAATAACTTAGACGATGCAGAAACTTGCCTCATTTCCCAAGAGTGTATGCCTTTTTATAAAAAGTACACATTCAGAATGAGGGTACAGGGCATTCAAGTCTTGCCTTTGCACTTGACCGTCAGACCCGCTGCTTTGTCAGTGTGAGGAACGCTGCACGTCTCAGCCACTGAGGCAGATCCTTGAGGGGGAGATGACTTCCAGCGCCAGAGAGAGAGAGAGTGGTCTGGCCCTGACAAGAGGAGGAGCGGGGGAGAAGGAGAGACAAGGGGTAGGGAGAGGAGAGGAAGAAGGGCTGGCTTGAGGCAATGCTATTTGCATGCAAATCAAATAACTAGGTTGACACTAGTTAATTCATACTTCTAAACCAGTTTAATGCAGAACTTGTTCTCTCCCTGAAATAAGAAAATAAGATAAAAGATAGAGGATAAAGCTTACTGTCAAACTTACTTTCCAGTGTAAGGTAGATACTAATGATACTTCAGTAACATTTTGCGATTTAAAGGGCAAGAGAGGTAAGGACCCTTTCCAGGATCTCCTGATAAAAGCATATGATTGCACAGGATAGAAAAGGGATCTTTCAAAGGGAAAAGATAATGAAGAACCACAGATTTTGGTTGTACCTTACACACATTGGAAAAGACTACCCATTATCTAAGGACCCAGGGAAACCTGTTCATCGTCTATAACTGATGCATATATGTTCTCGAAAGTGGACGTTATCATGGTTTTCAACCCTAAACTAAAACAATTTGAAGATTACCACAACAATAAAAAGTTACATACCTGAATGTTTCTTCCAGCAAGGGGCATGCATGCCTTCTATGTAAATTATGTGGACTGTCCCAAAGACTCCCCAGTTTTAATTAAATTTCACCCCCAATCACATTTCAGTCAGATGGCTTGTTAAAGCATAGAAAGGGAGAATCATGATTGTAATCTGTGGTCGAAAAAGTTATGTTTACACATTTACTCTGCTTGACATCACAGACCACACAGGGTCACGAAAGGTAAATCCCAATTTTGCATAAATTATAAGGTATAACTCTACCCATTTGTAGCTGAGATTTTAAATCTGACAAGTGGAAGTACAACCCAGGTTATATGGCATCCTTTGACACATCTCTTTCTGCTTAACTTGAAGGAATAAGGATTTGTTTTGTTGGCACTGTTACGTCTAAAGCTACCTTTGCTGAGGATCATAATTCCTTTTTCATAAACATAGGCTAATTTCACTTACCTTTTATCTTGGCCACGCCTCTGTAACTATGAATCCAAAAAAGAAACACGGCCTAGTGGCTGCCTTCTTATAAAAACACTCTAAATTCAACAAATTCTCAATGTGGCATAGGTAATGAATCATATGTGCCTACAAAATTTCAAGCACATAATTGCCTGTCCATAATAATTTTTGAAAATCGGCCCATTTCTAGAGTTTGTGCATATGGCTCATAAAATGTGTCACTTTTTCTATGATTCATAGACCTTATTCCAATTTTAAAGCAAACAGATGTTTATCTTTAAATGGGGTAGAAAATATAATGCTTTAAAAACTTTTGGTACATTTATTATGGTTAAAAATGGCAAACATCTGTAGGATGAGAAAAAATAGAGAAAAAGTATACTAGACTGCCTTAGTCCTATGGGAAACCACAAATTAAGGGCTGACAAGTTGCAGGTATTTAAATGTCTGGCTACGCTGCGTTCCAAATAAAATAGGAAGCTTAAGCGGGATGATATTTACTCTGTCCATATGTTGCTTTCAGACTGCAAGGGCATCTTGCTTCCTGATGCAGTATTTTAAGAGCAAACCCTTCAAGAAGAATAAAAAATATAGTGGGCTTATTAGTGGATTTCATTTTTACATTATAAATGTTAAATTATGTCGCTAAGCAATTTTAAAATTCTATTTTTAAAGAAAGCCAGAAAAAAAAATGACTTTCAGGATTCTCAATTAACTCCCGAACCCAAGATCCTAAGTTTCAAGATTAGTTGCAATCCAAGTGTGGGTAAAATAAGTAAATTACAATTTATCTATCTGTTTCCTAAAAGAAAATGAATTCCAATATAAATATTAAAATGACCTTGAAAGCTCTGCCTTTAATCTTATTTCCAGCAAATATTCACATTTCATCTATTTATTGTGTGCCCAATGAGCACACGTGATCAACTCACTTATTTCTTTAGATTTAATGGGGCTAATGTTTCTATATATTGGCTGCTTTGAAAATCAGAAAAATAAAATTTTAGCATAAAGAATTTAAATTTTTTTTCCCCAAATAAAAGTTCTATGTTAAATACCAAAATGCCAACCTTTCAGGTCTTTCATATATATATATATATATATATGAAGCAGTGTGACCTTGGACACAGCATCTCAGCTACCTGGGCCTCAGCTTCTTCATATGAAATGAGGGAAGTCATAGGTTGGTCCCATCCATATATATAGATTGTTCCGGAGGTGAAATTAATTTACCCATTTACTCTCCTTGTACATATTCATGGGTGTTTAGAAAGTGACATCCCAAGGAAAGTTCTGCAGCATTCCACTGACCACTGGTGAAAATCCACTGTTCACCAACGGTGCATGGGCCACAATGGAGCCCCAACAAGTTGACCCTAAAAAGATTATTCTCTGTGACGCTCGGACTTTCCATACCAAGAGTTTCTAAAGCCTCTTCTCAGCAGCGTTTTCTCCACTGCAAGCTTCCTTCAGTTTGCCTGCTCTCTGAATTATCTAGCTCACTAGATTATCCTCCCAATTATGCACTATCCCCTCAGAATTAAGAATTTTTTAGAAAGTCGTTTTTCTAGCTTTTCCACCTACTAGCTGCTAACCTGCATGAACTATGGATAATAAAAGTGTTCTCTTACTTGCGTTTGGGGGCATCAGTTCAATTGAAAGTATTCATGATATAATCATAGGATGGGACCAACCTACAACTTGCCTCATTTCATAAGAAGAAACTGAGGCCCAGGTAGCTGAGGTGCTGTGTCCAAAGTCACACTGCTTGAATTCAGTTCTTGATTCCTAGTTGAATGTGCGTTTAATTAATAACAGTGAATGTATTCTTGAGTGTTTACTAAGTTCCAGGCGCTTGTAGTAACTATTCTGCATGAATCACGCCATGCAATCCTCACAGCAACGCTGTGAAAAGGTTTATTATTAACTCCATTTTACAAATAAAGAACCTGAGGCTGTGAAGATGGAACTGCTTTACAATTAGATGGGGAAAAGCTCTATTTTTAACCCCGAGGATGCTGAATGTCTGATTTTTGACTCTTGACCAAGATAAGGGCAGTGGGATTTATGATATATATTTTTATGGTTAGAATTCCCCTCTCCCATCAGTTTCTTTACTGATGATTTGCAACTACCCTAATTGGTTTGACAACCCTGGTGGGATTTAGGACCAAGTGAACCGAGGAGTGCCCTGCACTGAAAGCTACCCAGAACTCCCCGCAGGCCAAGATCCCTCACACAGATCTTGGCCTTCAAGACAATGACTCAGCCCGGCCCTGTGTCTCCAGGAAAAGGTCCCTGGAGAGTTGAGTTGTTGGAATGGCTTTCAGACTCCAATGCTTGCCCACATATGCTTTCTCTTGCTGTACCATAAACTTTGCCTTTAAACAAAAGCCTCATGTGAGTATTTTCTGGGTAGTTCATGAATATTTTCAGATATCCAAACTTGGAAAAGCAATACAGAGGCTTATAGAGATGAGGTGCCCACCTAGCGATCACAAAGCTTCTACATGGCTGTGACTAGGATAGAACCTGGCTGAGATCTCATGGCCGCCACTTCCACCTGTGAATGCTATAGCCTTGCGTGAGGACACCCGACAGAAAGAGCAAAGATGTGCTCTCTGGAAAGGTCTGTGCCACAAATGAACTTATCTATGAAGGAGAAATAGACTCGCAGACATAGAGAACAGGCTGTGGTTGCCAAGGTGGAGGGGGTGATGGGGGAGGGATGGAGTAGGAGTTTGGGGTTAGCAGATGCAAACTAGTATATACAGAATGGATAAACAACAAGGTCCTACTGTAGAGCACAATATCTTGTGATAAACCATAATGGAAAAGAATATAGGAAAGAATGTATGTATATGTATAACTGAATCACCTGCTGTACAGCAGAAATTAACACAACATTTGCAAACCAACTATAGTTCAATAAATAAAATAAGGGTCTGTGCCAGAATAAGGACACCATTATCTAACTCATCCACCCAAAGGGGATAACATTTTCCAATTCTAGTTACTTTGTTGCTGTATAACAAATCATCTTAAAATAGAGTGGCTTAAAACAACAACTTATGTATTGCATCTCTTTACTTAGCTCACAACTCTGCAGGTTGGCCATTGGACTGGGCCCAGCTGGGCAGTTCTTCTGGTATCAGCTGAGCTCACTCAAGCATCTGCAGTCAAATTGGGTTGGCTAGGACTGGTGATCTAAGGTGGCCTCAACTGGGATGGCTCTCGTCTATCACTTGTGGCCTATCATCTCCCAGCAGTGCAGCCCTGGCTTGTTCTCATGGGAGCTGGGCAGTGCTCTAAGACAAAGAGAAAAGAAGTGTGCAAGGCCTCTTAAGCATACTGGGCTCAGACAGGTGAATCATCACTGCACCTGAATTCCACTGGCCAAAGCAAGGCACAAGCCTACCCCAGATTTAAGGGGAGGAGAAATAGATGTCAACCTATTGATGGGAGGAGCTGAAAAGTCCCAGTGCAACCAACATCGACAAAGGCAAAGATGGAGAAACGGAACTAATTTTGTAATCAATCTACGGTATTCACAAAGGTGCGGAACGTACGGTAGGAACACTGGTCTATATGTAACCTTTTTCTCTCCAGAAAATGATGAAATATCCAAATGAAACTGTAAATCAGATCCTCTACAGTACTTTCCTCTCAGGAGGTAAGATTACAGAGTTGATTCTCTGGCTGACCCAGACTTACTCCCTCTGGCAACCTTTATTACGGTCAATTGAATCAACTGCAAATTTGTATACAGCATACAGCACGCAGGAAATAAGCAAATGGAAAATACAGTTCAAGATTTGAAAACTTAATATTTTAATCTTGGCATAATATAAAGTGACTTTCTTATAGAAGTAAATGAATTTGGTTTGATCAGACTGGGAAGATTTTCGGAGGCCACCATTACTCACAAAACTCAGCAAATGCCAGCTCTCTTCCTCACAAAGGACAGTCATATTACCAGCCCGACTTGTGATGAGCCAGTCAGGGCAATCAGCTACAGAAATTAAGTTATTTGGTGATGACTTTTAAAAGTATACCATGGACCACATAATGAAAACTAAGCAATAGCCACATTCTAATTTGAAAGAAGGTTCCTAAACTAGGAAAGTCATTTTGTTTCCCAATCCGCAATATATAGAGGACATTATGAAGGACATTTCAGTTCGGAATGCCAGGCAGACAATATATAGTTGTCTCTCCTCCCACTTGAGATTACTTAAAGTGAATATAAATGAGAAAAAGGACTAAGAACTGGTTCTAACGGAAAGAACAGGAAAGAGGATGGATCGGCAGCTACGACAGGGCAAGTGTGCAGAGGATGAAGGGCTGAGGGAAAAGCAGGGCCTGCAAAAGCAGGGTAGGGATGCCGTGGCGTTTACTGTGCTTCCCAAACTTTTCATTTCATGACTCACATGGAAAATAACATTATTTTGCCTTACTGGATAAACAGAGAATGCTCAAGGCTAAAGGCCAAAGTCCTGGGCCTTTAGGTGCCCTAAAATCACCAGGCAGGCATTGATTTCTCAGCCTTCCTGTGACTCAGTGGTTCTCAGCCCAGGGCAATTTTGCCCCTCAAAGCACAATTAGCAATGTCTGGAGATATCTGTGGCCATCACAACTACGGGGGGAGGGAGCGGGGATTACTAGCACTGAAAGAGGAGAGGCCAGGGATGCCACTCAGCACCTTATAATCTGCAGGACTGCCCCCAGGACAAAGAACAATCTGTCCCCAAATGCTAGCAGTGCTGAGGCTGAGAAGCCCTGTACTGGTCCATCTGCAGCCCACCACTGAGTCTCCGCACAGAGGCCGGGAAGCTCAGGTACAGTCAGAGGGGTCTAGAATGGAGGGGAAAATTGATGTGACTGGAAAAAACGGCAAAGTTTGGGACTCAGAAATGCCAGGTACAGAATTGGGTAGCACAAGCCCTGGACAGAACATACAAGGAATAGTTTAAACATCTCTACGTGAAATAATTCGCCCAACCCAGTCCCTCACGTAGAAGTGCCCAGAGCCATTATTTTTCCAGGACAAGAGACGGGGAGATTTTTCCCTAAGGAAATGGAATAAGCCATCTGAGAAGATCTAGGGCAGAAAGTGGCAGTTGCTGGTGCCCCAGATAAAGGTCTCCATATCTGAGCATTTAGAAGTCCACAGTGAAACAGCTTGCCACTACCCCTCAGCCTAGAAGCAAGCCAGTCAAAGTACCTGTTCATTTCAGCGCTTCCTAGGAGCTACTTCTTACCCCTCTTTGAAGAGCAGCGCAGGCCAGTGCTCCTCCAACGAGACAGAGCATAGGAATCTCCTGGGCATCCGGTTAAAATGTAGACTCGCATTCAGTAGGTCTGATGTGGGACCTGAGATTCTGCCTCTCTAAAGAACTCCAGGGAGTGCTCCTGTTCCTAGTGTGCGGGGGTCCTCCTTCTTTGAATAACAAGGGTTTGAAGAGGTTGGCGAACAACCGCTGGGCCAAACCCAGCCCAAAGCCAGTTGTGTAACATGTTTTATTGGACACAGCCATATCCGTTTGTTCACATGTTATCTACGGCTGCTTTGGTGATACAGCAGAGTTCAGCAGTTGGGACAGAGGCCATCAGGCCTGCAGTGCAGCCATTGGAAGTGCTACAATTCCAGAGCTGTAATGCCAAACTTTCAATAATACGACCACTTCCCATGAATCCAATTAAGTACCCAAGTAACTCTAATAATGCGTCTGGATCACAATTCCTGTAAAAGGCCAGGTAGCAAATATTTTTGGCTTTGTGTGCAACATGGCCGCTGTTAGCATTCCCTTCTAAGGGAAAACTGCCTGTAAGTGAGATTGAATGAATCAGTGTAGACAGGTTTCACTCTCCAAGAATTAGAAAATTCACACTACGTCTTCAGTATTCATTCAACAACATTTGATTAAAAAAATACAAAATAGTATATGAAACTGTTACATAATACATTACAACAAAGAGTATTTTTCCAGAATAGAAAAAGGAAAACAGGTTGGAATAATTTAAACTACTTTCCTCGGGCTTCCCTGGTGGCGCAGTGGTTAAGAATCCGCCTGTCAGTGCAGGGGACACGGGTTCGAGCCCTGGTCCGGGAAGTTCCCACATGCCGCGGAGCAACTAAGCCCGTGCGCCACAACTACTGAGCCTGCGCTCTAGAGCCCGTGAACCACAACTACTGTAGCCCGCGTGCCTAGAGCCCGTGCTCCGCAACAAGAGAAGCCACCGCGATGAGAAGCCCGCGCACCGCAGCAAAGAGTAGCCCCGCTTGCTGCAACTAGAGAAAAGCCCGCGCACAGCAACGAAGACCCAACACAGCCAAAAATAAATAAATTAAATAAATAAATTAAAAAAAACAAAACAAACCTTCACTCTTCTAGCATATTTTAACGTGTGTCTTGGGTGAGGGAAACATCATAGAAATAAAAAGCAACCCAATGGAACTTACATTAAAGCGCTTATAGCTTTAACAAAGCATCAAACAAAACTGTTTTCTGTCCTCGCAGAATTTTATTGAATCTGTAGAACTTTCCTTGTCATGACAATGTTATAAGACCATAAAACATCAGCTTGTGCTTGGTAAAAGTATATTATGAAAAAAAAGTCCATATCCATTATCTTAATTAGAAAATTTAATAGTAATAGCAACTGCTTTCTAAATGTATTGAGTAAGGAGAAGGTAATTAATTTGCATTCATCAACATATCTTTTTATGAACATAGACTCAGGTCAGTAAAAAGAGAAGTAAAATAATCTGGGAACTTACTATTTGAGAACATAAAGCACTCAATTTATTATTGATAAGCCAAAATACAAGAAAATTAGGAAAATTTCACTGTGACATGTTTATTTTCAAACTGCTTTTAGTTAAGTGGCAGTTTCTATTTCATAATGCATTAAAATGGCAATTTCTCTTCATAATGCACTAAAATTATGCTAAAAATTTTAACTGTTTTCCTTGAGAACAATTAATAAACACAAGCAAAATGTATCATTTTGTCAAGCTCAGGAAATGCCTTTTTCATGTTGTGAGGCCCACCTATTAGGGCAGAGGCTATGGTTTGAATGAAGAATTAGGTGAAGAACAAATTATCACATGCTAATTTACTGGTCCTGGGCAGCCTTCAACGACTTGATTAATTTTAGACATAATTTGACAATAAAAGGCGTATTTTGAAGTACGAGTCAGGAAAGAATATGTTATGACTAAATTCAGTTGCCTGGGGAAAGGTTACACAGCTTGAACTACACATTATCAGGCGGCAAAGATAAAGTTAGTGAAAGCGAGGCTCCCGCCCAGCCTCAAAAGTGAAAGATAGATCTTTGTTGTCTCTTCCTGTCTACTTTGGAGAAATGAAGGTAGGATTTTGCCTGGGAGAACTTGGAGAGGAAAGCAGCACAGGGCTTTACTCCAAAGGCAAGGCATGCGGATTCTTCCTTCTCTTTGTTGGCTAAACCCACCTGTGGCCATTTGCATGCCCATCAGTTATTTCCATCTCTCAAGACATGAGATGATGGAAGCTACACCAGGATTCCAACCAATGCATCCCTCCTCTTCCTTAACCAACTCATCTCCCCCAGAGGCTCAGCCTTGCTCTTAAAGGATCTGAACTCAGATGTATACAGATGGGGTTTACATAAGCCCAACCCAACACTGTGGGACTCCAGTTGCCCTTGTTGCTAGAAAGGCCTTAAATTGGCTTCCATTTAGTTGCAGAGGCCCAGTTCCCAAACTTTAGACTCCTAAAGCAGAGTCAGGTGGGATCTCTCCCTGAGCATATTATTCCCCAAAAGTAACCCCTCTGAAGAGGCAATTAAGACTCCAACGTCTCCTGGGCATATACCTGGACAAAACTATAATTCGAAAAGATACCTGTACCCCTATGTTCAAAGAAGCATTATTTACAATAGCCAAGACATGGAAACAACCTAAATGTCCATCAACGCACGAATGGATAAAGAAGATGTGGTACATATACACAATGGAATGTTACTAAGCCGTAAAAAAAGAATGAAATAATGCCATTTGTAGCAACATGGATGGACCTAGAGATTATCATACTAAGCAAAGTAAGTCAGAAAGAGAAAGACAAATACCCTATGATATCACTTCCACGTGGAATCTAAAATATGACACAAATGAACATATCTATGAAACAGACTCACAGACATAGAGAACAAACTTGTGATTGCCAAGGAAGGGGTGGAGGGAAGGTTTGGGAGATTGGGATTAGCAGATGCCAACTATTATATATAGGATGGATAAACAACAAGGGCCTGCCGTAGAGCACAGGGAACTATATTCAATATCGTGTGATAAGCCAGAATGGAAAAGAATATGAAGAATATATATGTGTATAACTGAGTCACTTTGCTGTACAGCAGAAATGAACACAACACTGTAAGTCAACTATACTTCAATAAAATTTTTTTAGGAAAAGACTCCAGCATAACGAGGAAGCAGTGAGCAAGCCACACGCTGGGTCTGGCTGAGAGGAGGTCACAGAAGTGACACGAGTAAAGACCAGCCTCCTCCCCCAGAGGCTGGCCGCACAGTCACAGGCTGGCTGTCCACGCCTTCTAAGGGGGCTCGGGCCTGGCTCTTTCCACCACAGACCTCATCTTGCTAACCACCCTACTATCCATGAGCCACTAAAGGCTGAGCCTTTACTCCTGTTGGTTTGCCAACCTGGACACAGTACTACGAACAGCCCCAAGCCTTGCCAGCTCCAGGCTCCCTCTATCCCCCGGGCACCCTCCCCAACCTGTTACATTTGGTTCTCAGTGCCGGAGTCTGCTGGCTTGACCACACGCTTCTGATAGAGTTGGCCCAGGTGACAATGGTATTTGCTTCCAGAGCCAAGGCTACTTCTACCTCCCCTGAATCATCCCACTCAGAATGGGGGCACCCAATTCTGCTTAGTATTCTAACCCCCAGGCTGCCCTAAACTTGCTACCATCGACTAGGGCTCTGCTAATAAAATACTGACTGTGACCCACAGTTAAAAATAAATATTGCCTAGGAACCCACTTCAGACATGCATATATAAAACATTTATACCATATTTCATCAAATCTTAGATGCCACTGATTCTGAGACCCACCTTGATTTGAGATGTCAAAACACACAAAGATGTGCAACTTAATATTAACAAAATATGAAAACTAAAGTTTTGTGAAGCAATACTCACGCCACTACATACAAGGCACTCTGATATTTTTCTGTCCTGATTCTGCTGTGATGAACTATATTGACTGATTAACCGGCTGCATGGTCTAAAGTTGTAATTGGAAAATACAGAAGGTCCCTTACAGGCTTATACACAGGCGCAGGCTTCCCATCACACCTCTGTTGAACTCCCAACTCAAATCACTGCCTACAGGACCCTGAACGACCTGGGTCCTGTACCTCCCAAACTTGCCCCACCACCTCTGTGCCTGCCCACAAGGCCCCTGCCAGGCTGTTCTGAAAGTCTCCTGAACACACGGAGCACCTTCACCCACCTCATGGTGTCCTCTCTTGAAATGCCCTTCCTGAGTTACTCCTATTGTTTGCTCGCTTCGTGTACCATCTCTGAGGTGCTCCCAGTCCCCTGACACCCTTCGGTCACTTTATATCACATCACCTCATTTCAATGTTGCGAGATAATTCACGGGTTTCTGCATGTCTTCTGGGTCAAGGGCACTAAGAGCTTTGTCCACAGATGTTGGGATAGCAACCACCCTTGGGAGCTAGAGATTGCATAGCCCTGAGTCACAGCCTTGTTTCCTGACCAGGAGAGTAAATAGAGAGCTCCCTCGTCCTCATCTCCCCTGCACTCCGAGACAGTAAAGGATCACAAAGTCTCCCTCCCTCCCTAGAGAAGACCTGCTTACACTCACTTCAGGCTAGCAGCATGAAGAGAATCACTCTTGGAAGGGACATAGATGGGGAGGTGTGCTAGCAGTTCTAAGGTGGGATTTTCCTAAGATTGGTGTTTCCAAACTGTGACGCAATTCCACCGTGTGCCCAGCATCTACTCAGGGACCCACCCTGCACATCACCTGCTACAACTTAGAGGCAAGGGAACCAAGGTGAACTGCCTGATCAATATAGGCTCACTGTTTGCGTAAAGTTGAATTTATGCAAGTATAGGGACTTCCCTGGTGGCGCAGTAGTTACGAATCCACCTGCCAATGCAGGGCACACGGGTTCAAGCCCTGGTGCGGGAAGATCCTACATGCCGCGGAGCAACTAAGCCCGTGTGCCACAACTACTGAGCCTGCGCTCTAGACCCCGCGAGCCACAACTACTGAGCCTGCATGCCACAACTACTGAAGCCCGCGTGCCTAGAGCCCATGCTCCACAACAAGAGAAGCCACCGCAATGAGAAGCCCGCGCACCACAATGAAGAGTAGCCCCTGCTTGCTGCAACTAGAGAAAGCCCGCGCACAGCAACAAAAACCCAATGCAGCCAAAAATAAAAATAAATAAATTTATGCAAGTGTAGAAGGCCAGCCTAGCAGCTCCATTGCTGTTTAGGGGCTGCTTGGTGCTTGTTTACAGCATTAACCACATCTGGACTTATCCCATCCTCTGCTTATCGCCAGACTCTCCCAACTAGATTGTAAGCCTCATGAGGACAGAGATCAGGTAATAATAGTCATAATTAATATAAATGTATACTTCTATCCACTAAGTTTATGATTTATAAACTGTACAATTCACTCCTTTGTCCAGATATGCCCTGCTACGGAAACTCTTAGCCATCTTATAAGTGGTCAAAAGGTCTCATTTTATAAAAATGTGTTCTATAGAACATATGTTGCTTGACACATTTATTATCTCAAAGTCTTGCTTGAGGTAACAAATGCTTATAGTTAAGAGATACTTATGGAGAGATATACCATGTTCTTGGATTGGAAGAATCAACATTGTGAAAATGACTATACTACCCAAAGCAATCTACAGATTCAATGCAATCCCTATCAAACTACCACTGGCATTTTTCACAGAACTAGAACAAAAAATTTCACAATTTGTATGGAAACACAAAAGACCCCAAAGAGCCAAAGCAGTCTTGAGAAAGAAAAACGGAGCTGGAGGAATCAGGCTCCCAGACTTCAGACTATACTACAAAGCTAGAGTAATCAAGACAGTATGGTACTGGCACAGAAACAGAAACATAGATCAATGGAACAGGATAGAAAGCCCAGAGATAAACCCACACACATATGGTTACCCTATCTTTGATAAAGAAGGCAAGAATATACAATGGAGAAAAGACAGCCTCTTCAATAAGTGGTGCTGGGAAAACTGGACAGCTACATGTAAAAGAATGAAATTAGAACACTCCCAAACACCATACACAAAAATAAACTCAAAATGGATTAAAGACTTAAATGTAAGGCCAGACACTGTCAAACTCTTAGAGGAAAACATAGGCAGAACACTCTATGACATACATCACAGCAAGATCCTTTTTGACCCACCTCCTAGAGAAATGGAAATAAAAACAAAAATAAACAAATGGGACCTAGTGAAACTTAAAAGTTTTGCACAGCAAAGTAAACCATAAACAAGACGAAAAGCCCACCCTCAGAATGGGAGAAAATATTTGCAAATGAAGCAACAGACAAAGGATTAATCTCCAAAATTTACAAGCAGCTCATGCAGCTCAATATCAAAAAAACAAACAACCCAATCCAAAAATGGGCAGAAGACCTAAATAGACATTTCTCCAAAGAAGATATACAGATTGCCAACAAACACATGAAAGAATGCTCAACATCATTAATCATTAGAGAAATGCAAATCAAAACTACAATGAGATATCACCTCACACCGGTCAGAATGGCCATCATCAAAAAATCTACAAACAATAAATGCTGGAGAGGGTGTGGAGAAAAGGGAACCCTCTTGCACTATTGGTGGGAATGTAAATTGATACAGCCACTATGGAGAACAGTATGGAGGTTCCTTAAAAAACTAAAAATAGAACTACCATACGACCCAGCAATCCCACTACTGGGCATATACCCTGAGAAAACCATAATTGAAAAAGAGTCATGTACCACAGTGTTCATTGCAGCTCTATTTACAATAGCCAGGACATGGAAGCAACCTAAGTGTCCATTGACAGATGAATAGATAAAGAAAATGTGGCACACATATACAATGGAATATTACTCAGCCATAAAAAGAAACGAAATTGAGTTATTTGTAGTGAGGTGGATGGACCTAGAGTCTGTCATACAGAGTGAAGTAAGTCAGAAGGAGAAAAACAAATACCGTATGCTAACACATATATGTGGAATCTAAAAAAAAAAAAAAATGGTCATGAAGAACCTAGGGGCAAGACGGGAATAAAGACGCAGACCTACTAGAGAATGGACCTGAGGACATGGGGAGGGGGATGGGTGCGCTGGGACAAAGTGAGAGTGGTAGTGTATATATGCACTGCCAAGTGTAGAATAGATAGCTAGTGGGAAGCAGTCGCATAGCACAGGGAGATCAGCTCGGTGCTTTGTGACCAGCTAGAGGGGTGGGATAGGGAGGGTGGGAGGGAGGGAGACGCAAGAGGGAAGAGATATGGGAACATATGTATATGCATAACTGATTCACTTTGTTGTAAAGCAGAAACTAACACACCACTGTAAAGCAATTATACTCCAATAAAAATGTTTTTAAAAAAGAGATGCTTATAGTTAAAGCATCAAAACAATAAACTCAATTAACTAGAGTTCTTGGTGAATAAACATGGCTTAGCCATGGTTCCGGAATATTTCTGATAATATAAAAATTTTTTTCTGCTGCCTTAAAAGGTATACATAGAGAAGTGAATCTTGTTTGATAATTGAGTGCCTCGCTTCCCCTCAGGGTCATTGCCATGAATATTAAACATGATTACATTGTACAGAAAGAGATTCTCTGTTGGTATTTAGTCTGGAAATTAAAATTTTTAATAAACTACTAATAAGGGGTTTTTTCCATCATTTTATTCTTTCCAGGTACTATTAAGTTGGGTACACTCCTATTTTCCTCGTCTTGCAGCTAATCAAGGTTTTGAAGTACCTCTTTTAAAAGCCTTCTAAATGAAATAAACAGCAGAATCACATGGTAAATCAAACCATTTAGAAAACATACTGCTGGTTATCACCTTACCCTATAAAACACTGGTGGAATTAATTCCTAACTGCTGTGTAGATTACATTACCTACCTGGGGTCCTGGTTTAATTTTAAAAAGCAAAACGTCCGTTTCTCAATGGATCTATTTGCATTTATGTCATTCCAAGCAAAATATAATAATAAAGTTTGAAGGAGTTTTCCTCAAGGCAGGAACAGTGATTTGGTCCTGTGTTTTACTACAAGCACCTGCTGACGGTGTTTGCATTCTGGGAGGATGGAGATGTAGGCGGCGTTATCACTGCCTTGAGGTGAGGGAAAGCAGCGATGGGAAGGTTCAGCCTGGGGAACCAGGAACCTTGAGATCCAGTTCTCAGTTGCTCCTACCTTGCTGCATGGCCTTGAAGAAGTCCCCTGTCCTCTTTTTTGCCTCATTTCCCTCATTTGGAAAATGAGAACAGTACCTGGCTGTGTGAATTAACTAATCAATCATTTTAAATGGCTAAAAGTGCTTTAGACTCGCAAGCCATTTTATAGGATGTAAACTGCTATCTTCCAAATACTCCATATGTGCGACTCTATTAAGCTAAAAAAAACACCAGTGGTTTCGCTTTATAAATTCCAGAGGCAAATGCTGATAAAGGGTCTATAAACAGTGTTTACAAAGACAGCCATGCACGGAACTGCAAAATAAAATTATGTGGCCAACATTCAGAAATAGGATTATTACTGAAATAATCCTCAGTTCCTAATCCATGTAGGAAAAGAAAATCCACCATGGCAAAACTTCTAGAACTTCAGATCATCTTCCATTGACATTTGAATAGAAGATAACTACCAGGAGAGTTGCCAATAGATTTTCTTTGTTCAGTGATAAAAATAGGCACCAGTGTGCCAAGGAAAGCACTGAAAACAGAGACAATAGAAGCCCTTGGGTTTTACATTTCACTCAAGTCTCTCCAAATGATTGGTTCTCCAATCAAGGCACTTTTGCAGCATCGATCTCATTTCTTCTTGCCATAGCCCTGAGGACATTTAAGGTTCGGCTATGGGCTGCTATTCCCAAGCCCGTCCTCTTCCTACTACATGTGGGGACAGCTCACCTCAAGCATTACTTAGCCAGACACGCAGGCAAGAAGGGTTGCTGTGAAGCTACTTGGGGGCAGCTCCAGCTGCAGAGAAACTCCTTCCCATCAGGAGTGTCCAGCACCAGAAGGCAGTGGTTCTCAAACTTGGCTGCACAAAAGATTCCTGGTGTCCAGGCCCCAATCCATACTAATTACAGCAGAATCCCAGGCGGATCCAGGCAGCAGTATTTGTTAAAACTCTCAACACTATACAGTGCACAGCCGCATCTGAGAACCAGTGCTGTAAGGCATTCCCAAAGCTGTTACTGACTGAAGACAGGGCAGGAGACACCTCTTTCCCACTGTTGCCTTATTGCCTACACCAAGGGTCCACAAACTTTGCCTGTAAAAGGCCAGAGAGTAAGTACTTTTGGCTTTGCAGGACCTTCTGTTGAAACCACTCAACTCTGCATTTGCCACACAAAAGCAGTCTTTGATAATATGTAAATGGACACGGGGCCAGATTGGGCACTTGAGCCCTACTCTGCTGACCCCTGACCTAGACGGTGCTCAATTATCTATGTGTCTCATGGTGCTAGTATGTTATATACATCATAAAACACACAAATGAAAATTTTCAATGGACAAAGTAAATGTATGGTTAACTGTGTGTTTGATTATTAATAGTACAGAATGTGCTCCTGTGGAACCATTCCTGTTAATATTTTTTACAGAGAGCAATTTGTTTTAATATGCTTAATTAATTTTGAAAATCTTGGTTTCACACACTATGATACAGCAATCTGAAGGTCTGGCTCGAAGTTCACTGCTAAACTGGGATCGGAGGCTCTCAGACTGAAAGAAAAACTTCACAGGGATATGTTGACCCAAATGTTGACTGGCTGAGTTTTCCAACCCATGAATCTCAGTTTGCAACCCACTCACACCAACCAGGGAATCATTTTTGTTGAACCTGTGACAGTAAATGTCCACCTTCCATGGCAACGATCAGTTGTCCCGGAAACTAATGGGAATGTGTCAATTTTCACATTTTTAATACATGAGTTCAGAGCCCACCAAAACCTTAACTCTGGAAGCTTTTTAAGCAGGTTAGAAAACTCTGTTTCCAAGAATTTTAAGCATTCAGCTATGAGTGATGATAGGTAACACGCATCTTTTTCAGCAACAATATATTCACTTAAGAATATATAACAATGGAAACACTGACAAACGTCCATTTGCAAAATGGTCCTGAATTTTAAAACATGTTTCTCTTGAAAAGCAGTTAACTGCTTGTTCAGTGTTTAAATTTTTATTTTGAAATAACAAAGTATGTTTATGTCTCAAAAAGATCTATTAGATAGCATCCTATTAACATCCTCTTGTCATATCTGAAAAGGATTTTTGTAACATATGAAGAATATTTTTAATTTTGACAACACCTTTAAGAAGTGTTTTGCCAAGAGTCATGTACCAAAATGTTCATTGCAGCTCTATTTACAATGGCCAGGACATGGAAGCAACCTAAGTGTCCATCATCGGATGAATGGATGGAGAAGATGTGGCACATATATACAATGGAATATTGCTCAGCCATAAAAAGAAATGAAATGGAGGTATCTGTAATGAGGTGGATGGAGTTAGAGTCTGTCATACAGAGTGAAGTAAGTCAGAAAGAGAAAAACAAATACAGTATGCTAACACATATATATGGAATCTAAGGAAAAAAAAAAAGGTCATGAAGAACCTAGTGACAAGATGGGAATAGAGACACAGACCTACTAGAGAATGGACTTGAGGATATGGGGAGGGGGAGGGGTGAGATGTGACAGGGTGAGAGAGTGTCATGGACATATATACACTACCAAATGTAAAACAGATAGCTAGTGGGAAGCAGCCACATAGCACAGGGAGATCAGCTCGGTGCTTTGTGACCGCCTGGGGGGGTGGGATGGGGGGGGGGGAGATGCGGGAGGGAGGAGATATGGGAACGTGTGTATATGTGTAGCTGATTCACTTTGTTATAAAGCAGAGACTAACACGCCATTGTGAAGCAATTATACTTCAATAAAGATGTTTAAAAAAAAAAAAAAAAAAGAAGTGTTTTGCCATGAGATAAGTGTTTTGCCTCTACATACATCAAGATGTTCACATCCAGGTCCCATCTCATTACCAAGGATGGTAAAGAGTCTACTGTTTGAAGGTATGTTTTAAATAAGCTAGGCACAGTACTGATGTCCTACAGGATGTCACCGACAACATGTTGCAAAACACTGAGAGCCAAAAAAAAAAGAGAAAGAAAAAGAAGGAGCAAGAGTACAGGTGACAACCCCTCCATGTTATAAAACTTTCACACTTCCCTCCAGATACATGATCGCACATGAAGTGTGGTCACATGCTATACACCAAAATGAGCATTCTGACATCAATCTGTACACTGTATGGTACAAAAGTTTCATATTTTTTTTAAGATAAAAAGCAAATATCAAGCTCCACACCTGGATCAGCATGGTGCACCCGCCAGTGCTTTGGAGACCGGTGCCCCAGAAGGCAGGGTTAAAGGGCCTGGGAAGGATGGTCAGCACACAGAAAGCGCGCCAGCACCCTCTGTTCTTCTACACCACTGGCCAACAGTGCACATCAACCAGAAAGCTTCTCAGCCTCTAGGACTCTAAGGCACCCACTACATCAGTCAGTCAGGACAGTGAAAGGAAAGCCAGCTCTCATTTGGCCTCTGCTCTAACAAGGCAGTTTATGCTTTGGGGAAACTTACTTTAACACTTGGTAATTAACCAGAGTCATCGCATTCTCACCCCAAATAACTCAGACTTTTCCAGAAAAGACAGTCAAAAGAGACCCCGAAAATTATAATTTTTAAGTCATCTGTCATTCACCTAAACATTCTTGACAATTTCCCCTATGTTCTTACTAGAACAAAATAGCATGAAGAAAATATGTTTCATATTAGCGACAAGACAATAAGTCTTTGCCACTTACTTTCAATACAATTTACGCAGTCATCAAAGACCTTAAAATTCAAATGGCTTCTATATTCAGATCTTAAAATGGCAATAGGAAGTTCATTAAATCAGAACTAAACACTCTTCATTGAATATAAATTTCAACGATTTTCGTAACATTGAAAAATGCTAAACCATGCATGCCATTTTCAATGATGATCCCCGTAACTATAAATGATTTTTACTTCAAAATCAGACAGTGTGATCACTGCATTCTAGCAGTTATATTCCTGACTTTAAACCGACCTTTGTAATGTAAAAAAGAATGCCATAGAACCCTGGAGGATTTTTATGGTACTCGTAATGCTGAAAGCAAGCACACCACACAGTGGATTTACCTGGATACCCTTGTGAAGGGATGCATTTCAGAAGAGGATCTAAAATAATGAGAAGAAAAGGAAAATGTGAAAAACATCAACAAAACTCATTATGTTTGATAAAAAATAATATAATCAAGTTTTCAATTGAGTTTCATAAAACTTATTATGGTTATATCAACTTGAAACACACAATGCTTTAGAATATTTTTAATTTTATCTTTCTCTCCAGAATTTAGATCATCCAATTACCACCCAAGATGTTGCTCTTTAAGAAATCTGGAGATGTACACGAATTATAACTATTCACCCATTTTAGGTGGGGCACAGACATGTAATGTTTAGGCTGTATTGCTGTCACTCAGGTTCACCAAACCTGGCCTTGATATTTGGTTATTGCGGGAGTGGGACTTGAGAGGGTTTGTTTCTTCCTTCCTAGAAAACTTTCCCTCACTACTGTACCAGTTAAGAAAGTGTTTATATAGGAGTCAAACCCCATATATTTCAATGTATATAAAAGCACCACCACCTACCAACTGTGTTACCTTGGGTGAGGTAATGAAATTCTCTGTGCCAAGTTTTCTCCCTAGTAAACAGGAATGATAATGGCACCTACCTCTTTGAATCATTAAAAGAATTACATTTTAAAAATTCACCCAGTTTACTAAACCTGATTTGTCATTTAAGGTCTGTGTTTACCTTCAATACCACCCTTGTCCCCTGTCAGCTCCTTTGGCTAAGGAGAGCAGCATGTCACACTCAGCACAATTGGTATTTTGGGCCAGACAGTTCTTTGTAGTGGGAGCTGCCCTGTGCAATACAGGATGTTTAGGAGCATCCCTGGTCTCTATCCACTGCATGCCGATTGTTCCTCCCCCCCTCTCTCGTTTTGTGGCAACCCAAAATGTCCCCAGACATTGCCAAATACTCCCTGAGGGGCAAAAGTACCACCCCGTTGAGAACCACTCACAGACACAAACGTTCTTTGGCCAAATCTTGTCTAAGTATCAAGCCCACATGACAACATTTGGTTTGCTGGGGCCTAGTTCTCATTCTCATCTGTCCATTGTGAATTCCGCCTTAGGCCTTGCTCGGGCCTCTAACGTGGCTTACCTTACTTTACCCTGGAGAATCTGCGTATTTTTAATCCATGCCCTGCCCTTCTTATTCTCGGGACACCTCGAAATCCCCTAATGATCACCAGCTGGCTTTCACAGGTTGCTCACTGCCTCTTGGTCTTTCCTATGTTCCCTCCCACAAATCCACCAAGTTCAAGATATGTGATGGTAGTGGTGGGATTCAGAACGCACTACCCAAAATAGGGCATGCTACTCAAAATAGGGCACCTTGGCATACTGGATATTTTAAGCTGAAGGAATCTGAGAAACAGCAGGTGCAAGAAGGACCCTCTGACCCCTCTCCCTCCTCCCCTAAGGCAGGTCCTAAGACCCTCAAGGAAGAGGTGCCCTCCCCATACCCGAGGAAACAAACATCCTCATGTCCTAAGACCAAGGGTCACTGAGAGGAATATGAACGCAGAGGCCTTGCTAAGTTTCCTCTAGTTGACTACCCACAGTTCACACACTTTTGTCCTACCATGTTTTTCCACGACTTTCCACTCCTCAGCAAACCTAGTACAGTAGACCCCCTTATCCACAAGGGATATGATCCAAGAACCCAGTAGATGCCTGAAACCTTGTAGAACACAGAACCTTATACGTACTATGGTTTTCCCTATACATACATACTGATAATAAAGTTTAATTTATAAATTAGGCACAGAAAGAAACTAACAGTAACTAATAATAAAATAGAAAATAACAGCATACTGTAATAAAAGTAATTTGAATGTGCTTTCTGTCTCTCTCTCTGTCTCTCAAAATATCACCGTACAGACTGAATGCCTTTTCCTTCCTAACTAAGCGCTTATGCACTGCGGCCGTTAACTTTTGCAGTTTGAGGTGAGACAGCAAAACCAGCACAGATTTCTTTTTCCTTCTTCACAATGTCACGGGGAGAAGATGTGTTCTTACCAGAGGTCTGAGCTATCTGAGCATCTGATTTTTTTCTTTCCTTATTGAGTCGAGAACTTTCACCTTTTCACGTAAAGGAAGCACTTTAGGGCTTCTCTCTGGCATTTCCGAATCACCAGCATCACCCCTCTGGCACTTTGGGGCCAGGATTAAGTAAAATCAGGGCCTCTTGAACACAGCACTGCGACAGTGACGGCTGATAACCTCTGCCACTACGTGAGTACTGCGCGGGACTCGCTGGACAAAGGGACGATTCACATTCTTGGAGAAACAGAGCTGATATCGCGAGATTTCATCACGCGAGATTTCATCACGCGAGATTTCACCACGCGAGATTTCATCACTACTCAGAACGGCATGCACTCTAAAACTTATGAATTGTTTATTTCTGGAATTTTCCATTTAATATTTTCCGGTCTCGGCTGACCACAGGTAGGTAAAACCACGGAAAGCAAAACCGATGATAAGGGGGAACAACTATTAAAATGCATATGTTTGGGACTTCCCTAGTGGTCCAGTGGTAAAGAATCCGCTTCTAATGCAGGGGACACGGGTTCAATCCCTGGTTGGGGAACTAAGATCCCACATGCTGGCTGCGAGGCAACTAAGCCTGCGTGCCACAGCTAGACAGAGAAAAACCCACACGCCACAACTAGAGAAGCCTGCACGCTGCAACGAAGACCCGAAGCAGCCAAAAAAATTTTTTGAAAAGAAAAAATGCATATGTTTAACTGTTTCTTTGAGTCTTCATTTCCTTAGGAAGGCAATCATGACAAGTAAAACTTATATTAAATAAATGTGTGTGCTTTTCTCTTGTTAATCTGTCTTTTGTCACGCCCATTTTCAGGGCCCCAGCTGGAGAACCTGGGAGGACAGAAGGAGAAAGAATTTCTCCTCCCCTACAGTATGAGCCTGTCAGTGAAATGCTGTCATTTAGTTCATATTTGGAGACATACTGGCTCAAGTAAGTCAATGGATAATTATTACTACGTTCTTTTCAAAACAACAAAACAGAAGGTTAACCCGAAAAATTTTTATCAAAAAACTCCATTTGCTCGCAATATTAAAATGAAATGGGTTTTCCAGATTTCTCTTTGTGAGAAAATGAAATTCATTTTGAACAGTCTTGAGACAAATTTTCTGGCAAGCAAACTCAAAACATAATCACACAAGACATTAAATAGTATATTAGTCACTCGACACAAGTTAAATTTATAACTGTTAAATTGAGAAAGCCATAATCAGAGAAACTACTGAATATCTAAAGTAGTAACACCGTCTAATAAACATGACACGCAAAATGTTAGCTATAGAAATGGCTGATCCGTGGTATTTACTCAATGCCTGCATATTAAGGATAAAGCTTTTTTTTTTTCCTTTAAGAATGCACTAATTGTGGTGCATTTGTGTTTCTTTAGGCAACCCAGCAGCTGTGGTTCCAAACATGAGCCTTTGAGAAATACATTTAAATGAATATTTATAAACTTTTCTCTAGCAATTATATTTAGCAATGGTAGCAGATGCCACTGCTTTCACAGTGTTAGCTGTGTCACTAATTAGAGTCCCTCTCTAATCATGCTGTCCCCAGTCACTTGTCTCCTAAGTGGACCACCACCACATTCATACACCATAAGCAGTCAATGTTCATAACCTCAGATTTTCCCAAAGCAACTATAGGCGCACTTGAAATTGACATTTTTATGTTCTGAGCATCCGACGGGACATTACCTCGAGTACCGCTGGGTAACTTCTACGTATCCTTCACAGCCTGCTTGCTCAGTGTACGTTCCACAGACCACCAGGCCACTGCACAGAATCCTCAGCCTCACTCCCAAAACTGATTTAGAAGCTCTGGGAGGAAGAGTCTGGAAATGCATATTTTTGGCAAGATCTCCAGGTGATTCTTAGGTGCCCTAAAGTTTGCAAACCACAGCTTAAGACAATTTAGGCCCACCTTCTCCAGGAAGCCTGCTTGATAACTCCAAGCTGGTTTTGATGCCCATCTTTTGTATGTCCAAGGCACCCAGAGTTCTCTTATATCACTGCCCTTATTACCTCTGGTGGAACTGATTCAGTTATTTCCTCCCTCTTCACTCTAAACTTCTTGAAGAGAGTATCTCAGATTTACACATTTCTCCATGCCTAATTGATAGAAGGCAATCAATAATTAGTTCACTGAATAAACACTTTGAGCTTTCTGATACCGAGAGTTTAAGTTTTTTTTTTTTAAATGTGTGTTTAATTAATTTATTTATTTATGGCTGTGTTGGGTCTTCGTTCTGTGCGAGGGCTTCCTCTAGTTGCGGCGAGCGGGGGCCACCCTTCATCGCGGTGCACGGGTCTCTCACTATCGCGGCCTCTCTCGTTGCGGAGCACAGGCTCCAGACGCGCAGGCTTAGTAGTTGTGGCTCACGGGCCTAGTTGATCCGCGGCATGTGGGATCTTCCCAGACCAGGGCTCAAACCCGTGTCCCCTGCATTGGCAGGCAGATTCTCAACCACTGCGCCACCAGGGAAGCCCGAGAGTTAAGTTTTAATGTCTTGGGTTTTACCTGAATTCCACCAATATTCGACAAATTTGAACCCTACAGGAGCTTTAACATCATTTACATATACAACATTTCATTCTCTGGTCCTTATTTCCATTTTGTAGTTTAATACATTTACATTTTCACTACACTCATTACATTCAATTTTGGAAAAGCTCCACTTTAACTCTTAAAGACAGAGAAATTTTGAAAAATTCGTGGCGGGGGGGCAGTTAACTCCACTTAGAATGAAAAAATAGAAATTAAAAATAGTGAAAGGCTCAAGTCAGGAACTAGATTTACACAATGAAAATGATACTATCCACCCCTCAGGAAATTAAAAGGAGTTGGTTATAAAGATGAAAGAAATGGAAGAAAGAACACAGAAAACCTTACCCTTTCAAAGAGTTGGGGTTTTTCAACTTCCTGGATATTTTACATTACAAAGAGAAAAAGATCTCTGAAACTTTGATCATGAGTTCTTTGATCACTGAATTCTCAATTCAAAGTTCTGGTAGATATAGTCATTCTCTGTTCTCTCTTGCCTTATAGTGACTCAGAGCAAATCCCAACTCCTTGAAAGCTAATCTTTCCACCAGCTTTCAGATCCAATTCCTTGGGAAAGGTCCTCATCAATTAGCCACTCTCCTACTATGACCTTCAGCCTTTTTTCCTCCACTCCTCCCTTCGAATTGGCCTAAAATGTGCTCCTCTGTACTGCTGCAAAGAAACAAGCAAAAACTGTGTGGTTCCGGGGTCAACAAACATTTTCTGTGAAGGGCCAGATTGTAAATATTTTCAAGTTTGTGTGTCATACAGTCTCTGTTCCAACTACTCAACTTTTCTGTAGACAATAGGTTAAAAAGAAATGGGCATAGCTACATTCCAATAAAACTATTTACAAAAAAGGAAGTGGACTAGATTTGGCCTGCAAGCCATAGTTCACCAACCCCTGCTGTAATCTCCTCAAGGCCCTATCTCATGGCTCCATTTCTTAAACTATAAATCCTGTTATGTTACTACCAGACCCCAGAAGTCCTGATTTCTATTTATTATTTCTGAAATTGTTCTTTCAAAGGTCATCAATGACCACCAAACTGCCTGATTGTATTACCTGTTCCAGTCTTCATTTTCTCAAATTTGAAACTTGCCCCTCCTTCCCCGGATGTCCAGCTCTACTGTTCTTCTGATTTTTAAATATTATTTCTCAGTCTCCTCTTGGCCCCTCTTCCTCTATCTCATCCAAAAAACAATGATTTTCCAGACTTAGTCTTTCCCTCTTCTTTAGGGACACGTTCTACTGGGTGTCCTCATCCATCCATCACCCATCATTCCCCCAAAGAGTCTTCTCTGAAATCCCCTGCCAAGGCTCTGGGCTTCCACTTTTTGTCCTCCTATTGCACCATGGGTGCATATTAAATTATTGCTGTTGGTTTCTTGGCCTGCTATTCCACTTTGTAGTAAAAGCAAGGATGGTATCAGTTTGCAGAGAAAGCCCACCATAAGAAAATATTCAGTCTCTTAAAAGAGGTAATTTATAATTGCAGGGGGTCTGTGATTAGGATGATGAAATCTAGAATTTCAGGATGCTGTCTTCCAAAAAGGGGAAAGAATGGCTAAAGGAAAGTCATCCAGTTTCTAGTAATGAAAAGTTTAACTATTTATGTCAGTTCTCTGTATGAAAACAACTGAAAAAGTGCAAAAAAAAAAAGCATCATCTTAAATCTACAAGGAACAGGAAACTATAAAAAGCAATGGAGGTGATTTGGAAAAGAAACAAATAGAAATTATATAAATAACAATATAAAAACTCAATGGACAGGTTTAACAGAAGACCAGACAGAGATGATGAAAGAATTAGTGAACTGGAAGATAGATTTGAAGAAATTATCCAGAATGCAGCACAGAGAGATAACATGTTGGTAAACAAAAAAGAAAGGGTAAAAGATACAGAGGATCCAGTTAGAGAACCTAACCTACATTTACTATAGAGTATTGAGCAGAAACAATATTCAAAAAAAAGTCTGAGTATATTTTACTCTGATAAAAGACAATAGTCCACAGTTTTAAGATGTCCCCAAAAATTATCAAAAAGGATAAAATAAATCAAATGCACATCTACAAATGCATATATTCTACAAGATAAACAGTAAAAGAGACTGTCTTCAAAAGAATTATATTTAGACTTAGAGCTGGCTTCTCAACAACGATGTAAGTTCCAAGACAGTAGAATAATACCCCTAATGAACTGAGAGAAAATAAATGCCAACCTAGAATAATAAACCCAACAAAAATAGCTTTCAAGAATAAAAGCAAAATAAATACATTTTTAGACAAATAAAAATAGATTAGCATCAACAGAACCACTGTAAATGAAATTCTATAGCATGTACTTCAACCGGGTAAAAAAGAGAGAGAAGATGCCAGAGGAAATTTCTAAGATGCAGGGAAGAAAGAAAAGCATATAAAGTAGGAAATATTTGGGTAACTAAACAAACACTAACTGCATCAAGTAAAATTCATCTTGTGGGATAAATTAAAATACACAACAACGACAGCATATACATTTATAACTGAGGGAGCAAGCAAATGGAGTTTAAATATTTTTTTATTCTGTGGGAGGAGAATGAAAGTATTAGTTAACTTTGATAGACTTTGATAGCTAACAAGTCATGTTTTATTTTCTACAGTAATCACTAAAAGGATAGAAACCTGCCAAATCATCTAGTCCTGAAAATGGATACCACTGGAGTGTCACACCCATACCCGGCCATCATGGCAGTGGATATATAGAAAGATAGGATCATTAAGGGCCTTACCTTGGTAGGCCCAGATCCTGCCCCTATCAAAAAAAAGAGAAAAAAAGGGCAAGAAAAAATGGACATGGAACATGGAATCATTGAGACAAATAGAAAGCATAGAATAAGATGGTAGATTTAAATCTATGTATATAAATATCTTTTTAAGTATTTTAATATAAACACATTAAATATAAATGAAAAAAATGCTCACATTAAAATAAAATCAGATTAAATATTTTTAAATTCAACTTTATGCTGCTCGTAAGAAACATAAAATTTAAGATAATAGAAAAAAGTTCAAGGATAAATAAAGCGTAGGAAAATCTAGAGAGGAACATCTACCTACCAGCAGAAAGACAGTGGAAAATTTAAACTAATTACTGATCTTCCCTGCTGGGCAGATAAAGATTTCTGGTTATATTAGGGTATGTTACCACTGAAGTTGAAAATAGTTACCCATTATGACCAACTTCTTAAATTATGTCAACCTAGCTGCGTTAGCTTGGGGACAATATTGCTTCTATAAGGAGTAACTCCTTTGCTCCACATGAATGCTATTTTATGCTGGATATACCTCAAGAAAAACTACTGATTTCATTTAATGACAATGATATGTATTCACTGGAGGCAAGGTAAGAAACTGGGCTGGTTTCTACCTTGATGGTTTCTGACTTTTAACATTCTCCCTTCATTTTTACTGAGGGGATTGCCTAGGACTAAGACCAGTAAGGAGTTATGCTGACATTGTTTAGCTCATTAGGCTGAGAGGGCAGCGTTCAGAACACAAATGAGCAGAATCCAGTCTATGGAGACCAGTTAGGTTTGCTCCTGCACAAGCACAGATGTCCTTTCTGATCCAATCAGCAAGTCTTACACCAAGGGGATCAGCAAGACTGTCAACAGAGCAGAGAAAATCTGGAACACCAGACACAGTGCAAGGATGTCCCGCCTGGAGGCTGCTCCAAGGCATCATATAAGGACAGCGTGTTCTGTGCACTGGAATAACACTACGGTGGTTTGCTTCTAAAATACATACTCTCAGATATCAGACTATTATATCTGCATGCCCCATTCCTTAATTCATCCAACAAATATTGATTGATTGTGCACCTATGACAGGAGCTAGGTATACAATGGTTAGCTAAGAAGATGGTCTCTACCATCATGGTGTACACAGCTTAGCAAATGATCAAATCAGCTTAACTTTACAGGCCAATGTCTCACCTCGAAAAACTGATTTAATTAATATTAAGTAGTGACAAAGTTTAAAAAGTTTTAAAGTAATTTGTTGCCACTCTTCTAGGAAAACATTAGGCCTCAAGAATTTCCAGGCCTTATTTTTTTATAGTTTTCCATCAATGGTTTAAACTTTAATTTCTAAGCAGTGAGAGTGACTTTCTAGGTGTCTCTCAGAGATAACTTCATGTAGATTGCAGAATTCAGTGGCAGCACATAGAGGCAAAACATAATACAGTGGCTCTAACAGAACTTGGCTCTGAGCATGAAAGGTCCCTGAGAGCAAGGGCTGGCAAACTACGGCCCACAGGCAAAAATCTCACAGCCACCTGGTTTTTGTAAATCAAGTTTGATTGGAACACAGCCATGCTCATTTGTTTGTATGTTGTCTATGCCATCTGCCATGCTATGATGGCAGAGTTGAACAGCTGCAACAGGGATCACATTTCCTGCAAAAGAAAACATGTTTACTATGTGGTCCTTTACAGCAAAAGTTTGCTATAGAGGGAATCCAGGAAGGGACCTTCTCAGCCATACATAAAACGCACAGGCAACTGCTGAACAGCCAGGGAGAAAGGCCCTTCCGGCAGCTGGTGCATGCCAAGGTCGCTCCCTGGAAGTAGCTAGGCAGTTATGTAATAAAGACTTTTATTAAAACAAAGCATCTTCATATAATTAAAGCATCTGAACACTCTTCCTTATCAAATGCCAAAATGGCTGCTGGGCCACCCCCACTGCTTTGGTGAACCTGGATGAGGGTGCCGCTCTGAAGAGCGCACATTTTTCCCGATTGTTTCCTAGAGAGCCTGCTGCCTTCCTGTGAAAGCCCGCTCTCCGTCATCCACCCCTACAGTGTCTGTCGTGGTACTCCGTGCTGGTTCATCAGGAAGCCCAAAACTACTGCCAGGACAGTCACTCCTTCAAGAACTCACTGTCCAATTCAAATGCACACACCCCAAACACAGGCGATGGGCCACGTGTGGAGGCCAAACCCATTTCTCCAGGGCCCAACTGGACACAGAGAAATAAAAAGACAGGAACGGACAGCACCTACTCATGACCTCTTTCTGAGATCGTAGGAATAAAATCCAAGTAGCCTTTGAACGTTAGCTACTAAGCATCAACATTTGTCGGTCATAATGACCCTGAAAAGACAAAGCTTCCTATAACTGCAGACTGCAGAATCTTCTGGATACACAATAGTTTCTGTGTAAGCTTTGCAATGACCTTGGCGAGACTGTATTTATTTAACTATCTCAGAGTGAAGAGTTGATCTGTAGGATGGAATCCAAGGTAGATGTTAATGAGATGCAGAGGATCTTGGAATGTTAAGTACCACCAGGGAGTCCTTGTATTTCTGTAGGTGTGAGCAAAGGAAGCAGAAGCACGCCAGAATGCGCTAGACCTCACAGCCCAGGTATATTCTGCCAAGGCTCCTTATGCCACTGAAAATCAAATGGTCATCCTAACTATATGCGACCCAACACACTACGACCAATCCCCACTTTAGTCACTATAGTAACACACACACACACACACACACACAGACACACACACACAAGCACAGAACCTTACATTTACCTGCTCTTGAAAACTTCAGAGCCCTCTCTAATTCCTCTCCCTTCTCTGAGTCCTCATCCAATCATTTTCCAAGCCCTGGGCTCCATCAACCTTCTAAGTGCTGTCACGTTTAGCCCTCGCTTATTCTCATTGGCCTCTAGCTCAAGCCCTATTTCCTTCCATGAAACTATTACAGTGGCTTTTTTGTTTGTTTCTTTTGTTTACTCCTAGTTTTTTGGGTTTAGTTTTTCGGTGTTTTGCTTTGCTTTGGTACAACATACACGCAGCAAAGTGCACAGATCTTAAGTATGCAGTTTGATGAATTTTCATATATGGCTACACTCACGTATGCAGACTATTTCTGGTAACTTAGAGGTCCCCCTCCTGCCCCTTCTCAGTCAATGCTCCTCCCAAAGGCAGACACCATTCTCATGACTAACACTATAGACTAGTTTCGCCTGTTTTTGAACTTCACATGGATGGAATCATTCCTGTTGGACTTCTGCTGAGCATTGGTCTGTGAGATTCGTCCAATTGTTGCCTGTAGCGATGATGCACTCTTTTTCACTGTGGTGCACTCATCCAGTGGGCTACTATGTATTTACCTATATGGCAATGTATTCACCTGTTTTACTGTGATGGACATTTAAGTTGTTCACAATTCAGGGCTATGATGCATGAAGCCTACGGTGGCCTATTCTTGGTCACTGACGTCCAGTCTCTCCCCATCACTGCTTCTTGCACAAGCCCATAAATTAACATCACATCAACACTCCCATTATATGACTCCGCAGCACATATGTGAGTGCCAATGGCATCTCACTGGCTTTCTAGACAAAGCTAATCTCCTTTTTCTACCATTCACAGGTCTCTGCTACTGCATTTGATGCATCATCCAGGCTTCATAGCCCATCTTTGCCCCCCATGTTTGTGTTCATTCAGTCAAATTCAATCTCTCCCCACTGCTCAAGCACCCCCACTCACCTTCCCTCTCGGGGCCATTGTTTCTGCAATGGCTTGGCTGCTGGATTTCCCTTCCCTTCTACGTTCATTTGTGCCTGTGGAAAATGTCCACAACCTTCTAGGCTCATATAAAAATGCCAGCTCCTCCAGGAAGCCTTGAAAAAACATCCTATTTCCCATCGTGGAAGCCCATGACATCTGAAGATTCTGCAACTATGCCTGGTGGCATAGTCGTGCTGACCACAGTGACTTCTTCTCCAGGAAGAACCACCTGGAGAACTGGATGGAATGGAAGGCCAACTGCTCTTCTCAGTCAGACTGCGGGTGCCACTCGCGTCGTGTTCCTAAGGGCATCCCTGTTTTTGGGTTTCTGGAATTCCGCTCAGCAAGTAAACACTCACCTAGATTAATCCTTTAATCGCTTAAGCAGTGGGAGAATTTGGCAAATCAAGAAGAAGTAAATTAGTTGGATGATGTTCAGTTTGGGGTTAATTTTAATAAAACAGGGCTTTAAAAGACATTAATTTTTGTGGGCACAATAAAAGAAAGAAAAGAATTAACAGGAAAGGGTCACTAGTTATAGTCAGCCTGTGTTCTCATAACAAACACTCATCCCTTGCTGTTTGCCTAAATACTGATGGCTGCGAGGCCCTGTGCTGGGAGACGTGTGGCGTGTAGGGACCAGAGACTCTAAACCTTTTGCCCTCAAGGGTCTCACAGTCCATTGGAGAAAAAAAATAGGTAAGAATAAAATAATCCATGGAAATACTGTTTCGAGAAAATCTTGGAGGAAAAAGAAAGCACATGAGGAAAGCTTTTTGAGACAAACAAGAAATGAGATCAGGTTGTGGAAAGAATTTCTGTAAAAAGAGCTGCTGTCAATTTAGAACCCATGGTGACACATTATTAGCTAACTTCTACTGGGTCAGGCTTAGGGGGATTTTTTGAAGCACAGATTACGTCTGTAAAATTAACGAACAGAATCTCTTGCACAAGTATAAAGTGGAGATCCAGCTGAGGTGGCCATCAGGTTGTTAAGCTCGCATCTAGTCACCCTTGGAGTGTCTCAAAATTGCCCCTAAGATACAGTCTTCTCTGCTTTGCATAGTAACCCTGTGCAGAAATTTGCATACCTTAATCTAAAAAGAACTACGGAGAGATTTCAACCATAAAATCACTTAAATACTTTGCTGCTTCTGACGCTCAGCACATTTATGAAGATCCCACATCAGACTTTAGGCTGTCATCACCACTGCCCTCTGGGGACAATCTTCAGATTCCCTCTAATTCTTCCCTGGTCAGTGTATCTCTGGGGTCACTTGCCTGTCACCTGAGAAGGCACTTCACTTCTCTGTCAATGGTGGAGGAAACTGGAATGTCATTCAAATATTCTTTCCAGAGTCTTTGCTAACCTGCAGGTTTCGAGTCTGCCTCCCTCCCTGCCTGTGGGCACAGGCTAATTGATAGAAAACTGGGCGGCAGGATCCTGGGGAAAATGTGAAATCTTCACCTATCCCGCCCCCGTCTACCTGCCCGACCCCTCACTAAATAGAGTCACATCTGAGTAAGTTAACTGTGCATATGATGCTACTTCAGTGCATAAAGCCAGAGGAAAATCCTTATAAAAGCTGTTTTCCTATGAGGAGTTGTATTCAAGTCAGGATGCGCAAAGAATTTTTCCTATCAATCATGTTTCCTCATTTCTAGTTTCTAATCATCTTTACCCATAATTTTGCAGTGGGCTGTAACTAATTGGTAAAATGGCAGAGTAAGAACTGAACTACACTGTTCGTATTTTATTGATAGTCACCCAATTAATACGGTTCTCTATGGCACATTGTTCTACAGTAGACTGTACCGTGCCTTCATCATGAATAATTCATTTCACATGACATGCATCAAGTCAAAATTCAAAATCATGCAACAGGCATCTACATTTTATATGTGGTTATAAAATACAAATTTTCCCAGGGTGGCTTCAGCCTCAAGTGAGTGACTGAGTGATGAGAGGGGCTGCCTTAAAACGGCTCCACTGAGCAGAGGCAGACAGTGGGGCTGCTCTGTCCCCACGATAGTGAACGGTGACAGGCAATTCAACCTCTGTGGCCCCATCACTGACTTATTTTCTTACTTAGAGTTCTTGGGACCAAAAGGAAAATATAAGCTATATTATTCCAGGCTTACTATAAAGCAATGGTTCTCATCTACGGGATGAGAACTGCTCCCCAAGGGACACTAAGCTGTGTCTGGAGGCATTTTTCCTTGTCACAACTAGTGGGGGGTGGGTACTGGCCATCTAGTGGGTAGAGGTCAGGGATGCTGCTAAACATCCTACAATGTATTGGACAGATAACAAAGCTCCCACAATAAAGAGGCAGCCGGCCTCAAATGTCAACAGTGCGAAGGTAGAGACGCTATTTTAACCTGGTGTTATCATTTTAATTTTGCAAGGCTTTTAGGTAATGGGCCCCAAATTCTGTCTTCGTTTCCCATGATTAGAATCAGCAACTTAGCACCGAGGACATAGGAGGTATTTGGTACTGACACCTTGGTAAATTGGCATAATTAATTTTATTGTTCACACATATAGATAAATAAGTCACATGTCATGTTCTGAAGAAAACCTAGCTGTAGGTGGAGCAAGTTTTCTCATTATCTGCTTAGGTACCAGTGATGGGGTTCAGCCTTTGCTGCTGCTCGGAAGCTGCTTCGTTAGGGGTGCACAGTCTACCTTGAAAGATCTCAACTTGGACACGTCAGCCTCATGGTTGAAAAGAATGCAGACTTCGCCTTTAACCTTTTACACCGCTGGTGCAAGTGAGCTTTTACTTAGACTTGAGTCTTTCCTCTTTCTAAACTCTGTTCTCCTGTCTGGTGGCAACACCATTTTGGCTGTTGAAAGCTCTATTTTCATGAAGGTTTCCCCCATAGTGCCACCATCAGCCTAACTTAACAATCTACAAATTCCTCTCTGTTTCTGTTTTTGAATTCCTGTTCTTTTTATTTGGGTTATTTCCACTAATCCAGCTAATAAAGAGGGAGAAGGTACCAGTTAAAGGCGTAAATGTTTCTCAAAAGATTGTAATTTAAAACGCCTAAAGATAATGGTTAAAATGAGAGTTCAATCATATTTATATATATATTCACAGTCATCAAACATACCCTAAATTTATAATTATCATTTTACTATTTACTCATATTACTGAATTTAATATTACAGTAAGTTCATTTATCTTCTAATTAAGACGGTTAATGGGAGAATCAAGCAAACCTATGATCTTTATTTCCAATTAAATCTCAATGACATCATTATTAAAACTGATTAATTTTGCCTTCCTTCGTCTACTTACTTTATCTGACCAGCCTAAAATCAAACTTTCATCTTGTTTTTTTATTTAAGGCTTGTGGGAAAATATTTTGCTTGACTTTTTAATACAATTATATACTCAGATTTATCCTCTTTAAAGATTCTTCTTGAATAAACATTTTACTTTTAACATTGAGTAACAAGATTGAAATTCTTCAGAAAAAGAGTCTCTATGTTGGCAGTACCCTCCTCTTGGGACCAATAAGTTGATTCCAATAAATGCCATTAGGGGAGAAAGGTGGCTCTCCCCTCCTTGTGTCCCCACCGGGGCTGTGGAGTCCCTCCCCTTCCCTAACATCCTCTCATTTATTACATTACAGTTTGAAACCTTTCGCCAGAATGCACATACAATGCCTGTATCACAGCACATTCCATTGACCATACTGCACTTGCTTGAACCCTGCACTTGATAAGTGCCAATAGCTGTATATAATAATATGAAGTTATAATTTTTGATGGAAAATTTCAGTTTTTGTAGCTTTGTATGTATTGCATGGTTCCCAAAGGCCCCGCTGGAAAATAAGAATAATTGATTGCAAGTTTTAGAAAATTTCTCGAGAATTTGGGGCCTTCCTAAACCCTGTTTTTTAACTAAGATTTTATACTGAGTAAGCTCTTCAAATAATAGCCACATTCACTAAGCAAGAGCCATCGTGGTAGGCTCAGAAAAGGGTTAGTGGCATCTGGGTACAGGACTCTTCATCTCAGCCTCCTCCAAGTGAGCTGAGGACTAGCCCTTCTTGCACGTCTCACTTAGTATTTCTTGACCTCTAACAGGGTGCTAACAACAGAGATTCCTCTTAAGATTTTGTGATTATTAAATGAGATATTGTATGCTATGTGCTTAAATACTGCCTGACATACAGTAGGCAGTCAATAAATAACAACAATAATAAATTATCTATTAACTGTCTAATAAATCATCTAGCTTGAGAAAAAAATGAAACAAATGCTGGTGAGGAGTAGACTTCATAAGTAAAACAGTAGAGTAAAAATTTCCACTCTGCATCTAAAATATCAAGGCAGTTCAATCTGGGCTAAAGATGTGGATACATGTAAGGAAACCAGCCCAGGGCAGAATGATCCCCACAGAGCAGCTTCCTGTTACTGTACCACAGGCTATGTGCTGCTGCCAGAACCCAAAGGAGCAGGCAGCCTCCTCTTCTAAAGTAGTCATCTTGGGACTGAGATATGGGTTAGTCTTGGACTGTTTCCTTTTTCCTTCTTTCCAGCTGCTTCAATGTAGGTCTCTTGTGTAAAGGCAGGGAGCTTATCCACAACACAAGAAGTACTTTGCTACATGTGGGAGGAAAAGCCCAGAGATACAAACTACAGATGATAAATACAGATAGGCTTCTCCTTATTTAAATTATCATGACAAAGCCTGCCTTATTTATCGTATCCTTAAGTATCTACTACTTTACTCCAAGGCCAAAAGGCTCAAATCGAGCTTCTATTATTAACTATCTGACATGGTGTCTGGCACTCACTAGGGATATTTCACAAGTTAGGTGAATTTGATCTTAAATATATATTAATTGATCATCTACTGTATGGTCAGCACCATTTTATCCAGAGGGACAAGTGTCCTTGACCAGGATAATGTATAAAACTAACAAATTTCATAACTAAGTACAAGACTATTGTTTTACTTGGAAGAAAGAAATTACAGGCACCATATTGCATCTAGGGAGCATTGGTGAGCGCCTCTGGAGAAGCTGATGCGTAGGTTGAGTCTGGCATGATAGACCACCACGGGAGGAGAAGAAACCGAAGAGACCAAAGGAGAGCCTGTGTGCAGACGTAGAACAGAATGTGTGTGTGTGGTTTGGGGATGGCTGCAGCCTGGATGGTGTGGAGGGCTTGTGGGACGCTGGAGGGAAGGGTTGGACCAGATGATAAGTGCTTTTAAAGACTCTGCTAAGAAGTTTGATCTTCAGCTGGTGGCCAATGACAGGCTAGTTAAAGTTGTCAGGAATGAGAGACACGCTCAGATGTGCTTGGAGGACCAGCACAGCGCATGGTGTGGGACAGACTGGTGCCAAGATGCCAGCCATCAGCCAGTGGTAACGAGTCAGGGAGGAGGTGGCGGTGCATAAGTGATGACAGGGGCAGGTGGCCTGGAGAAGTGGGGACAGAAGCAAGAGACCTTTAGGAGGCAGAATCCACAGGGCCTCCTGGCTACTGATTATGGAGAGAGTGGACGTGAAGGCAGTCAAGGACCACAGGGATGTCTAGCCCGGCAAAACTGAGTGGAAGGAAACACTGCTACTCTGCTCGCGAAATTCAGGAGGGGCGGGAGGGAAGGGAGTGAGCGAGGTCAGCAGGTTGACATTAAGGTTGAGAGACCCACAGGATAGCGAGGAGCACGGAGGCGGACGACGTGCTCATCTCTTCTGTTCCTTGTGGTCCTGGAATCCACTCGTCTGTTCCAAGTCGGTACCTGTTCCAGAGTCCTGTGGGTTAAGACCCTGTGGATCCGATCTTCCACCAGAGCCACCACCTCCTCCTCACTCGCATCCTGAGGAAGTTTTCTTTTTCAGGGCTTTTTTTGGCCACCTCACTCTTGAGGTTTTCTTGTTTCTCCCAACTCTGTTAGTTCAGGAACTGCTTTTCAGATTACCTAGCACCCACCTCAACCCCACTGGCTTCCTTTCTCACATCTGTTCCTAATCTGAAACACCACGGTCCAGGGTGTCACTTTACAAGTGGAAACAATAATTGAGGTCCAGAAAGGGTGGCATAAAGTCCATATCGCCTATTATGGCCAAACTCCCCTTTTCCTGCTTCCCCTTTCATTCATTTGTTCTAGTAATTCTTGTCCCTTCTCCTTCCTGCCTCCAGAGCCTCACTGGCGCCCCCTGGTTGTTAGACGCACTATCATCTGCCAATCCAACAGGCACACTGAGTGTCATGAGTGCTGTTCCACCTTCCTTGTCCTCCTTCTTGTCATTTACATTGAGGTCATTTCCACATCGAAATCTTCATTAGCATGCCAGGGCCTATGACAGAAAATCCAAACTCTTTGGCCTCTAAGATCTGAAGCTACTCTATTGCCTCCTCTCCATCCTCCTCTGAGCCATTCTACCAGCCAGTCCTGGCAAGGAGGCCATGTCCTACCTCTGTTCTTTATGTATGTATTTACACTATTTCCTTAACTTGAATACTGTGAGCTTTCATTTTTTAACTTTTAGACATCTTTGCTATTGTTCTAGGTCTACCTCAATTACCTCCTTTGAGAAACCTTTCTTTTGCTTTTGTTGTAGAGTTTATAATTGACTTGCCAAATCCACTTATTTGTGATTCTTGCCTTATTCTGTGTTCTCATAGTATTTTATTCACATTCCTACATGCATCTATTTGTGCCTTACACAACTGAAACTTCCTGGAGGGCATAGATGATAGTTTGTTTGTTTTTGCATTTCTCATGGCCCATGAATATTTGATTGTTGAATAAAACTGAAATAACTAATCCTGGGAATTCCCTGGTAGTCCAGTAGTTAGGACTCCACACTTCCACTGCAGGAGGCACGGGTTCGACCCCTGGTTGGGGAACTAATATCCCGCAAGCTACGTGGCAGGGCCAGAAAAAAACTATGATATGACTAGTAATATGACTAGTAATCCTAATCATAACCCAGAATATTAAGGTTGAGAGTGTTGGGATAGAGAACTGTCTTGAAGTACATTACTTCACTTGTCATTTCTAGCCAGAGAAAAACAACTTTCCAGATCTATCATCAGGAACAATGCCTGGCCTGGCAGGGGAGAGGGGTATGGCCATGTAGGCCTATGGGGAGTGGCAGGGGAGTAGCTCTGGTGGGGAAAGCACAAGAGAGCATTGGTTAGGACAGAGCACAGGTGACAAGGCCAGAACTGAGGGACATGGCCCTACAGGAGGGATAGAGCCCAAAGGGCCAATTCTTTTTCTCTTCCACAGTGTAAGTGGTATCATATAATATTTGTCTTTGTCTGACTTACTTCACTTAGTATGATCATCTCTAGGTGCATCCATGTTGCTGCAAATGGCATTATTTAATTCTTTTTTATGGCTGAGTAATATTCCACTGTATATACGTACCACATCTTCTTTATCCATTCATCTGTCTATGGACATTTAGGTTGCTTCCATGTCTTGGCTACTGATATTCATATAATGTTTCAAATATTTTCTGTGATGAACAAACTTAATTACTTAGATCTCATGGTTCATTGTCTAACTCCTGTTGGGCTTCATATCCACAGCCCTCATTGGTGTACAGCTTTTGCTGCCATGAAATGCTATAAGCTTTTCAAAAGAACATTTTATTTCATCATGTGGAGCAATAGTCTTCACACCTTATTCTAAGTGACCTCAGAGTTCTGGGAACACCCTTCAGGGCCACCTGGGCAAACCAGTGGCCTTCCTCAACCCCACCATACCTCCTTGCAACAGAACAATCTGGTAATATCTTCTTTGAAAAACAGATTCTAGGACATGAAGGAAAGAAGAAAGAGAGGAAAGGGATTTGTAAACACTGATACAGAGTGTAAACTTCTGGAGTTCAGAGGACTATGTGTTATGCTCTGTTTCAGAACCTAATTGCCACCTTAGGCCAGTGAGTCCCCAGTAACTGCTCCCTGACTGGTGAGTCTACTCTTTCTCCAAGCATACTGCATTGCTCTATGGGCCGCTCTACTATTCTTAGTCAAAGATACCTTTGATGAAAATGAAATTTATTGACAAGTACATAAAACATTTCAACTTTAGATACAGAGAAAAAACTAGGTTTGTAAAATAATTCCCATGTTAAGTAATACAATAGCATGCAACTGAAGGACCAAAGTAGAAATATTTAATTTTTAGCACAATCAATACTAAAATATTACATAAGATTATAAAAAACACTGCCACATGAATTCTAAAACCGAAAATACTTAAAAATCACAACAGTTGACTTGCACTAAATTCAAGCAAAATTACCAAATGTTAATTCCAAAGTCTGTGATGTTGGCTTATGCAATAAAAGGCAGTCAATCTTCCTTTATTAGTCTTTCTTGTTTTATAACAGTGGCCACCCACTATGACAAGGAAAATTTAAGGAAAGGCAATGAACAAATGAAAGGTAGAAAGAATCCAGTGTTTCCGTATCAAAATGGACAGTGACAGCACAAGAGAATTAAGATATAATTCTTTCTTGCTATTTCAAAGAATGGAACAATTTGCCTATTTATTCTCTGCTGTTGGATTTCAAATTGTTGCCCTTCTCTAGGCAATAATTTACATTGCATACCAACTGCAACCCTGCAAATGGACTCCCCTGAAACACTAAATCTATTTGCCAGATCTGATCTATTTCTGCTACATAATTCTTAGTGTCCTTTTCCCCAGCCCGGCATCCCACACTGCTATATTCTTATTATTGTAAGCTGCTAGCATTAGCCTTCTAGCTGCAAACTCGTGGAAGCACATACTTGAATCAGCCAAGATTAGAGTTGAAATTTTCATAACAACAGACCACAGTCACTAAGCATGAACAACCTGCTAGGAGAGAACAATTACAGTTACTATCAAACTTTCATTTTAAAAATCCATATTCCATGTTTGATATAAGAATATTAGGATGTGTATGTGTGTCTGTGTGTATGCTCCCATATATCAAAATCCATTATATGTGGATTCCTTGAAGAGACTCAACTTTTGGCTCAGTTTTCTCAATTAGACTCCAATGTACTAAAATGACTGAGATCATTCAGTATTTTCTCGAATGTATATCAAGAGACCGCACAACCTGGGAAGTGTGGTTTGATTACAATAATGCATATGGAAAAGTTGTCATTTAAATCAGCATATTCAGTTTGAGAAACACTGAATCAGATATGAGAAGACCCTAGTTCAAGTATCACACCTGAACTTTTTTGAGCATGATCATGAGCACGCCAGCTAATGACTCTACACTTGTTCCCTCAATTTCAAACGGAGGATGAAAAGAATTACCTTATATTGTCCTAAATCTAAGTCAAATAATAACCACACAAGTGCTTTACAGTGGAAAGAAATATACAAATACAAAACATTTCTTCTACCACCATTTTGTGGGTCAGGCCCTGAATTCATTGTCGAAACACTGTTAAAACAATAATAAAATTGACAACACTGCCGTATGCCACCAATGCCACCAATAATAATAATAATAATAATAAATAGAACTTATTTGTTATTTACTATGGCCCAGGGAATGGTCTAAGCACTTCGTACATATTAAGTGTCACAACAACACTTTGGGGTTGGTACTACCCAATTTACAAATAAACAAACTGAGAAGGTTAAAGGATAAGTGGCTCAAAGTTGCACAGCTGGCAAGTTATTCACTGGGAAGGGAATAATACAGTGAGGGAAACAAATATACGACAGTGTACGATACAAAGTGCCACAATGTAACTGAAGGAGACACTTGATGATTTTGTGTTTTCCAGCCAGAAATATACGAGTGATAATGAGAGTCAGTTTTCAGAAAAAGCCAAAGACAGAAAGGTAGGAAATGGCATGGCCTGGTTACGAAAACTATGAGACTTTCAGTGTGGCTGCAAAGTCACAAAAACAGTACAAACAGGAAAAACAGCAAAAGCAGGAAAAACAGTAGAAACAAGTGGGCGAGACTGTGTCAAGGGTAGAGTAGAAGGCTAGAGGGACCCATTGGAACCAGGGGGCAAAATGTGAGAAGTAAAATGTAGCCCCGACATCTAGGAGCCGGCAGATACTCACAGCTAGGCCTTGGTGTTCTCCTGTCGACCATGAACAATTCCACAGAACATCAACATCAGACAAAGCCACTCTGTGACCACAGTGGTTCAAGACAAACACAAGACCACTCTATAATTATATCTGCATTTAGATGAAAGAAGAACACTGTTCAAACCATAAAAATGGCCGAACATCACTCTAGCTTGGCTAATGTGAGTGACTGCTGCTTCTTTACTAAATAATTTTAGCTTCAATTTATTCTTCCTCCTCATAGATAAGATTCAGAGATCCGATGTGTTAATCCTCTCTATACTCATAGAATAGCCTCTACTTCTGAAGCATCCCAACCAGAGCAAAGTCCTGCTTCTTGAACACTCCCCAAATCACCTAACACTAGTTCCTAAGTAGGTAGCTTCCCTGGTGGTCCAGTGGTAAAGAATCCGCCTTCCAATGCAGGAGACACAGGGTCGATCCCTGGTTGGGGAACTAAGATCCCACATGCCACAGGGCAACTAAGCTGGTGAGTCACAACTACTGAGCTCGTGCACCTTAATGAGAGAGCCCACGTGCTCTGGAGCCAGCGCCCACAACTAGAGGGAGAGAACCCGCATGCCACAACTAGGGAGAAGCCCGCGCACTGCAACAAAAGAGCCTGTGCGCCTCAACAAAGATCCTGCGTGCCGCAACTAAGACCCGACGCAGATTTTTTAAATTCATTAATTAATTAATTAATAAAGAAAGAAAGGGAAAAAAAGACTAAGCAGGAAGCAACAACCCCTAGTAGAGAGAACAGAGATAAGACTAAGGCATGATTACCATTAGGACAAAGGGAAACCAGACTCGAGATAAAAGTCCAAGGTAGAACTAAGAAGTGACCTGTGGCTGAGGGACGGAGGGAAGGAGGGAGAGACTTGGCAATGAGAATGACTGTGATTTCTACTGGGCAAACTGAGCAAACCTTGCTACCACTGAGAGAAGCAATAATAAAAGTTGGCAATTGTAAAGTTGATATTGCTATAAGATATCCATGTAGAAAATGTCATGTATCTACAAGTAAAGATCTGGAGACTGAGGGAGAAGCCAGTGTCAAAGATTCAAGAGTAATTAGTATATAAATGACACTTAAAGCCAGGAGGATTTAAGATCATCCTGGGGTAGAATGTACTGTGAGGCCCTGAAGGAAGCCAAGAACAATTTGTGGGGAATCACAAGGTTTGATGGGAATGGAACAGCCAGCAAAGAATGATAAGACGAATCAAAGAAATAAAAGAAAAATTAAGGTAAACCAAAGAACTAGAAATCAAAGAGAGAGAAAGATTTGAAAAGTAAAAGGGGTATCAAGAAATGTTACAGGGCTTCCCTGGTGGCGCAGTGGTTAAGAATCTGCCTGCCAATGCAGGGGACACGGGTTCGAGCTCTGGTCTGGGAAGATCCCACATGCCACGGAGCAACTAAGCCCGTGAGCCACAACTACTGAGCGTGCGCGTCTGGAGCCTGTGCTCCGCAACAAGAGAGGCCGCGACAGTAAGAGGCCTGCGCACCGCGATGAAGAGTGGCCCCCGCTCGCCGCAACTGGAGAAAGCCCTCGCACAGAAACGAAGACCCAACACAGCCAAAAATAAATAAATTAATTAATTAATTAAAAAAAAAAAAAAGAAATGTTACAAAGTAGTTCAAGGAAGATGAAGATCAAAAACTGGCCTTTGGATTTGACAATTAAAGCCTCCTAGGGGAACTACTCAGAAGAGAGAGAAGAGTAGCAAGGAGTACAGGGAAGATAAACGTCTTTTTGGATTTTTTTTTAAACCAAGGGGTAATTTGATATGCTAATTGACCCTGGTGATATAGCCAGGGAGCTAGAAAGATTACATATGTGAGAAGAGAAGTGATAATTAAAGTCACAAGGTAGAGGAAGGAATCCAGGGCTTTGGAAGGGATGGCATCAAAAGAAAGAAGTGCCCTCTTCTTCCAAAAAAAAAGCCATAACAAAGTAAGGAGTCCATCCTGAGGTGTTTAGGGAACGTTTTGAATATTACCTCTACTTCTCTGTAAAATATAAGGTCATCTATTTGTATGTATGTGTGTAGTGGGTGGTAGAAATTGGAATGGGGAATATCAAAAAGGATGATATTAAACAGAGCAATATACAGGTACACATACATCTTGCTAGCTCCACCATGTAAGTATGTTTTCAAATAACTTGATCGATAGAAATATAGTATATAGGTACTACATAACATTAAGAAAAATCTTGTGCCTGTACTTCTCATTATTGCCTTTTCCAAAAGTGCCATATATGTGAAATGTTTTACTGCTCCTAAAATGAATACTCGTCAATATGTGCAAGTGTCTTTCCTGCTCATTTGTAAAGCAATGACAAAGTAAGATACTACCAGCACTGTACTTACGTTATTAGCCACGTTTAAAAGAGTTTAAAATTTCATTCCCACTTAGACGGGAGAAAATAAGGCTTGGTGAATTTAATCAATGGTTAATACTTGGTGAACTGGCAAAACCACAAATTAAGCACATGGTTTTTTGATTTCATAACCTGGTCTCTTTCTTCTACCTTTGGGCACCATAAACAAAATAAAGCTATCACCAGAGTCCTCTTTGGAGTGAGGATCAGATTAAATTAGTCAGGCAGTAAATTCTTCATCACCTCTGCTCCAGCAAGTATCTGATAGCTCTATCCTGCTGATGCTAACACAGAAATCCACTTAATTTCTCTGAGGGAGGAACTGCTTTTTGGTGACTACAACAGGCAACCTGCAGGTCTGCGCCTTTCCCAGGCTGCTGTTGGGGAAAGAACCTTGAACTTGGAGGACCATGGCTACTCAAGATGGTTGGCTCTGGATAAAGTTCCTTCTCTGTTTAAAAACAAAATTTCCGTTCTGCCAGTGTCCTTGTTCCTGCGGTGAGCCACAGCCACCTCCCCACCTCTGCAGGAGACCCTCCAACACTAGCAGAAACTCCATCTTTCTTTGGATGACTAGTCACCATCCTTTCCAAGAATGATCCTATAAAAGAGAAAATACTCAAAGAAAAGAAACCAGGAAGTTGGAAATGTAGAGATGATATCTCAGGAAGAATCATAGAAGAGTCTTTGGTCAAAAGCACACCGTGTGGTTGACAAGGTCTTGGTGCTCCAGCCAGGTGTCAGACCTGAGTCTCTCAGGTGGGAGAGCCGAGTTCAGGACATTGGTCTACCAGAGACCTCTGGGCCCCATGTAATATCAATCGGCAAGAGCCCTCCCAGAGATCTCCGTCTCAATGCTAAGACCCAGCTCCACTCAATGACCAGCAAGCTCCAGTGCTGGACACCCCATGCCAAACAACTAGCAAGACAGGAACACAACCGCACCCATTAGCAGAGAGGCTGCCTAAAATCATACTAAGTTCACAGACACCCCAAAACACACCACCGGATGCGGTCCTACCCACCAGAAAGACAAGATCCAGCTTCATCCACCAGAACACAGGCTCCAGTCCCCTCCACCAGGAAGCCTACACAATGCACTGAACCGACCTTACCCACTGGGGGCAGACACCAAACAAAACGGGAACTATGAACCTGCAACGGAGAAAAGGAGACCCCCAAAAAAGTAAGTTAAGCAAAATGAGAAGACAGATAAATACGCAGCAGACAAAGGAGCAAGGTAAAAACCCACCAGACCAAACAAATGAAGAGGAAATAGGCAGTCTACTTGAAAAAGAATTCAGAGTAATGACAGTAAAGATGATCCAAAATCTTGGAAATAGAATGGAGAAAATACAAGAAACGTTTAACAAGGACCAAGAAGAACTAAAGAGCAAACAGACAATGATGAACAACAAAATAAATGAAATTTAAAATTCTCTAGAAGGAATCAATAGCAGAATAACTGAGGCAGAAGAACGGATAAGTGACCTGGAAGATAAAAGAGTGGAAATAACTACTGCAGAGCAGAATAAAGAAAAAAGAATGAAAACAATTGAGGACAGTCTCAGAGACCTCTGGGACAACGTTAAACACACCAACATTCGAATTATAGGGGTCCCAGAAGAAGAAGAGAAAAAGAAAGGGTCTGAGAAAATATTTGAAGAGATTATAGTTGAAAACTTCCCTAATATGGGAAAGGAAATAGTCAATCAAGTCCAGGAAGTGCAGAGAGCCCCATACAGGATAAATCCAAAGAGAAACACGCCAAGACACATATTAATCAAACTATCAAAAATTAAATACAAAGAAAAAACACTAAAAGCAGCAAGGGAAAAACAACAAATAACATACAAGGGAATCCGAATAAGGTTAACAGCTGATCTTTCAGCAGAAACTCTGCAAGCCAGAAGGGTGTGGCAGGACATATTTAAGGTGATGAAAGGGAAAAACCTACAACCAAGATTACTCTACCCGGCAAGGATCTCATTCAGATTCGACGGAGAAATTAAAACCTTTACAGACAAGCAAAAGCTAAGAGAATTCAGCACCACCAAACCAGCTTTACAACAAATGCTAAAGGAACTTCTCTAGGCAGGAAACACAAAAGAAGGAAAAGACCTACAATACCAAACCCAAAACAATTAAGAAAATGGTAATAAGAACATACATATCAATAACTACCTTAAATGTAAATGGATTAAATGCTCCAAACAAAAGACATAGACTGGCTGAATGGATACAAAAACAAGACCCATATATATGCTGTCTACAAGAGACCCACTTCAGACCTAGGGACACATAGACTGAAAGTGAGGGGATGGAAAAAGATATTCCATGGAAATGGAAATCAAAAGAAAGCTGGAGTAGCAATTCTCATATCAGAGAAAATAGCCTTAAAAATAAAGACTGTTACAAGAGACAAAGAAGGACACTATATAATGATCAAGGGATCAATCCAAGAAGAAGATATAACAATTGTAAATATTTATGCACCCAACATAGGAGCACCTCAATACATAAGGCAAATACTAACAGCCATAAAAGGGGAAATCGACAGTAACACAATCATAGTAGGGAACTTTAACACCCCACTTTCACCAATGGACAGGTCATCCAAAATGAAAATAAATAAGGAAACACAAGCTTTAAATGATACATTAAACAACATGGACTTAATTGATATTTATAGGACATTCCATCCAAAAGCAACAGAATTCACTTTCTTCTCAAGTGTTCATGGAACATTCTCCAGGATAGATCATATCTTGGGTCACAAATCAAGCCTTGGTAAATTTAAGAAAATTGAAATTGTATCAAGTATCTTTTCTGACCACGACGCTATGAGACTAGATATCAATTACAGGAAAAAAATCTGTAAAAAATACAAACACATGGAGCCTAAACAATACACTACTAAATAACCAAGAGATCACTGAGGAAATCAAAAAATACCTCGAAAGAAGTGACAATGAAAACACGACGCCCCAAAACCTATGGGATGCAGCAAAAGCAGTTCTAAGAGGGAATTTATAGCAATACAATCCTACCTCAAGAAACAAGAAACATCTGAAATAAACAACCTTACCTTACAATTAGAGAAAGAAGAACAAAAAACCCCCCAAAGTTAGCAGAAGGAAAGAAATCATAAAAATCAGATCATAAATAAATGAAAAAGAAATGAAAGAAACAAGAGCAAAGATCAATAAAACTAAAAGCTGGTCCTTTAAGATAAACAAAATTGATAAACCATAAGCCAGACTCATCAAGAAAAAAAGGGAGAAGACTCAAATCAATAGAATGAGAAATGAAACAGGAGAAGTACAACTGACACTGCAGAAATACAAAGGCTCTTGAGATATTACTACTAGCAACTATACTACAAAGCTACAGTAATCAAGACAGTATGGTACTGGCACAAAAACAGAAATATAGACCAATGGAACAGGATAGAAAGCCCAGAGATAACCCCACGCACATACGGTCACCTTATCTTTGATAAAGGAGGCAAGAATATACAATGGAAAAAGGACAGCCTCTTCAATAAGTTGTACTGGGAAAACTGGACAGCTACATATAAAAGAATGAAATTAGAACACTCCCTAACACCATATGCAAAAATAAACTCAAAATGGATTAAAGACCTAAATGTAAGGCCAGACACTATAAAACTCTTAGAGGAAAATATAGGCAGAACACTCTGTGACATAAATCACAGTAAGATCCTTTTTGACCCATCTCCTAGAGAAAGGGAAATAAAAACAAAAATAAACAAATGGGACCTAATGAATCTTAAAAGCTTTTGCACAGCAAAGGAAATCATAAACAAGATGAAAAGACAACCCTCAGAATGGGAGAAAATATTTGCAAACAAAGCAACGGACAAAGGATTAATCTCCAAAATATACAAGCAGCTCATACCGCTCAATATCAAAAAAACAAACAGCCCAATCCAAAAATGGGCAGAAGACCTAAATAGACATTTCTCCAAAGAAGATATACAGATTGCCAACAAACACATGAAAGGATGCTCAACATCACTAATCATTAGGGAAATGCAAATCAAATCTACAATGAGGTATCACCTCACACTGGTCAGAATGGCCATCATGAAAAAATCTACAAACAGTAAATGCCAGAGAGGGTGTGGAGAAAAGGGAACCCTCTTGCACCCTTGATGGGAATGTAAATTGATACAGCCACTATGGAGAACAGTATGGAGGTTCCTTAAAAAACTAGAACTACCATACGACCCAGCAATCCCACTACTGGGCATATACCCTGAGAAAACCATAATTCAAAAAGAGTCATGTACCACAATGTTCACTGCAGCTCTATTCACAATACCCAGGACATTGAAGCAACCTAAGTGTCCATCGACAGATGAATGGGTAAAGAAGATGTGGCACATATATACAATGGAATATTACTCAGCCATAAAAGGAAACAAAATTGAGTTATTTGTAATGAGGTGGATGGACCTAGAGTCTGTAATACAGAGTGAAGTAAGTCAGAAAGAGAAAAACAAATACCGTATGCTAACACGTATATATGGAATCTAAAAAAAAAAAAAAGGTTCTGAAGAACCTAGGGGTAGGACAGGAATAAAGACTCAGATGTAGAGAATGGACTTGAGGACATGGGGAGGGGGAAGGGTAAGCTGGGATGAAGTGAGAGAGTGGCATGGATATATACACACTACCAGATGCAAAACAGATAGCTAGTGGGAAGCAGCCGCATAGCACAGGGAGATCAGCTCGGTGCTTTGTGACCACCTGGGGGGGGGGGGGGGATAGGGAGGGTGGGAGGGAGGGAGACGCAAGAGGGAAGAGATATGGGGATATATGTATATGTATAGCTGATTCACTGTGCTATACAGCAGAAACTAACACACCATTGTAAAGCAATTATACTCCAATAAAGATGTTAGAATTAAACAACAACAAAAAAAAAAACGAAAAAAAAACCCAAAACAGAACTGCCCCCATACATACGGCAGTGTTGACTCTGGCCTCCTCACCCTACACTACCCAAACGAATGGTGGGCCTTCCTCACCAGGATCCTGGTGTGCAGATACCTTTGAGACCCCTCTTGGGAAATGCTGTATTTATCTGCGTGTCATGGTGGGTCTGGGCCTAAGGCTCCCACACCTGCAAGAAGGCATTGGACTTGCTCAGTATTAACCTGAGCCTTCTCATGGGCTGAGGATTTTCTTCTGCATCCACACCAACATTCGAACCCATGCACTGAAGGCTTGGAAGCCATTGTGAGCTGGGTCAGAAATACCCTTCACCTCTTTAAGTCCTCACCTAAGGAGACTCACCGTACACCCCAAATATTCCAAAACAACAAAAAAGGCAAGACTGGCAAGTATCTAGAGTAGTACTTTCCAATAGAAATTCCAGCAAGGATGGAAATGTTCTAGCTGCATTATCCAGTACGATGGTCATTAGCTACATGTGATTTTAAGCATTGGGATGTGGCTAGTGCAACATAGGAGCTCTATTTTTAAGTTTATTTAGTGTTATTAATTAAACTATCATTTCAATAGCTAGCTACATGTGGGCTACTAACTATTGTATTGGACTACATAGGTCTAGAGATTCGAATACAATGTAAACATAAAAAGATTCAATTCCAATGTCATTTGCAGCAGCATGGATGGACCTAGAGATGATCATACTAAGTGAAGTTAAGTCAGACAAAGACAAATACCATATGATATCACTTACATGTGGAATCTAAAATATGACACAAATGAACTTATCTACAAAACAGAAACAGATAATAGACATAGAAAACAAACTTATGGTTACCAAACGGGAAGGGGTGGTGAGGGATACACTACGAGTTTGGGACTAATGTATACACACTACTATATATAAAATAGGTAAACAACAAGGGCCTACTGTAGAGCACAGGGAACCATATTCAATATCTTGTAATATCTTATAATGGAAAAGAATCTGAAAAAGAATATATACGTATATACTTTTATATATGTATAACTGAATCACTTTGCTGTACACCTGAAACTAACACAACATTGTAAATCAACTATATTTCAATTAAAAATAAAATAAAATATATTTTTTAAAAGATTCAATTCCAGTGACATATAGGAGAAGTGCAAGGCAAATGAGAAACAGGTCAGAAACCAATGGGAAAATGCCAAGACTAACATATTTTAAACCCTTTCTGGTAAGGCTGGATTTTGAAAATCAGACCGAAGAAGAGGAAGAAAGAAAGGAAGTGAGGTGAGGAGAAGGTAAACAAATCCAAAGAATAGAGACACCATGGGTATGAGGAGGCATGGAAGGGAAGAAAGACCCAGAAAAACAAAGAAGAAAAACAATGAGGTATAAACCACTGACTCTCTCCCACACAATTCAGTTGCTCAGAAAGCCATGGAAATAAATGGACAACAATATAAAAATATTCATCATTTTTTTCACTCATGCTAACTCTGTGCTATATCAGCTCCTTTCCCAACACACCTGCAAGGCAGGACCTATTATTAGCTCTATTACATACACAGCCAGAGAGACACTGTTCTCTTGACACCCAAGTCAGAAACCAGGCACCATGGTGAACATCCACATGCCTGTGCCTCAACTAAGTTTCAGAGCCAAATTCGAATATGTGTGAAGAAAAGTGTTTAATAAATAATGAATGATCAATGCACTCTTTTTATGTTTTATTTATTTATTTAATTAATTTATTTATTTTTTTGGCTGTGTCGGGTCTTAGTTGTGGCATGCAGGATCTTCACTGAGGCATGCAGGATCTGTTGTTGCAGTGTGCGGGCTCTGCGTTGTGGCATGCAGGCTTCTCTCTAGTTACAGTGGTACACGGGCTTCTCTCTAGTTGTGGCGTGCAGGTTTTCTCTCTCCAGTTGTGGTGTGCGGGCTCCAGGGCGTGTGGGCTCTGTAGTTGTGGCGTGTGGGGTCCAGGGCACGTGCGCTCTGTCGTTTGCGGCATGTGGGCTCTCTCATTGAGGCGCGTGGGTTCTCTCATTGAGGCGCGTGAGCTCAGTAGTTGTGGTGCGCAGGCTTAGTTGCCCCACGGCATATGGGATCTTAGTTTCCCGACCAGGGATCGAACCCATGTCCCTTGCATTGGAAGGCGGATTCTTTACCACTGGACCACCAGGGAAGTCCCAATGCACTCTTTTTAAAAGGAACAAATAGTGTTACTACTCAATTCTTTTAGGGACTAACACTTTTCCAAGCCAAATGATACAGTATAACATATTCTGTCTCGAATCACAGCACATTCATCACCAAGAGAAGCCTGGCCTGGCATGAACTGAAGATGCTACGTCTTGGCAGAGAAAAATTCTAAAGGAATAAGGCAAGAAAATTCAGCCCAAAATTGAAATGATAGGATGAATTTGGAAAGTAAGAAGTATAATTTTTCCAACGCAGTAGAGCTTTCTCATTTCTTCCTTTGGGTACCACTGGGAACTTAAATTGTATATCTCTATACTATCACAGTCATCTAAGATAGGCGCACCAAAACCCCATCACGATGCTCAAGCACGAGCACTATGAAACAGTTCGGGTGGAGATACTACTCGGGGAACATAGGGAGTGTCCGGCGACAGAAGGAGTAAGGGGAAGGGGCCGTCAGGTAATCCGCCTGGCACCCAGGGTACCTTGCACAAGGAATGCTTTATGTAAAACAAAGATTCCCAACTAGGGGCTCCTACTTCAAAGGGAGCCAGTAACCAGAATGAGGGGCAGTTCATGAGTTCATAATGAGGCCCATACTGTATTTCCCCAAAGTTTCAAGAACCAACACTAACATACTGTTCAGGGACTTTTAAAAGGGGTGATCTATAACTAGATAAATGTGAAATGCTGAATAAGAACATCTTGAATAGATTCATGGACTCAAGTACTTATCAGAAACTTTATTAGAGTCATGTGAGTGTTTCCCACACTAATTCTCCATAGGTTCTTAAATTTTCTCTGAAAACCTGTTATTACAGCTCCTGGAACTGTAGGGTAACTCAAAACACAGCGTCGGGAAATCTGCGGTGGTATAATGAACTGCAAAAGATAGTTCCTGAGCTATCTAGATGAGAAAGGTTACTTATCATCTGTTTCCATTCAAACAGAGATTTTTCAGAATTTCTTAAATTTATGTTAAGGAAATATCAAGAACAAGAGTCCCTAATATTATAGCCCACAAATATTATACGTGAGCTTATGGGCCTGCCTAGGGTGTTATTCTTTGCTTCTTTGGGCCAGTCTGGGAAATGAATGCGAGAACAAATACCAGCAAAGGGAAAAAGGGAAATCATTCACATAGTTACAGAGGAATTCAATGTCTCTTATATGTTAATTAGTCACTTAGGCAACTCAAATTCTGAAAACGCAACTGAAACGAAATGTTTACTAGAGAAAATGATAGTTCTACTAAAGCCTCATTAATTAAGAGCTCACCAATTTAGCATGTGTCATCGGCTGACCTTGCCGGAGCTGAAATTTATCTCTGCCTCAGGAAGAATGTGCTCATCAGTTTAATGGCACAAACGAGATTTTTGAAGACATGCTTAATTTGCCCATGAGAACAAACTGATCTCAAGAACTTGAAAAACACTCACTTAGAAGTAATGACGGAATTGACTGCAAATCATTCCCATCTTTTCATTAAAGCCGGCGCGCCCACTTGGTTCTCTACTTGGCCTCCCTAAACACTGGATTCTCAGAGCAACAGATGCAACATTGCAAGGGCAGCCTTGCCACCAGCAGAATCAAGATTTGAAAGTCCAAGGGTTCTTCTCTGTGGGGGTCTGTGACTTAAGATTTTGCTCTTGGGAAACCACAAAGCCAATAATAGTAAACAAGTTGTGCATACAGCATAGACCAGCACTGTCTAATGGAACTTTCTACAGCAATGGATATGTTCTATATCTGCAGTGTCCAATAGGGAGCCCCTGGCCACATGTGGCTATTGAAATGTGGCCAGCGAAGCTGAGGAACTGAGTTTTTAATTGTGATCAATTTTAATTAGCTAAATTTCAATTTTAATAGCCACCTGTGGCTAATGGCTTCGTACTGAACAGCACCATACTGAACAGCACCATTATAGACACTGACCTATTTGGAGATTTCTAGACCCGCACTGTAGACTTGTCTTGATGACAGGCATCTATTTGCCTTGTGGTACTTTGGCATAGAGTTTGTGTGGCCAAGTGGTCAAGCTCAGAGCAAGCTGTTGTAGACCCTAAAGGTAACTCAAACAAGGTTGCCCCCCTCTCCTCATAGGTGATTCTAATTTCCTTGGTTTGGCAGATGGCAAATTGATGCTGTTAACACTATATGGGTGTTCTCCTGAGCTCCTCCAAGCCCGGTTCCAGGACAGTTCAAATGCCCATAAGCATTCAAAATAATACAACTGGATTTGCTAAGGTTAGTTTTTGCTTCAGGCTTTGGTGTGAGTTGCCATGTGCCACATGAGGCTTCCATTGGGCCCAAGGCACTTTTGACTCTGTACATCCCTTCATCCATAAAAAAAATATTAAAAGTTTTATTTTACGACTACACTGGTAGAAAGACATCAATTATATTAATATTATACATTAAACCATTTCCTTTCATCTAAAAGTTCAGTTTTTTTCTTCAGTGTTTAAAAGAATGAAAATGACTGCGGTCCTTAGCCCTGTGCCAGCCAGATGGGGAAGCAAGAGCTGGCTTCCTGCCCTGAGCCCCACACCTGGGCCTGGACCTCCAGTTTTTGAAGATCTGTAACTTCCTACGGGCGCTTTGGCAGGCAGCAAGGAACATCTGTGGGTCAGGGGAGGGTGAGGGGCTTCACAAAGGGAGAAATATCAGATACAGTTAGGCCAGGCATAAATCCCAAGTTGGTAAAATCTGAGTTCATTTGTTTTAAAAATACTGAGAATCCCAATTAAAGGATAGCATAGCGATCCCCCGGGCCTCTTAACCTATGATCATATCTGTATCAATAGTCCATTAATACCCGATTCCCAGGTAATAGATACATATTAGTCATACTATAGAATTTGTGGGGACTTCCCTGGTGGTGCAGTGGTTAAGAATCCGCCTGCCATTGCAGGGGACAGGGGTTCGAGCCCTGGTCCGGGAAGATCCCACATGCCGCGGAGCAACTAAGCCCGTGCGCCGCAACTACTGAGCCTACACTCTAGAGCCCACGAACCACAACTACTGAGCCCACATGCCACAACTACTGAGCCGATGTGCCTAGAGCCCGTGCTCCGCAACAAAGAGAAGCCACCACAATGAGAAGCCCGCACACCACAACGAAGAGTAGCCCCCACTCGCCGCAACTAGAGAAAGTCCGCGCGCAGCAATGAAGACCCAACGCAGCCAAAAATAAAATAAAATAAATAGATTTTTAAAAAAGAAAAGAATTCGTGGATACATAAAGGGTCGGTATAGAGAGAAACTCAGATCAAGATCATGGGCTTTGGAATCTCATTAACTCAGATTCAAATCCTGGGTCTACTGCTAACTCTGTGACCTCAGGAATGTTACTTAACATCTTTGAACCCCAATTTTCTAGTAACCCACTGAAAAAATTAATAGCTACCTCACCAGATTGTGATGGCAATTAAATAAGATAACATCTGCAAAGCACAATGTCTTTCACAGAATAAATCCCATTCCTGATAATAAAATTAACAAAATAAAAGGCTGCTGGACTGGAAGAGATTTTTTTTTTTTTTTTAAATATTCAACTGGCTTGGAATTCTTAGCTTTGAAAATGTAATTCATGATGATCATGGCAGATTTTCTCCTCTTTGGTATAGTCCCTTGGTTTGGGAAATGAAATTCCCGAAGAAAGAAAATTGCATTTCACCCTAACTTTATGTGGAACTTTCTATTGAGAAGAGAAGTTGGCCTCCCATCACCCAAACTTCCCCGCCACCCGGGCTGAGCAGCACTCACCACGGAAAAGAAGAGAGAGGCAGCTGCTGGCTTTTTGTTTTGCCTTGTTTTGTTTGTTTGCTTTTTCCCTAATAACGCTTGGGGCTTCTTTGTTTGTTTGTTTGCTTTCTTCAAGGAATGGAAGACAGAAGCTAGGAAAATATTGCTGTGACTTGAGAGAGAGGACCCTCAGGGAACAGCATCAGGGCGTAGTATCCTCTTAGGGAAAGGAGCCAGAGACCGGAAAGCTGATGGACTCATCATCAGAGACACGGCGGCCAATGACAATGAGAGGATGACGATGACAGTGACGCTGGTGATGGCAGTGTCAGCAACCCCGAAAGTCTGCTGCCTGTGTCTCCGCTTTGAGGTGGACAGACAGAAACATAGAGATGTGTCTCTTGTCTGAAGTCACAGGTAGTAAGTGGGAAAGCTATGGACCGCGGAAAGAAGACCCTAGACGGGGGCTCCAAACCCCCTGGTCAGTAGCATGGGAGGATTCCCCCTATCAGCAGCCCGGTGGTTCTGCTCCCCCTACGATGTTGGGGCTTCAAGGTTTGTGAGCAGTCACCATCCCCATGCCTCCTCTGGCTCCAAGGAAGCAAGTCAACTTTTGCCGTGGATTAACTCTCTCGATTGAACAGTAGGCCATGGATATTTACCAGGAGGGGGAGCCCTGACTGCCGGGGAATGGCACAGGGGTTCTTTCAGGTTCCAGGAGGTGTTCAAGACCAAAGAACTGAACCCCAAACCCCTCCTTCCCTGACCACTCTTTTTAAGAAATAACCCGGGTCTCCACCTCCAAGCCACTTCCGGTTCAATACTTATACTAGCGATGTGTTCCCTTGGACAGCTTTGCTTTTATCTTCTCTTAAACTTCGTTTTAGTATCTTTTTTTTAAAGGAGTTTTACTAAATATGAAGCACTGGTAGCAAAAGCTTAGACTAGAAGCCTGACTATTCAGGCTATTTTTTACCGCAAGGCTGTGGGCTCACGTGTCTGAGATTCAAGGGTATGTGTGCGCGTGCACGCTAAGTCACGAAGCAACAGGGTGCCCCGGGTACGGTATGTTTTACATCTGCAAACTCGTTTCGTCCTCCAGACAACCCTATGAGCTAAGTCATGTTGTCACCTCTGCACCTGGGAAGCTCTTGGAGCAAAGGGTGAGGATGGTTGATTCCCCAGGATGTTGAGATGCAGAGCAGTGAAATCCCTGGATATGTTGGACCAGGCCTGGGGTGAGCTGGGACCTCATATGGAAGAGAAGAGGGTTGTGAAAAGGAACACATTTGTCAGAGGAGATGCAAGGCAAGAAGTCCCCTGTCTCAGCCCCGAGGGAACTTGCCTCAATTGGCTTGAAAGGAACTGTCAGGAATGGCTAACACGAGCCCATCCAAGGTGGTCTTTAAGAAAGAAAGAACAAAGTCAGTCTCTTTGAAAACCTAAAAATCACTGTGATCCCTAAAAGCAGACAGCCTTCTATGCTTGAAAGAGAACAGCAAGAGCGCCCAGGTCAGTGGGAAGGTGGCAAATGTTGCACTGCCATGAGCCAGGGTGGCAGAGATGGCAGCAGGGTGGTAGCTGCACAAGTGATGGTAGAGGAGAAGACTGGGTCCACCAACAAGAACGCTGGACCCATCCCTGGGCACTGCTGGGAAGAGGAGGAATTTGCAGAGCAAAGACTTGGGACTCTGAATGTTATCCTGGGGGCACTCAGAGCCCAAGACCGATGTGTGTGCCATGGCACCAAACACAACTGACTTCTGAGCAATGCTGGCAAGGGCAGATGTCTCAGGCTGGGTTCCTCAGAAGTAGACCCCAAGGCAAAGATTTGGGTGAAAACAGTTTGTCTGGGAAAAAATTCTAGGAAGCTCTGATGGAGAGAGTGGGGAAATGAGACAGGGAAGGGAAGGCAATAAAAGGAATGTTGATAAGTAAGTGACTACTGCAGGCAACTGGAGCTCAGTCCTGCTGGGGACCCCTGGGAGACCCTGTAGAGCAAGCCTCAGAGATGGTCCATCTGAGGAAGGAGGGAGCTGGGGTATTTACCCTCCAACTCCTGTCTGTCAAGTCAACTCCCCAGCACTTTTCCTGCGCCATGGAAGATCAGAACAGAGACAGCTATCACACAGTGAACCCCAGGTGCTTATAACAGGAAGCCCTCAATGTGTCCAGGCACTGTGAACGTCCAGGGGTTTTGTGCAGAGCCCTAAAAACATTTGCTACACCAAGTCCTCTGGGTGATATAAAAATCAAGGCCTCCTAAAGCCCCCTCATAGCCTCCACTTCAGCTCCAATCAGAGATGAGTGTCTTTCCTCCCTCCGAATTTTCCCTTTTGGATTTAAGCTACAGGCTAGATCCATTGATGAGCTTTTCTGACATTTTGGAACTAGATTTGGAAATGATGCCTTTGACTTTGTCTTCCTGGCTGCATGTGGACAAAGCTTTTTGGATTGAATGGGCTTAATAAATGAGTGATGGCTAGAATCTGCTTTGCCCCAGTGTCAAAACAAATGGGGATGCCAGTTGGGAAAAGAATATATTCAGAGAACAGGTGGCTGGGAGCATCTATGACCAGCAGTAGCAACTGAAATGTGTGAAACTCAAATAGGGGCTGGAAAAAAATCAATCAATCCCTGGCGTTTCCTATCAAAAAACAGGCTTGGTACTTCTTAGGGCTTTTTTATTAACGTTGAACCCTGAACTTTAGGTGGGAAAAAAATTATTAAGAAAAGGCACTCACCACCTTCCTGGAAGAATGGACTCTTTTGAGACCAAGGAAAAGAGTGGCCTTGGACTTGAGATCTATGCAGTGCCCTCACCCAGATTTCTAATTAGAGAACAAAAAGTGAGACTCCACATTTCACAAGGAGGTCTGACTTCGGGGACATTTACTCCGTTATTTCTTGCAATTCCTAATACTAGCTAGATCAGACATAAGTGAGACCAATTAGAATATGAAATACCATAGTAGAAATTCAGAAACTGTCCTCTTTTAAACCTCAGTCTAAAGCTTGACATCTTTGTTCAATAGCCCCAGGTAGCTATTGAGCTCATATAACAAACGTGGTATGTCCAAAGAGAGATGTGTCATAACTGTACAATTACAAAGACTTACTTTTAAAAAATGTAAAATGTATTAATGATACTTTCTTTATTGATGACATGTTGAGATGATCATGCTTTGAGTCTACTGGGTAAGTAAAATATGTTACTAAAGTTAATTTCACCATTTTATAACTTTTTTTAATATGGCTACTAGAAAATGTTTAATTTTTTATCTCATTTCTATTGGACAGTGCTACTTTATATAAAAAGGACTTAAAATAGATTTTTTTGTCAAATAAATATCCTATATTTTAGATAACCATCAAACTGTTTTATCTTGCCACTTTCCAGCCCCTTGTTGTAGGAAGGGACAAGGTTTTTGTAATCCAAGTTATAGGGCTGGAGATTGATCCTGACTCATAATGTCTTGGTTGCAAGAAGGGAAAATTGTCCATCTGGAGACCCAAGTTGGCTCCCAAACTCACACTGAAGTTTTGACACATTGCTGCCCCTTCTGGGCCCAAGTTGTAAAGTGAGAAGTTGAGCTAAATTGATCTCCAAAATCAACCTAATACGATCAATTAATCTTCCTCAAAGGTCCCTGTCACTCCCGATTCAAAATTCTTCATGGCTTCCCACTACCCACTCAACAAAAAGGAAGATTCCACCTAGCCCTGCTGGCGATCCACGGTGGGGTCTCCTTTCCCACATTTTCTGCATTACTGTCACAGGAAGCTGGCCTCATGCCTTTCCCTCTTCCGTGCTTTGCAGCAAGTCCTCTGCTTGAAATCCCAATTCGTTGCGTCCCCACACCTTCAAATGTCACCCATCAATCAAAATCACACTGAAATGTTACCTTTGCGGTGAGAGCTCGTACTTCCTCAGCTGGCAGTAAACTTAGCTCTTCTGGGTTTCTTTAACACCATGTCTCACTGCCTTCTAAAAAAGGAAACGCATCCTATGTTGGGCAGTGGTTATTTATGTGCATGTGTCATCTCCAGAACTCGCTCATGAAAAGCAGGGCCCATCTTTGTGTCCCAAGTAGAACTAGCACAGTGGCCCATACTGAGGACAGGAGCACCACGGACTGGCCCCATCCTTGCTTCCTTCTTCTACCATCTCTCCAGAAACAAATCCTACTTGAAACAGTACATGAAACAAAAGGAGGCCCACAGTCAATGGATTGCTTGGCGCTGATGCAAACCGATAAAACCCAATCACATTGTTCCTTTGCTTTACTGTTCTAGCCGCTATCTTTTTTTTTTACAGAAGTTAAGAATGAGCATGCATTTGTTCAGAGTAAAGTGGCCTGTTTTTACTTCAAAGCAGATTGACTGAGAGGCTAATGACGCCTCAGTGCCTCAGTTTAAGGGCCCTAATTGCAAGGCTCCTTCCGGGGCTCTGGGTGAGGTTCTGGTGATTCGTATTCATCATTTTGCATTATTCTTCCCAAAGAGGGCTTCTCATAATGCAACTGCCTCTGGCTCCACAAAACCTGGATCTTTGCCTGATTTTAGCTCTCTTTTAATTTTTAATTGGAAAGAGCAGATACCTAAGCCTATTTTTTTCACTCTTAAAAAAAAAAATTCTTGGGCTTCCCTGGTGGTGCAGTGGTTGAGAATCCGCCTGCCAATGCAGGGTACACGGGTTCGAGCCCTGGTCTGGGAAGATCCCACATGCCGCGGAGCAGCTGGGCCCGTGAGCCACAACTACTGAGCCTGCGCATCTGGAGCCTGTGCTCCGCAACAAGAGAGGCCGCAACAGTGAGAGGCCCGCGCACCGCGATGAAGAGTGGCCCCCGCTTGCCGCAACTAGAGAAAGCCCTCGCACAGAAACGAAGCCCCAACACAGCCAAAAATAAGTAAATAAATAAATAAAGTTTATAAAGAAAAGATGACTATTATCTTTAAAAAAAAAAAAAATTCTAGAGGCCATCTTGGGGCCCCTAAACCCATGGGAATGTACTGATTCCACATTCTGTGCTCTTCTTAGATCTCTGCTCTGTACACGAAAAACCCATAACACTTTTTGAGTGAATGAATGAGTCAATAAATGACTAAATGAATGAATATATGAATGAAATCTTGTGATGTCATACAGCTCCATAACAGGGAAGTAGGCACATTTATAAAAATGGCAAAGCAGCCTGGAAATATTGCCACCTCTGTGGAGGAAAACAAAGTGACAGTGACAACCCAGTAAAGAAACATTCCAGTCAAGGAGGCAGATTAAATCACAGGCATTTTTGATACCCAGAAATGCAAATGCAGTAGAAACAGGAAGTCTTCCCAAAGTAATTCCCTGTATATGAAGCATAAAAGAGACTTCTACGAGAAGTCTCTTTTTTATGAAATGTATGAAGCACACAGACTTTAATGCTCTCAGCAGGACACAAACACTCAAAGAGCAAATCATGAAAAATATCCTTAATGACTACCACTATATACTCTAGTGTGCGTTCTGTTAAAAGACCATCCCCACTAATGACACCGGCACCACAAGCAACCAGAAGCTTCTATAAACTAAGAGGGTACGATCATCTTAGCATATCATAGGACATGCATTTACATAAAATATTATTTATGTCATTTTCATTTTTTTATTCATGGAACAATTGGTATTTGGAAAATAAATCTATGTCAACTTTTATGCTTGCAAAATTTCTAGTGTCTCTGAATGTGTCTGATTTGAAAGCCAAATTACCGTAAGTGCTAAAAAAAAAGTCACACTGTACTTTGGCTGAAAATATAAAATACAAGCAAGTTGAGTAAAATGGACAGCAACCTTCTTTAACAATTTTAGACACTTACTTGTTAATGCTTTCAAAGTATGTTTCTAGAAGAACAAGACCACAAATGGTAGAGGGCAGGAACTGGATTTCCTTTAAAGACTAAATGGGTATGTTAATAGCACTGGCAACTAAAATGAGGGTAATTTTCCTTTTATTAAGCTGTGGTTTCACACAAGAATTGTATTTTCTTTTAAAAATATCTTGTGTATGATATTTATTCTCCACCTTGACTTATTTCTCCACAAGCTAGCTAATCATTACTAGTGAAGAACTGTTACAGATTTCAAATAGGTCAAGGGTCAACCTTTGAACTTTGAGATCAGATGATCCAAAGAGAAGATAGATGCAAACTATTATATCTAGGATGGATAAACAACAAGGACCTACTGTATAGCACAGCGAACTCTATTCAATATCCTGTGATAAACCATAATGGAAAACAATATGAAAAAGAATGTGTATGTGTGTGTGTATATATGTGTGTGTGTGTGTATAACTTTGCTGTACAGCAGAAATTAACACAACATTGTAAATCAACTATACTTAAATAAGGGAATTCCCTGGCTGTCCAGTGGTTAGGACTCAGCACTTTCACTGCGGTGGCCCAGGTTCAATTCCTGGTCGGGGAACTAAGATCCTGCACGCTGCGCAGCGTGGCCAAGAAAAAGAAAAACTATACTTAAATAAAATATTTTTTTTTAAAAAAAGAGAAGATGAATTAATAAAAAGTCCTACAGACTGCCCCTTCTACAAGTCGTCCTAACACAACCACCTTGGTCATTTATTTCATTCATCAGGTGCTGCTCAGACATCAAGGGCCTGTATTCTTTCACTGCTTTAATGATTCCAATCATTCCCCTGTCATTTATTTGATGCCACGTTCTGCTGTCACTGCCTTCATGATGCCCACCGAAATCCAAATGCCAAGACTGAACGCTATCCTCAACACTTCTCCCAGAAATATCAATATGTAACTACGTACCCAGAAGGCCAAGCGGTTGCAAGTTCAAAGTCATGGTTGACAGAGAATATTCCCAAACGCCCAGTCATTGAATAATGATGATGACATTTCTTGAGTGCTTACTTTGAGCCAGGCACTAAAGCGCTTTACATGTAAGATGTCATTTAATCCTTACAAAACTCTACTACTATTTTCCCCACTTGACAGATGTGTAAACTGAGGCAGAGAAAGAATAGGAAACTTATTTGAAGTCCACAGGTATACGGCAGAACAAGGATATGAATCTGGGCAATCTGGTCCCGGCGTCCCTGCTGTCAACCGCCAGAGAGTGCTGCCCCTGGTTATAAGAAAATGTCTACATTAGTGTGGTCCTTGTGCCCACAGTGTCAGTAGGGGCGGGTGGGGGAGCATGGTAGAAATGCAGAATCCTCCACTCAAAGCATGAGAATCTGCATTTGAAAGAGATCCCCAGGGGAGTCAGATTCTCACAAAGTATGACAAGCACTTGTCTAAGGAACTCATTAATGACAAAAGATGCAGTACAGACTTTTTGATCACCCTGCAAAATCTCCCACTTTCACCTGAATAAAAGCTCCTACTTTTATCTTGAAATGACAAGCCAAAGTCACAAATTTAAGTTGCAAAAGTAAAAAAAAAATCTGGGATGCCCAGCCCAGCTTTAGTTTAGCTCACCTGGCACAGGTAAGCTGCTAAGAGAAGAGCTCCATAGCGGCTCTTCACACCAGCATGAGAATGGAAACCTGCGTGATAGTGGCTGCTGGCCTACACCTTTCTCCCGGCAGAAAACGTGAGGCACTGGAAACTTCACCAGGCCAAAGTGAGGAACAGTCAAAGCTAATCTACGGCACCACAAGTCAGGATACTGTCACCTTTGGCAGGAGTGGGGATTGGGAAAAGCACCCTTGACGGGGTGATGATGGTGGTGATAGCGGCTCTGGATGTTGATCATATTCCAGTTCCTGATCTGGGTGCTCGTTACACGGGTGTGTTCAGTTTCTGAAAATTTGCTAGCTGTAGACTTGGGATTTTTGCAGGCATATTGTATGTTGCCAAAAGTTTACATAAAAGAAATCACTATTTCTATAAAATAGTCTCACTAATTAACGGAGAGGGAAAATAATAGTTTTTATAACTGAGTAGTAGGAATTGCACAGTATACATGGGAATATTACTACATTTTTCAACAAAAAAGGAGGGTATGCTCTCTTCTTAGGAAAACTATTTACACTTCTTTCCTGTTGGAAGCAGGAAGACCATTCTAGTTGTTCTGATTTTTTTTAAACATTTTATTTTATACTCACAAGAAATTACAACAATAATGCAGAGAGATCCCATGTACTCTTCATCCACTCTCTCCAAATGCTAACTCAATCTTCTCTAACGATAAAATATTGTCAAAACCAGGTGACTCACACTGGCACAATACTATTAACTCAACTACAGACTCTACTGAGAGTTCACCAATAAGAATATTCTGCCTTTCCATATGATCCAGCAAGCCCACCCTTGGGCATACATCCAGAGAAAACCGTAACTCGAAAAGATACATGCATCCCTATATTCACAGTGGCACTATTCACAATAGCCAAGACATGGAAGCAACCTAAATGTCCATCGACAGATGAATGGATAAATAAGACATGCTACATATATACAATGGAATATTACTCAGTCATAAAAAAGAATGAAATAATGCCATTTGCAGCAACATGGATGGATCTACAGATTGTCATACTGAGTGAAGTAAGTCAGACAGAGAAAGACAAATATCTTATGATATCGCTTATTATGTGGAATCTAAAAAATGGTACAAATGAACCTATTTACAAAACAGATATAGAGTCACAGATGTAGAAAACAAACTTATGGTTACCAAGGGGGAAAGGGGGGGAGGGATAAATTGGGAGATATTGACATATACACACTACTATATATAAAATAGATAACTAATAAGGACCTACTGTATAGCACAGGGAACTCTACTCAATATTCTGTAATAACCTGTATGGGAAAAGAAACTGAAAAAGAATGGATATATGTATAATAGGTATAACTGAATTACTCTGCTGTATACCTGAAACTAACACAACATTGTAAATCAACTATACTCCAATATAAAATAAAAATTAAATTTAAAAAAATATTTTGCCTTAGCTGCCAATGTCATACCTTGTGGCCCTCTTCATAGATTTACAAAGGAAACAATGATGTGTAAGTAAATACAATAAAAAATATGTTGCTTAATTTTTGACTGTGAGATATTATTCTTTGCAAACACACTATATATACATATATATGTGGATCTATATACACATATACATATAAATCTATATGTAGATATATACCCATATATATATATGTATGTGTACATATCTATAGCTCTGCATGTATATCTGAAATTGAAGAGTAAAACAATCATTAGGTGAACCTGCAAATTAACTTTTCCTGTTCATGACACTGTCACATAACTTGATCAGAATCATTTAGTCCGACCAGTTACCTAACTGCAATATGGGGGCTGCTCTATAACTTCACCTCTCTTACAATTCCTTAAGTGAAATTAATGCACTGATTTCAGTTTGCAGGAGTTATGAATCAACCAGATGGTCGTAGAGTTTGAAGAGACTAGAAAATTATTTGACACATAGCTCAATTAAGCAATTCATCCAAGGCAAACCAAAGAAGGTATTTTTAAATGCATATTTTGGAAAACGATAATGGCATTTGGCATGCTAACTAATATTCCTCATCAAAATGACATTACAAAGAAATGCTCAGGATAAAAACATCAAACTGATGAAACTAAAGTAAAAAAGAAATTTTACTGGACCATAGCCAGCAAATGATATTAGGTATAGTGAGCACATGGCTATTCTTGCATCCAGAAGTTCTTTCTGAAGGATCCAGGAATCAGTCATTTCACCAGAGAGAACTTCTTACCAGCCCATTAGAACTTTGGGGATTAAATTGTACCAAAACTAAGTACCTGAGTTTTAGGGCTACCTTCTCATTAGTCTCCGTTATTTCTCACTCCCCTCATCTACCTACTCCAAATTCTAGGTTACATATGATTCAAATACCTATTTCCTCCTGAAAGTGCATCCCCCTTATCCCAATGGCACAAAGCTGGATAATTTGAGTCTCCACATTCTGTCTTCAACTCAGAGTTTCTCAGCCTCAGGAATGTTGACATTCCGTTAATACTCTTTGCTGGGGGGGGTGGGGATGGTGGCTGTCGTGTGCATTGCAGTGGGTTGAGCAGCCTCCCTGGCCTCTACCCACCAGATGCCAGGAGTGCGCCCCCCTCAGGTGTGGCAACCGAAAGCGTCTCCAGACATTGCAAATGTCCACTGAGGAGGACGGGGCAAAATCACCACGGTTATAATGATACTACTTAGATGTACTTTCAAACAAAAACTCAGTCCTTTTAACAATAAATTGAAAATAATGTGAAGGAACTAGAAATAGTATCTATCAATGATGTGAGTGGATCCCAAAGATGTCATAAGTTTTTTATTCCAACTTCAAAAAATTGTTTCCCAACCTTTCTGGTCAATCAATATATAGAATAGAGCTACAGCTAGAAGGTTTAAAAGAGGTTCGGAGAAGACTATGTTTTATCTTATTAATGAAGAAAAACTGAGGTCCTCTGAAGAAGTAAGCATTGTCCCACAATCACCCAATGAGCCAAGCTGTCTGGTTTCTAGTCCAGTTACCTTGGGCGGCCATGTTGGCTTCTCCCAAACTCTTAGTCCTATGATTCAAAGATTACATTTTATTGACAGGCTGTAGATTACCTAGTTATGTGATGTAAAGCCATAACCCCAGTCTTCCACACTGGTAAGCAATAGCAGGAAAAAAAGATGGAAATGGCAATAGAACCAAAAAAAACAGTCAAATTTTACCCTCTGGCAGGTTATGGCCAAATTGCCATTGGAGGGAAAGAACTGCAGATATTTTTTAAAGAAAAGTGAAGAATCTTTAAGACCATTCTCAGTGAGAATGTAAAACTCAAAGTGACGTTGATATCAAAACTCCCTCAGTATTGTAGTTAGCGCCCCCAAATCAGAAACATAACTCCTTGCAGAAGGCTGTGCGCCCTAAGGAATTAATGATGTGCTACTCTCGCCAGTGAAATGGAAAACTGCTTATGTGAAAGAATCACAGAAAGGCAATTATAGGCACTGTGCAAGAGACTGTAAAATACAACAGAAAGATGATACTTGCAAAGTTTTTCCCAACTACTAGCTCATCTGACCCTCAAACTCATCCTAAGATGCTGAGTCCCTTGTTTTTATCGGTGAAGAAATGAGGGATGAACCTCTAACCACTCATGAGTTCAGAGCAGAGACTGGAACCCAGATTCCCTGCTGTGAAGGCCACTGCTCCTGCCTTTGGGCGTTGGCAATATCTGTACTCCTGAGATGTTCCTGTCCATGGCTATGCCGGAGTCTGCTATCACTCACGGGTATTCCCGTTCTCCCCTGCTTCCTGGGCAAACAGGAAGGCTAGGTTTTCCAGCATTCCTTATATTGGCCATGGCTGTGTCAGGCTGATGCAGTGTGAGAAGTGAATGTGCTATTTCCAAGCCTGACCAATTGAAAATCTCCCACTTGAGGTCCTCCCTCACTCTTTTTTCCCAATCTCTGCAGATCTAGAGGAAGGTTGATCCACCAGATGGAAGGAGCCTGGTTTCCTGAATGACCCGGTGGAGCTGGGCCATCGAGATCCAAACTGCATTGGCCAGGGATATGAACAAGAAATAAAGTTTTATTGTATCAAACCACTGAGATTTGGGGTGTAATTAACTACCACCACTGCTTCTGACAAAAACAACGAGGACAGCAACACATTTGGGGAGGGGAATGCCCCGCAGATTGTCAGGCAAGTTCTGGGGGTTCAGCCTATAGAAGAGAGTTACAGATGTTCCCCATAGAGTCCCAAGGCCAGTCTCCCACTGTGGGGCATGCATTGTCATAAAGCCCTTTCCACCTCTGTTCAAGGATTTCAATTCCCAAGGGCTTTCCTGCTAACGTCCTTTTCAGCAATACTTCTAGTGAAGGCTGGCTTTGATGAAAGGAACGCTAGCTTCTCCTAACATGACTCTGGGAGACCTCCATAATATCCAAGTGAACCCCTCCTCCCAAACATTTTGTAAACATACATGTAAACCAACACAACAAATAACAGCTTATCATCACACCGCCAAGAGCCAGCAACCCAAAAGTGAACCAATAATTTGTTACTGAATTTATCAGGACTTACACTAATAAACATGCTTCAAGATTTCACTTCCAAGCATCCCATCTGTCTTAGAAAAAAGAAGGAGCTATTTAGAGCACTACACATTTTTTTATATTATAAAGGGAGGGAAATGGGCTGTCATAATAACCAAGCTTAGTAAAATTACCAGTGCTTGGTATTCTAGAACAAATTGGAGGAAATTACAAGGCGCTTTTAAAGTCATGCTTGAAGTTTTTTTTTGTATTTTTGTTTTTCCATCTAAATGGATAGATCTACAGTGTGCAGAAAGAGGGCAAGTGGTTGATTATACAGACATCTAATTTAGTCTCCCAAATCTGCTCTAGGCCACTCTGAACATACAATCATAGGAGATGCGTCTCCCACATTATTTCCTAAGGAAATGATAAAAACACGAAAATATGCATGAACCATACCTATCTTAATTCAAAGTTTTAAATACACTCACAGAACACTTCTAAGGAATGAGAACCCATACAAACACAAGACTCTTATTACACTTATCGGGCTTCTTCTTCCTTCTTAGAAGTTGATTAATTTACTATAAAAATCTTCACTGTTGAACTAACGAGCAAACCACAGCATCAGAATTTGTTCTATACCAGAGGTTCTCAGATTTGGCTGTACAGTAAAATCATCTCAAGAGATTTACAAAATCCTGATGCCCAGGTCACACTCCAGACCAATGACATCACAGTCTTTGGGAGTGGGAACTAGGTATTTTTAAAGCTCCCCAGGTGATTGCAAAGTGCGGCCAAGGTTGAGAACCATGTACTTTGTCTTTGATTACTTCTACAGGCTGAAACCAAAACACTGGTGACCCTTGCTTTTCTATTAATCCAAAGTCAACAAGGGAACATTTTTTTTCTATTGCAGTATATCAGCATGGTAATATACAGCATTAGGCCTTCATTTTCCTCTACTGAAAACTGGCTTACTTTGCACGTCAGCGCTTTGCCCTGGTCCTATTCAGGAGACTGGGGGAGTAGAACAGCTTATTCTACTAGTAGATTTCACAGGAATACTAGGCTTATTAATACAACCCAACTCCATATTTCCCCATCTGAATTTCCTCCATTCAGAATAATTTAAAATAATTGTGTCTTCTGAAAATTAGTAAAAGAATGCTTTTAAATCAATCAAACAGTAGCTTTAGGCATTCTTCAGGAACATACTATGGCATCATCAAATATTTCTTGATTTTCAGAAATTTGTTATGTTAAACAAACTCATTAAAGTTTTGTAGGAAAACAAACATACAGTTGTCTACACTTACATGTCACTTAATTCTAATCAACACCTGTTGTGGAGAGATGGATTTATTAATTATTACACTGTATTTTTAGACATATTAATACAGGGCAGAACTGTAATAAAGTGTTTGTGGAAAGCAGCTGCAGTGTGAACTGCATCAACCCCCCCCATCATGAACTGAGGACGTGGAGGGTGTCTTGAGCCCCCATGACAACACCCAGCCCTCTCCTCTCCTCTGAACCTTGGGTTTCTAAATCCAACTTCCTATGCAACATTCCCACTTGCATATCTAACAGGTATCTCACACTTCACTCCCGATCTTCCCGTTAAACATCTGTTCTCCTCAGTCTCAGGAAACGGCCATTTTCTCCTTTCAGTTACTCAGGACAAAACCTTAGGAGTCCCCCGACTCTCCTCGTTCTTTCACTCCACATCCGGAATCCCACCACTTCTCACTTCCACGGCTCCCTCCCTGGCTTTGGCCGGGGCCAACGTCCTCTTGAGCCTAGGCCATTGTGGGAGCTCCCCAAGGCCTTTCCCTGCTGCAAGTCTTGCTCCCTTCTCTAGTCTTGAAACAGAAGACAGTGTGGGCCTTCATCAAGCCACATCACTCGGATGGTAACCCTCTGCTGCCTCTGCATTTCATTCAAAGCCAAAGCTGGTCCTTCAAAGCCCTACACATGTGATGTGTATCGCCTCTATCGCCTCTCCTAAGGTCACCAACCATCCTGGCTTACCAGGAACTGAGAGATTTCTGAGGATGTAGGACCTTCAGTGAATGCGGGTCAAACCAAGACGAGTTGGTCACCCTACCTCTCCTGCTCCCAGATGCCTTCCTTGGTGCACCCCTCACACTGGGTCTTAGCTCACTACCTATATTTATATAACTGACTCTTTTCCTCTCCCTCCTATCCTCATCCCATCTCATCATTTCCTTTTTCTCAGAGCCCTTATCATCATCTAACACGCTCTATATTTAGTTATTTAATTGGTTTCGTTTCCTACTCCCTTCACTAGAAGGTAAGCCCGTGAGGGCTGTTTTATTTGCCGCTGTATTCCCAGGAATCTAGAATACCGCCTAGCACACAGGAGATGCTCAGTAAATATTTTCTGAATGAAATAATTATTTATACTATATAATAAGTGTTCCAGGGTATATATATGATTCAAGGTGACAAAATTGTTTCAAGATGATAATAGAGGATCAATATTATTCCTTGGTGAACTTAAGAACTATAATCAATAGGTGATTACCTCATTTCACCCACAACTGGCTTCATAAACAAATTTGTATTACTGCAAGGATATGCTGAGGGAGTCTTTGTTTTCCTTCCAAATAAATATCTCATTTTAAGAGGCAAATCTTAAATTCCCAACAGCTTTTTTTCCTTCCCCACTCTTATGAATATTGCTTTGATTTCACTTTCTGGATATATTTTGCCATCCAGAGTTTGAGGCTTATAAAATTCAGGGCATACGCTGCTCATCAACCAGTACGCCAAATTATAGTGTAAAAAAATCAACCCCTTCCACGTCAGTGGGTGACTCATTGTTACCCTTGCCACCCAGGTCCCCCACCTCATGGCTCCCTGGACTTGTCTGCAGTCCTGCGGGGCAGACCATAACCTGATTCGCGGTCTGTGCGTAACAAAAGAAAGAATGCCAACAAACCCCCGATTCTACTTGAAGTGGAGACTCAAACAACCAAAGGCTGCCACTACCTATCCCAGCCCTGTCTGAGGCCAGCCAAAGGCACAGCCCCTGCTGGAAGGTGGAGATGGAGTCTTGCTAAGCATTAGCCATTAAATAGGCAAATGCTTTAAGAGATGGCCCTTGTTCCAAATCCCCTTGAAACCTTCCATGGACGGATAATAACATGAAGTCTGGGGGTGCAAGCAGCCAATCCCTTTAAGAGTTCTAATTTCAAAGGAAATGTACAAACTGACTTTCCAGGTTGATACATCAGTCTCATGACCTCAAGTCCATTCAAGAGGGAGAAACTTGCTCTTGGAGGAATAACAAAACAAGGTTCCTAGACCTTCAAAGCTGAGGCCTAGACTTGGGATTGCAGCAATTTAACCAAGATTTAGAGTGTTATCCCATGAGGTTTCTTGAGCACCCGTTACCCCAATCTCCACAAGATCCACATGCCCCAATCTGCATCCAAATGGAGAATACCACAGAAACTCACTAAGAACAACAGCCCCGTTTCATGGACCTTCACCATGACCCACAGCTTTGTCATCTTCGTTCCTTACAGCAGTCTCACAGGGAGGGGACTATTATTTCCCTTTTACAGCTACAGAAACAGGCTTGGCCAGAATAACTTACTTCTTCAAACCCTAAGTGGCATAGCTGCAATCTGAAGCCCCATGGTTTATCTGACTACAATACTACCACTACCATCGCCATCATAATATTGATAATGATAATACTGGTGACAAAGCTAACACTTAGTGCTTACTATGTGCTAAATACCCTTCTGAGTGTTCACATCTATTAACTCTTTTGATCCTCCTGATTTCCATTCCTATTTACAGATGATTAAACAAACTCAGAGAGGTTAAGTGACTCGTCTAAGGCCACACAGATGGTAAGAGGAAGCTCATGCTCCAGATGAGGGGCTGGCAAACTTTATCTGTAAAGAGCCAGACAGAAAATGGTTTAGGCTTTGTGGACCACATGGTCTAAGGCAGATACTCAACTCTGCCATTGTAGCCCAAGAGCAGTCGCAGACATGACACAGATGAATGGGAACTGTTGTCTTCTAATGAAACTTTATTTTCAAAAACAGGCAGAGGCTGGATTTGGCCTGGGAGTTGGAGTGTGCTGGCTCCCACTCTAAACCCACTATACTAAAGTACTTCTAGAAACAATTTAGAAGTGCAAATAAGGTCATTCATATAAGCAATGATTGATCACTTTTGTGAGTTTTTTTGCCACATGTTTTATTAGGGAAACTAGACAAAAAAATAAGTTATACTGCTATAATTTAAAGCAATAAAAATTTAATATTTCATATTTATGTTATTAATTTCATGATGGAAATATTTTTAACATAGGTATATTGGCCTTGCTCTTTTGAATATGTAAAATGCCTCAATTTTACCACAAAAGAAAAAAAGAACTGGAAATGGGGACTGTCTGGGTGTAGAGATGATCTTGAAATGGTAGAATGTTGATAATTGTTGAAGCCGGATGACATGAGGGGCTGTTTTACTATTCTGTTCACTTTATGTCTGTTAGAAATTTTCGTAACAGTTAAAAACATGAAAGCCTTACTTATGGTTGAATACAATGTGCACGGTACCCTAAATTCCTTGGGGGGGCGAACTCTGTTTTCTTCCTGACATCTCGCTGGGCTAAGCTGTTTGTAGCTTTTTATCACCAAAATTATGTCTGCCAGTCCTCCAGCTTCTGATAGCCTCTTCCCTAAATGTCAAGTCCTGGTGGTGTGCACGCAGGCGGGAAAGATGCACTGATGGCATTTTAAGAGGATAAATGCAAATCACCAGCTTTTGAAGTCCGAGGTTCTAGGAAGCATCAAAACACTGCTGCTTTTTTTTTCCCCTCAAATCAATAAAACCCGGAGAATCAGAGAGAATTTAGAGCCTTGCATATTTTGCATTCTATTCATGTCAGCTTTAATGATTCTGAAATGCAATTTTCACAGATTTTTACTAAGTAAGGCATTTTTTTTCTCCTTTGGGGGATGATGAGCAATCATCTGTAGTCATGTCCGGGCTCAAGATCTCTATCCAGGTGAGCATGTCCTCTGCAAGAAGCTCAGCTCTGCTCAGCAAATGTTATTGATAATTCAGCAATTACTATGCTCCAGAAACTACTATGTCGGGTACTGGGACATGCTACCCTGCCCTCAGGGAAGCTACTCTTGGGAGAGGATCCATAAATAGGGATTTCTGCATACCATTCTAAGTGTAAACAGAGAAAACCACAGGGTGTGAGGAGAGCCCAGAGAAGGGCGATTTGAGCCAACCTAAAGGCATCTTAAGAAGAGATACTTGAGTCAACTTGAAGAATAAGAGGAGGTAGCTACATGCAGAAAAAAGAGAAAAGGACATCTAAGCAGAGGCACCATCTTCAGCAAAGGCATAGAGGACTGAAGCAGCATGGCATATTGGGGGAACGAGAACAGTTTGTTTTTTCTAGAGGGTAAAGTATAGTGCAGAGGGAAGACTACGAGAGAGAGACAGAGAGAGAGAGACAGAGACAGACAGAGATCATTCGCAGCCTCATATGCCAGGCTATGGAGCTTGGATTGGTACTTTAATTGACAGTCATTGATGGGTGAACAGGAAACATGAATACAGTTGGCATTGCAGAGAGAACATTCTGGCACCAGAATGGTACTGGGGATAATGAATTTGAAGGAGGTACGATTAATAAGTGAGACCATCAAGAACTAGATGGAAACAAAATAAAAGAAATAAAATCCAGTGAGGAATAATGACACAGAACCAGGCAGTGGACGGTGAGAAGCTGAGGAAGCTAGTTCAAAGTTATACAGAGGAGGTAACATGGGTAAAGAGCCAGGATTGATGGTTCCCACTAGCTTTCTGTTTTGGGTGACTGGGTGGGGTCACTTACTGTGACATTATAAAACGAAAATAATTCTTAGGATGAAATTGGAGAAGTACTTTTGCGAGAGGCTGTGTTTTAGGTATCGGGGACATATGCAGTTGGAAGTTCAGGTAAGAGAAATGGAGACTTAGATTTTGGAGTTGCCAACATACAGGTGCAGGTAAAACCACAAAAGGATGATGTCACCAAATGAATACATGTTGACAAAGAAGGACAAAAGGCCAAGGTCACAACCACAGACACCCAAATCCAAGATGCTGATATGAGAAGAACCTACAAGAGTAACAAAGAAGACAACACTCAAAGACACGGAAACTGAGTAGGAAACACTCATTTCTCCTGTGTGTTCTCCTTTACTCTCACACTAACACCACACTCACAACACTTCTGAGTGCAGGGGGTTTGCCCCCACCAAGCAATTCTCTGTGACACCAGCTGGGTGTGCTACTATCTGGAGACAGCATCATTCCCACAGGTTAAGGACTCAGTTCCATAGAACTTCTCCCACTTCAAAAGCCAATCCCAAACCCAAACTGTCACCTGTACTTCTGACTGACTGGCAGAAGGTTCCCATGACCCCCACCTTGGGTTCAATTAATTTGTTACAGCGGCTCACAGAACTCAGGAAAACATTTCACTTACTAGATCACCAGTTTATTATAAAAGGATATAACTCAGGAGTGGCCAGATAGAAGAGATGAGTAGGGAAAGATATGGTTAAAGGATGCAGAGCTTCCACACCCTATCCGAGTGCCCCACTCTCCCAGCACCTCCACGTGTTCACCAACTTGGAAGCTCCCTGAAACTCTTACTTCTGGGATTTTTATGAAGGCTTCATCATGTAGGTATGATTGATCATTAACTCAATTTCTAGCCCTTCTCTGGAGAATGGGGGGTGGAACTGAAAGCTCCAAGCTTCTAATCATGGCTTAGTCTTTCAGGTGACCAGGCCCCACCCATCCAGGAGCTCACCAAGATGCACCTCATTAGAACAAAAGACATTCCTATCACTCAGGAAATCCCAAGGGATTTAGGAGCTTGGTACCAGAAACCCAGGGCTGAGCACAATATATATATATTTTATTATTCCACAGAAACCCAAGGGACTTAGGTGGGGTCATAGAGATAAAACAAACTGAGCTACAAGGAAACTGTCATCTGGGAAAAGAGATAATAATCCCTACTTTGCAGAGTTGTGAGAGTTTGAGATAACAGACATCAAGCACCTGGCCTGGTGCCTGGCATGTAGCAGGTACTCAGCACCTGGTAGCCACCATCCTCCACTTCCTCATCAACATCAAGACCCTGGAGAAGGTGAGAGGGGTTGGGATCAGGAATACAGGTAGAGGGGTAATTTCAATAAATGAAGGGACACCTTATCCTCTGAAACTGGGGGGAAGCATGTATGGAGGTTTTTCTAAGTAGAAAACATCACAAGAGTATAAGCAGCAATTATTGATGTCTACTATGTCCCCGGCACAGGGCAAGATAATTATAAATGTTTATCCATGGACTCCTTAAAAGAGTTCTTCAAGGAACATAAAGCAGGCATTAGGATTTTCTTTTTCTCAGGTGAAGAAATGACTCAGAGCATTAAATTATTCTCCAAGATCATACAGTTAATAAACAGCAGAGTCAAGATGGGAACCTGGGTTCGCTTACCAAAAGCAATTCCCATGTTCTTTCCAATACACCTGGCAGATTAGAAAGGTCTCTCATGTAATCTTGTTTACCATGACACTTCTCATGGTCCAATCGGAAAAATAAGAAAAGGGGAAAAAAACAAAGCAAATGAAAGATTTATACTGACTTCCATGAAGCTGGAAATGGCAAGATAAAATAACAAGAAAAGTCTTTGGCCTCAAGAATCACTAGATGGAAAATGAGTCAAGAATCAAAGCATGACCTTTTTTTGGTGTTTTTTGTTGTTGCTGTTGTTTATTTTTGGTGTTAAAAGACAGGGGAATGAGTAAATCACATATCTAAAATTTGTAAGATGGTGGGAAAGCAAAAAATAATAATAAAAATTTTAAAAAAAGAAAAGAAAAAGGAAAATACAAGTGCTATAAAACCCAAGACAACATTTTCATTTTCAATTAAGAAGCTGTCCTCATCAAGACATATGGGCCTTAAGAATTTGCAAGGAAAGTTCATAAAGCCAAATATTGGTGAAACAAAATGACTTGTAAGCTCCAAACAATCATAGCATAAAGAAAATGAAAATGTTGGCAAGAGACACTACACCAGTAAAACCAAGTAAGAAACATCAACTCTGAAGAATCATTTCAACTAGTATGATAATCAACATTTAAATAAGAGGGCTTCCCTGGTGGCGCGGTGGTTAAGAATCCACCTGCCAATGCAGGGGACATGGGTTCAAGCCCTGGTCCGGGAAGATCCCACATGCCGCAGAGCAACTAAGCCCGTGTGCCACAACTACTGAGCCTACGTTCTAGAGCCCGTGAGCCACAACTACTGAGCCAGCGTGCTGCAACTAGTGAAGCCCGAGCACCTAGAGCCCGTGCTCTGCAACAAGAGAAGCCACCGCAATGAGAAGCCTGCGCACCGCAATGAAGAGTAGCCCCCGCTCGCCGCAACTAGAGAAAGCCCGTGCGCAGCAACGAAGACCCAACATGGCCAAAAATAAATAAAATATAATAAATAAATTTATAAAAAGAAAAATTTAAATAAGAAGCTGGATGGTATTTCTAAAGCTTGGCAGTAAACACCTTTTCTGGGAAACATGTTTACAAAGTCACTATACCTTAGTCATTAAATAAATGAGAACACTGAGATAATAATTTGATTTCATCAGTGCTAGTGGAACAAACATTTAGAGGATTAGGAAGAATTGTGAAATAATGTCCAAAGCCAATGTACACTGGTGTACCATAAATGGGTTATAAGTGTGCAGAGATATTTAACTAGAGATTCTTAACCAGATATTTAACCAGAGGAAGTGGCCTAGGACAGTTGGAGCCTCTGGGCCTGTACCTTCTATTACAAATAACCTCACCCATTTACTGGATTCTGCCTTTGTCATGACATGAAAAGGCTGGGAAGCAATGACACACCCACAAATGAGGTGCTACCATCATGAATAGGACATTATGAACAGGACACTTTCATAGGGTCTGCTCTTGACTGTTTCCTGGCCACAGGCCGTTGAGATGATCCCAGCTACAGGTTAGTCAAGAATGCCCCGCCATGAGGGTGCAAGGCTTACAGCCGCTCAGCGGGACGACCAGGGTCAAACCCTGGCCCACCTCCCTAGGGGGTGGTTAGCACAGGTCTTGGTTATCTGCTCATGGACCTAACTAGTCTATAGGAAGTCCTGGCTAGATTCCTGGGGCGAAGGTTCCAGCTGTGTCTACCTGGTGACATGTAGCCCCAATCTATCATCATATGTTCTACCCTCCTCTAGTGTTTGTGGGAAAGGGGCCTGGCTGGGACAGGGACATCTCTGGATGAAACATGAAAGCGTCTGAGATTTGTGTTTCCAACACCCCCATGGAGCTTGTCAGGAACACCCCAGGGTTTGGGGTCAGAAATCCACAAAGGCCAACCCCATCAGAAATCTCACACGTATTATATGCCTACATTCCACCCTATGGGGGCCTCCCAGTGGGGTGACGGTCAAGCACAAGTGATTATAACTGGCCACCTGCCCTTGATACTGGCATCCAACCGCTAGATCTAGCCTATGCACCTGACAATGTCAGATTGCTGATCTGGCCCATGGAAGATAGAACTTAGCTTCCAACTTCCGTAATCAAGTACCCAAAACACAAGGAATGCCCAGTACTACTATACATGGCTCTGTCCTGTTTCCAGCCCTCTGCATCTGTCTTCACAAAATAAAGTTAACCATATGGCACCCTGTGCAGCATGGCCACTGTGACAGACACCAAAGCAAGAGAGAGGCTTCTCTCCTCCATCTGCAAACCCATTACCTTGATGAATAGGCATTCGATTACATGGCCAAATTCTCCCTTTAACCGCACTGGAGAATAATACTTCATTTTGAATATCTAATATATTGGAATTTAAGTTTTGAAACTTCTAATAAAAATAAACAGAGGTGAAATAATCATGTATTCGTTGAATATTTGAAATACAGCAGTTGACAAATCATGGCCTATAATTTGACAGTGTTTCTTCCTCAAGATCCTGACCATGAAATTGCCCTCTACCCCTTCTCGCACCACCTCCACACAGGGTTCTCCTGGCAATATGGCACAAAAATGCTAAGTCTTTCCGCTTTTTCAAGCTGAGCAGAAAACTCTGACAATTCCCCTTTGTCCTTCTACCTCGTGCTTGGAGTACAGTCACCTATCTCAGCCACTCCGCCTTCTGTGATCTGTGTGCTGATTATCCAAAATTGTATCCCTGGTGTCAATCTCTATTCTAAACTGAAGAATCAGTGTTGAATGGAATAAAAGTTACTTAAGATCAAAATTATTGCTACTTCTGCCATATTTTATTTAAAGGAAAAAATTAAGTGCTTTTCTGCTTTCATACCAGGAAGGAAAACGCTGAATCTCAATGCCTCTGGCAGCTGTGGGCTGTAGAAGGGTAGGACCTAGATCTCAGAGTAGGGGAAGATATTAATGAGATTTGGGAAAGTTAAGAGTAAGTACCCATACCAAGGGGAAAGTGGGGGAGGGATAAATTAGGAGTTTGGGATTAACATATACACACTACTATATATAAGATAAGATAACCAATAAGGACCTACTGTATAGCACAGGGAACTCTACTCAATATTCTGTAATAACCTATATGGGAAATGAATCTGAAAAAGAATATATATATATATATATATATATATATATATATATATATATATATATATATATATATATATATATATATATATATATACATAAATGAATCACTTTGCTGTACACCTGAAACTAACACAACATTGTAAATCAACTATAGTTCAGTTTTTTTAAAAAAGTACCAAAAAGTAAAAAATAAAAAAGTACCAAGCTAGTGAGAACTATGAAGACATCAAGTGCTGTGCTGTACAAAGTGAAGAGAACAGACTCTCAGAAGAGTCTTGAGGAAGGATCCAGAGAACAGTGAAAAAAGCGTCTTGAAGAAGAAAGAAGATGGCTGAACAACCTGGTGGCAAGGCAGTTGAAAAACAACTGATCTAATGTTAACCCCTCCAATTCCCCAGAACTTCAGTTTTGCTAAATAAATGCCTTGTGCATAGAACTGTTATTGATGCGATCAATAAAATGGGCCTCTGTTCCACACTTGGGACAATATAGAAGAAGAGAAAGACAGCACATGAGGACAAGAAGGCAATCAGTCTACTGAACAAATTCAGTGGAGGCAGAAATTCAGACTGAGATGAGTACAAAACAATTTGCAGGCAGGCCTCCCTACTACCAGCCCTGTCATCAAGAATCCCAGACACTGGGAGGGCTGTGTGTCTCCCACTGTGTGTTGATTAGGGTTCTACATAATTTCATTTGAATCCCAAAGCAAGCTGCCTCAGCTGCCTTGCAGTTTATACCAATACCTTCAACTGCCCACCTGACATCTTCACCTGGATGTCTCACAAATATCCTGTAATCAGTTTCAGAACTAGACGCATAGTCTTGTCTCCAAGTCAGTCCATTTCCTATCCTGCTAAAAGACACCGGCATCTACCCTGGTGCTCATCCTGGCCTCCCCGCTAGCCTTTCACCCCTCACATCCTGTTAGTCATCAAGTCCTGTCGATTCTACCATTTTGTTTCTCTACTTTCAATACTCCTCTTCCTCTAACGCCCAAATCACTGCAGTAGCCTACAAACTGGCTATTCATAAGCCTCCTTTACCTATGTCCAATCTAATTTTTTCCAACAAATACTGCACCACTATATTTTCTATTTAAAAAATATATTCCTTCGTGGTGACCCTCCCGTTCTGGAGAAAGGAAAAAGAAGAAAAGAAAACTTATTTACATGCTCTCCTGATAATATCCCCTTGTTCCTGGAGTACACTCTTTAGTTCTCATGTCTCAGTAGAAAATCTCTTGTATTTTGTTTACTGGAAAACATCTTTTATTTCAACCCATCCTTGAGAAGTAGTTTTTCTGGATACCTAATTATTGGTGTCGAGTCCCTCCCTCCCTCACTCCCCTCCTTCGTCTGTCCCTTCTTTCTCTCTCCCTCCCAGCACTGTCAAGATATTATTACATTACGCACACACATTTCCCAATTACTTTAACTAAAAATACGCTTGGAATAATTCTGTCCATTTGAAAAAATATAATCTTCAACTTTATATGAGAAGTAGCATGAATAATTAATACCCATCGCTTTTAGTAGAGGATGATGACATTATGTGCGGTATATCTGACTTGAAGACAGACAGCTTCTTAACTAGACTCACAGAAATCACCAGGGTATAAAATTCATCACACTTTAAAAATATCTTATTAAGAACACTGATTCTGTTTCAATTATAAGGACCACACATGATTATGAAAATTAAAATGAAATATTCATAGAAGTCGGGGAGAGTCAGATCTTACCCGAAGCTTTCTATAATATCTTTGATAAAGGTCCACACCTCTAGTGATGGACCACTCACTCAACTCACTGTTTACAGCTGAGCTGTAAGAAAGTGCATCCTAGGGTTAACTCACCAAAGCTCTTCTCCTCCGATTTTTGTTCTACCTTCCAGAAGCCTGGGCAATAATCCTACACCTTCAGCCATCCAGATCACAATCCTCCCAGTACATTCCGACATTCCTGCATGTCTTCCTTGTATCTGTACATTGCCTCAAACAAACAAGAAATAGAGACCCCTGACTTACAGGACATTGTTTTGTGTCTTTCCTATTGCAACTCTTCTGTCCTCTGGATGTTCTCAGATAGCTGAAATCTCTCAGACCTGGCGGCCCTAAACCCTCCAGGAAACTCAAATATAATTTGAAGTCCTTTATATATTATTCAAAGTCCTACTTCTAAATAGGTTTCCTATCCTCGACCTTCCCACCTAAACTAGTGAAATGCAGTCCCTTTTGCTGTGTTATACATTAAAGACTGGAGTCACACGTGCTCTCCACACATCAGTCTGACCAGGTGAGATTTCCGGGCTTTGATATATTGAACACACCTGAGCCTTTTCCTCCCAGTACATATGGTTTTCCATATGTCTGATCTGAATTTCTGTGGAAGTAATTAACACATACATGAATGCAATCATATGTAGATTTATGCACATGACCTTCAGATTTTCCATGTGACATTTTCAAATTCACATATTCAATAGCTTCTGAGAACATCATCATCTAAAATCTCTTTCATTTCCTCTAGATACAGTAGAAGAGTCAATATCAGAGATTGGAATCATTCAAAATTAAGAAAGACTCTCATTTAATGAAATATTATTACTGTTTGTGGCATTCAGAGAACTGTTAGAGGACATACTCTTACTGGGTTATCTTACACATCCTTCTTTAATAAAAGACTACTTCTGGTTTTTAAAAATCTCATGGCCATTTTTATACTTGGAATTCAATGTGCTCATTGGTTCAAGCAAACATATTCCCAAAATGTCAGACCACTGGATGCCCGGAGACTGTGTGTACCGTGGATAAAGCAGTGCCCTGCTAATCTCGAGCCCTGAGTCGTAGTCACAGAACCCCGCAAACCGTGCAGCCTAACACACAGTCACTTAACTTTCCTGAGCCCATCCCCTTCCCTACGAAATGGGGGCCTTGCTCTGTCTCATAAAGCTTCTATGAGTGGCGTTATAGAAAATTATCTACACACATGGACTCCGTTGAATCTTAGCAGGGTTTTCTATAAAGCTAACATTTATTGAGGGTTTATTATGTGCCATGAACAGATGTTTCTGAGCGCTTTCTTTCAAGCTTCACAAAACGTCATGAGCTTGGTTCTATTTTTCCTCCACTTTGTAAGGAAAGTGAAGCTCGGAGAGGTGGCCACAACTATGAGGCCACATGGCCACCCGTAACCTGTTGGTGTAGATGTCACTGCTCCTTAGCTCTCCTTTCCTCCCCCAAATGTATGTGCTGACCTCTACTCTAGTCTGAGCGCAGGCTCTCCAGAAGCAGACAGTGAGCTGAGGGCATGCGTGCAAGGGACCATGAAGGCAGTTCTCCCTAGGAACACTTGCTGAGGGGGAGGGGAGGCAGCACAGGGAAGGAGAGGAAGCCTAGAGGGACAGACTCCCAGGAAATGTCCAGTACAGCGTAGCTTCGGCCTGGTTCCCACAGGGGATTCTGAAGTGTGATGCATACCTCAGGGTTGTCTTGACCTGAGCCAAAGGATTTGGGCTTTGGTGCTCCAGTCCCAGCCTATCACTGCTCAAGAGCTATGTGTTCGCGTGTAGGGGGTGGGGATAGGGCCATAAACTTTCAGGTTCTTCCAGCTTTCTACGCAATCAGGCAAAGTAGATTCCAAGTGGGTTCTAGTAATCAAGGGGAATCACCAAGAAAGGGTTAACGGAGGGCACAAAAACAGTACAAAAGATATGAAGGAATCCAGGCCAGACCCTGATGTTGTCTACCCTACCTGCGAACCACAGAGCATTTGCCCGACTTCCCTGTGGATGACACCTGCTCCCTGCTCTTCGGCCAAGTGGGTCTCCTAAGTCTTCGAGGGAACTGGCTGAGACACTGGCTGTGTCTCATTTCTGAACGTGAGGCCATTTTACCAAATCGTAAATTCCATTTGTGATGTTTGGCAGTGTTATTCCTTTTCTGGCAGATCGGTGCTCACAGTGAGGCTAGGTTTAAAGAGGGGAAGAACAGGACTCCGGCTGGGTGCTCTGGTGTCTTGGCCAGAAGCAATGGGAGGGTAGACCCTGGGCCTGGCTGGACTCTCCATGAGCAAAGGCCTCTCCTCCTGAAGGGCCAAGAGGAGTAAGGGAACAGAAGGGTGGAGGTCAAGGGGCTCTTGGCCAAGCCAGCTCTAACTGGGGACATCTGACCGGAGGCATCAGCTACACAGCATGCGCTTTCTGGCTTCTCCATCTGCAATTCCACAATCCCCATACAAGGGGCACGGCTCCCATCCAACCTCAGCCCTGCTACTTGGGTGGTTGTTGTTCTTTTTTTTTTTTTTTCAAATTAAGACAAAGCACTTTGACCACTGGATAAACTGTCAGTTATGACCCTTTGGTTGAGGATTAAGAGAGCAGAAGCTTATATTTTTTTAGTACTGATCTCTCTTTTTAAAAGCAGTTCTATGCTAAATTTAAAATTTTGACAACATAAGGTCACTAAATTAATTTAAATGAGTTTTCATTTTCACTGTAGTGAAATCTTTAGTTTCTTACCCTAGGGTAGTCAATTGGACTGAAATACAGAAACTATCCACTTAAGAGATTTCTATATTATGCTTTGTTCTATGAAATTAATTCTATAATATGTACCAATCTCCTCAAAGGTATATACCCTTTCATTGGCAGTGAACTTTGCTAAAGAAACATCTAGTCAAACCTGGAAATTCTGATTTTATAGTGAAGTATTTGCATACGGTATTCTGAAAAAAATACCTTAAAAATTCATAAGATGTTTTAAACTGCTCATCAGAAGTTCAGATGTGTTCGGTGATCTGCTGTGAAAATAATCATTACCAAATAAAAATGTTAAGAAAAACAACCCTAAGACAACCTTTCATTTAGGGATGGCAGAAGACACGGTTAAATGCTCAGTTATAACTTGCTCCACGGACAAGCGGTTTCCAGTTGGTATCACAGTGTGCTCCTGGAAATGAAGTCACCAAGCAAACCTCTCTTGCAGAATAATATCACAGGGGACCTTCAGCACAACAACAACAAAAAAATCCTTTTTTGCCCTTTGTGCCTACTATACTAAAAAAAAAACTTGCACAAAAGGATATAAGCATATATATAATTAATAATTAAAACCAACACAAAATAAGCTTAAATATGATACTCCATCCAATAAAAATTATATTCTAAAAACTAAGTCCTACAAAATGGGCACACTGATACACAAGGGGCTCTGAGTGTCAATACCCGTTACACACATAACTGCACGATGCAACTTGACGAGCTTGGGGGTTTTTGTCCTAAATCTAACATATCCACTTTAACTAACATTAAATAACTCATTATCACCTTTTTTGTCTTCTGATAATCTAGAAAAGTTTCTGAGGGAATGACTTGGATGGCTTAAGTCTCTGTAAAAGCTGCCCAAATGGTCCTCTTTCTCTCCCAATATACTTCGGAGTATGAGGCAGATACTTTCAAATGCATCCCACTTTCCTTAGAGGTCCACCAAACAGAACATAGTCGATAAATGTGTGTTGGGGATGATGATGGTAGCACTTCTTGCCCTGGAAAACTAGATTAAATAGAAGGCAAACCCCTCTCCCCTTTTCCCTCCATCCAGCTGCTCCAATGCCCCTCAATGTCCCCAGGAAACAGGAGCTCGTATTTCTTAGGTGATCCTTCCTTTTCCTTCACTGCCAGCCAGACCTGCCCATGCCTCCACAGTCAATCTATGCTGCCCTACAGCATATGACTGGTGAAGTTAATACCAACTTTTCTCTATGGAACCTAGTCGGGCCCGCAACTTTCACAAAAACCAAAGTCCAGGCATCCGTGCTTCCCTCTGCCTTCTCTATATTTTCCTAACAAAATTTAATACCACAAGGGACCTACAGTATACCCCCAAAATGCCTTTAATGTTTTTTGTGCCTATTATATTCAAGATTTTGAACAGAAGAATATATTCAAATACATATAACATCATGATATGACATAAAACAGAGCACATGTAGTCACCAAGATCAAATACATAATGTTTCTAAAAAATGCCCACAATCTTTTATGCATAAAAATACTATGACTACCACAATTCCTATTTGTTTTCCTAATAAATGTGTATGACTAGGGAAAAAAAACAAACTAAAAGGGCAGACACCACAGTGTCACCAGTGGTTATGACTGAGCAGTAGAATTATGGGTAATTTGCTTTATTCTTTGTCATTTTACATTGTTTCCAAATTTGCTACAGTATAATTATAAAAACAGTACACCTTAAAAAATTATTTCACAGCTGTTAAGTATAAAATACATGCACATGACCCTTAACAACTTTTCCCAGTATTTAGAAGTTTGCTAACATGTTACAGAAACCCATAACATTTCCCTGGGAAACCAAGAAATCAATTACCAGGTAGTCAATGGACCTCTAGAAGGACTATCAAAATACCTCTTGTGAGAATGACTAAGGCAAGAGCATATCATCTCCTGTAACAGGAGTATGAAGAAGAGTCTTGTTCTTGGTTTTGTTTGCGATCAGTGAGGCTTGAAACTGGAAAGAAAGAGATGCCTATATAGAAAATTCCTGAGTGTCATCAGGTGGTATTATATTGATACTTTGTAACCCCTGCCCCAACTTCAATAAAGCTGAAACTAACATTTAAGTTTCTTGGAATTTCACCTCTTGAATACTCTTTCCTCATTTACAAGGAACAACAAGGTGGTATAAAAGAAGATGACTTTCTATGCCAGGTGGGAGGTAGAGAAGGAGAAGGAAGAGTATTAGTGATCACCTGAGACAACTGGGGATCACCTAGAAAGACTCTTGACATTTCAAAATACCTTGAACACCAGGCTAAGATCCAAGAGATGTAAATGGAATGGCATTCCTATTTTTTATACCAAGCTGCCTGACCTTGTTCATATTACATAATCTCCCCGAGTCTCAATTTCCTCTTCCATAATCTTACCTTATTGCTGTAAGTCTCAAAAAAGACCATGTGACAAATAGTAAAGCTACAGATGGTTTCTTATTTTTTACTAATTAGACATTTAGGTTAATAAACTCCTCTTTTAAAATGCAGAGGTGTCTGAGTTCAGCCCATGAGACATTCATGGACTAGTGTGAACCACTTTAAACTGGTGACAAATAACACCCTTCCTCATGCCTTAGGGGAAACCACTGGAGCAGAAGTTCTCAACCAGAAGAGACTGGAAACCACTGGAGCAGAAGTTCTCAACCGGAAGAGATTTTGCTCCTCCCCCCACAGGGGACATTTGACAATGTCTGGAGACATTTTAGTTTGTCACAGCTGGGGAGGGGATGCTACTGGCATCAAATGGGCAGAGACCAGGGCTGCCGCTCGACACCCTACAATGCACTGGACCGCCCCACCAAAAAGAGCTATCCTGCCCTAAATGTCAAGTGCTGAGGCTGAGAATCCCTGCTCTAAAGATAAGAAAGTGGGGAAAAGAAAGCGTGAGGCAAGAAAATTCAAGCCAAATTTCACCAACTCTGCCAGTCCCCTTAAGTCTCCAGTTGGCACCAACCACTGGTCCATTAGACCAAAAAACCTTCTCCTAGGAATACTGCCCACATTTCTCGTTTTAAATCATAGACTTAGGTTGATACAAATCTGGTTTCTGAATTTTTCATCCCTTTCTTTTTAAATTATAAGAATCCCATCTGTTGGCAGATGTAACGATACTCTATGGCCATCACATTAATGGAAAGTGAGACCTTTAAGGTGTCCAGGAAAGATTATACTAAAATGTGCTTTAAAAATGCTAAACTGGTTCAGGAATCTCATGCAATATGCATCTCTTTTTGTCTGCACTATTTCTCAGCAGTAGAAAAAAAGAACAGAAATTACCATAAGAATTATGCAAAGAAAAAATATGACTTTTTTCCTGTGACTCTAAGTGGTTTAACAGCATTATCAGAGAATGTGAAAACTATATCCTTAAAAGTAACCTCATAATTAGTCTTACTCCAGTTTCAAGGAATGAACACCAAAAAGCCCAAGGAAATTAACTGGCTCGTCCTGGAATTCACAGTGGTTCCAAAGCAGGTCACTGTACCCTGGACCATCAGTGAAGAAATGATGCTAAGAGCTGAATAGTCCTGCAAGTCTTTTTCTACCACTTTTGCATTTTCTCTGCTAAGAGCACGGAAAGGCAACCTTTACATATCAAAAGATGGTGGGAGATTGAAATTCATTTCAGTCAAGTGAATGCATGGTCAGCTTTTAGAAACAGGAGGACAGATCACCTCATTTTGATGCAACATGAACCAAGACTTCAACTTTTAACAGAGCAGCAGTCAGACTGTGAAGCCTTCTTTTCAGAACCCCCATGAGGTCCAGGGTTCAGTAGTTCCAAGGAAATGAATCACAAGAAGCAGTGGTGAGCTGTCAAAACATCTGTTTGCAAAGCCCAAGGTGGGGTGAACACTACTGGCATCTGGGGCTGGATGAGAAGGGGCGAGAACCTTTTACAGTGCCGGCAACTCTGTGGCAATCCATCCATGGTGACTGTATTTGGACATTCTCTATGGGACCGAGCCAAGGACCTGGGACAAGGAAAGATGAGTATGTGACAGAGGAGAAAAGATTGGAAAAAGAGACTGGGTTACGTCAATTACCTTTACTGTTCTGGGTGAGTACACACAGTAAATATCTGGGGGCTGACAAAGCATATGCGGGCACTTCTCAACTCTTGGGACCTCCTCTCTTGATAAGAAGTTTATGAGCTGAATGAGCCTCAGGGCAGGCCACAGACACAGTTCTCTTGTGAAGGAAGAATTCCAACCACTGTTTCCCTGCTTTCCTTATCATCTTGCAGCAGAGGTGCTTTAAAAGGATGTCAGGGCCAGATTAAAGGGTGGTTCAGGCAGGCAACTATCTCCCTCTGCACACAAGTGCCTTTACGTTAAGTGAGGCAAGCCTCTTTTGTGCGCGCCCACCCTCAACATTCATGGGCCTGGACAAGAACACGGATGGAGGCCCACATACTGAATGTCTAAATATGTAAAGGCTCCAAATCCAGCTAATAAATCTGTTAAATCAAATAAGCATTTTATCCTCCAAATTTGACAAATGTACTTTCATAACATGCAAGGCAGTTACAAATTTAAAAATTTGAGACTCCTCAGTCCCACCCACAATGTGGCATCGAGGAGACAGCGCCCAAGGGTGCCACAGACCCCCGCCCAACACACACACACACACACACACACACACACACTCTCTCTCTCTCATGCTCAGGCCTACGCAAGAGCCCATGTACCTCAGCGCCGCCTGCCTTCCCTTTGCAAACAGCCCCGCTTGGCCATCTTTGGCGGGTCTACCGTCAGGGGCCTGTAAGCAGGCTCTGCACTGTTGGTGGGAGGAATTCCAGGCCCCCAGATTCCCAGCACACGGTCTAGAACAGGAGCTGGGAAACTCTTCCCATAAAAAGCCAATTTTTTGAGTAAATATTTTAGGCTTTACAGGCCATACTATCTCTGCCACAGCTACTCAACTCTGCCATTGTTACACAGAAACAGTCATAGATAATATATAAATGGAATCGCATGGCTGTGTTCCAAACCAAACCTTTATTTGCAAACATAGGTGATGGACCAGAGGCCACTGTTTGCCGGAACCTGGTCTAGAAGGCAGGAGGGTATGGGCTCAAGAGGACATATCCCCTTGGTCCCTGAAACTCCCTGGACCATGGGAAGAGGCATGCCTGGAGAACCAAAGTGGGCCTTCTAGAACTGTCCAACACGGGAGCCACCAGCCATACACGGCAACTGAGCACTTGAAATGTGGTGGATGGTCCAGATCGAGACATGCTATATGGGCAAAACACATGATTTCTAAGACTCAGTACCAAAAGAATGGAAAATACCTCTATTATTAATTTTATATTGATTAGACTTTGAAATGACATTTGGGATAGAGTGGGTAAAACAAAATGTTATTAAAATTAATTCTACCTGGTTTTTGTACCTTTTAAAATGTTGCTACAAGAAAATTTCTATTTACATATGTGTTTACATACGTGGCTAACACTTGTGGATGGCAATATAGTTCTACTAGACAGTGCTGCTCTAGCGGGTGGGGTCCCTGCTTTCTTGCTGGTCTAAAGACTGCACTGCTGCCATGGCCAGAGTGAGAAAGCACAGCTAGACTAGATTTCAGCCCACTCCCATTCCCCCTGCTCGGCCCTGGTCTGACCACAAAATGTGTAACCATACACCGGGGCTCAGACTGAACATCCCTCCAATAAATCAGAAGGAGGGCACTGGTTAGCTGAGCTGCCCACAGTGAACTCCTTCTGTAACAGGGAAAAACAAATCTGACTCCATATTAGATCTGTTTATTTTACTTTAACCTTTGTGTTCTGTTGCTTTTGTTTTGAGTTAAGAATGCTGCCTATAGCCTGACATATATAGGATAGCCCATTCTCAAGGCTCTGACCTTTAAGGGTGTAACCCTTTTCCATTCATAAAGAGACAAAAAGTTGCAGCACAGAGACTAACATTTGTCTGGTTGGAGGTTTGCAAGAGCATCGTGACCTGACCTACCTGGACAGCTGCAAGAACAAAGGATTCTGACACCAAGAAGTTTACCACATCCGACCATGCGCCTCCCTCAAGTTGCCTTTAAAAATGCTTTGCTGAAACCTTTCGGGGAGTTCCGGGTTTGAAAGGGGATAAGGCCCTCGTTCTCGTTTCACGGCCCTACAATAGACCTTTCTCTGCTCCAAACTCCAACGTTTCGGTATTGTTTGGCCTCACTGTGCATCGGGCACACGAACTTGCGTTCGGTTAACACTTCCTTAACTGGCAAAAGGAAAATTTCTTCCACTGCCTGAAGAGAAGAGAGACCTCAAGTGGAAAAAAAGGAAATCCTCCTCGCATCCACTAAATAGTGGAGTGAGTTGTCTGAAGAGGCATATATCAATACTTGTTTCTTGGGGCCTTGATGGGAGGTGGAACTACCCCTCTCCCAGCCATGAGATTAAGCAAGGGTCACTTACTGAGCAGGAGGGAAGACTCCAACTGACAGCCAGCCCACCCAATCACATGCAGCTTCTGGGTACACTTCCTTTCTTGGAAGAATGAATGCAGAGTGCAAAAAAAAAAAAAAAAAAAAAGAAAAAGAACAGAACAGGTTCAACTGTTTCTGCCTGCCGCTCACTCTGCATTAGGAATGTGGGTCCAGGATGACTGCACAGCTACTGGAATCAATGCTTATCTTGCTTCACTTTCCCATGCAGTCTTAGAGAAAAGCTTCCATCAAAATAACCATGGTGTGCCTCCTCCATTTGAAGAACCTTTGGATGCTATATAGTGACAAGAAAATCTCCCATTTTGTGAATAAAAACAGCCTTAAAGTGATGTCCCTGATTCTTCCTTCCAAATACCTGCTATAACAACTTGCAAGACATTTATACTCCAAATTCACTAACTAAATTGAAAACCTGCCATAATTAATTTGCACACGTATGCACACAAACCTATTAATGCATTCATCAAATGTCAACTAATTTGGTCATTTTTGTTGTATACACTTTATGTTATGCAGAAATCCATTGTAGATTGTTACAGAGTACTTTAGTGATATTTGGGGGAAATTATTTGGAGTTTTTGGATAAGTTGGGAATGCATTATATTTCCTTTTTAAAATACAATAATATAGTCTCCTTTTATCTAAAGTCACCATCCAGCATGCTTCTCAGAACAGGTAGGTTTGGAAAGGATGCAATGAATTAAAGTACAGGTTTCACGAGCAGAGACAACTAATAAGATCATTTATTTTATTAGAAGTGTATAGTTATTTGGAGAATGGTGAGTTGGCTATGTGGGCAGGTACATTAAATCTTCTTAATTACAAGCTGAAAAATAGTAATTCCTTACTCAGCCATAGAAAAGAATGCCATTTGCAGCAACATGGATGGACCTAGAGATTATCATACTAAGTGAAGTAAGTCAGAAAGACAAGTATTATATGATATCACTTATACGTGGAATCTAAAATATGACACAGGGGCTTCCCTGGTGGCGCAGTGGTTAAGAATCTGCCTGCCAATGCAGGGGACACGGGTTCGAGCCCTGGTCTGGGAAGACCCCACATGCCGCGGAGCAACTAAACCCGTGTTCCACAACTACTGAGCCTGCGCTCTAGAGCCCGTGAACCAAAACTACTGAGCCTGCGTGCCACAACTACTGGAGCCCACGCGCCTAGAGCCCGTGCTCCGCAACAAGAGAAGCCACCGCAGTGAGAAGCCCGCGCACCACAACAAAGAGTAGCCCCCCTCGCCACAACTAGAGAAAGCCCGCGCGCAGCAACAAAGACCCAATGCAGCCAAAAATAAATAAATAAAATAAATACATTTTTAAAAAATAAATAAAGAAAAGAAAAGAAAATATGACACAAATGAACCCATCTACAAAAACAGAAACAGACTCACAGACACAGAGAACAGACTTGTGGTTGCCAAGGGGTGGGGAGGGATGGAGTGGGAGTTTGGGGTTAGCAGATGCAAGCTAGTATGTATAAAATGGATAAACAACAAGGTCCTACTGAATAGCACAGGGAACTATATTCCATATCCCGGGATAAACCATAACAGAAGAGAGTATTAAAAGGAATGTATATATGTATAAGTGAATCACTTTGCGGTACAGCAGATATTAACACAGCATTGTAAATCAACTATACTTCAATTTAAAAAAACAGTAATTCCTTTAAAATACAGATCTGTTCACATTGAACTTCAATGACAATCCCTGTGACAGGTAACAGCCTTAATGTAGATGTTGCACCTACTGAAAGGTTAGAGGAAATAAAGTCTGTGAGAGGAGCCCATTGAATGCTGGGAAAATCCTGGCAATTTCTTTTTCTTCTTTCTCTCTATGTGCTGGGCCCCAAGGAGCAATTCAGAGTCCACCTCAAGATGTTTTACACTCACCACTGTAGCAGCGCCAGTCAAGGGTCAGGTTCCCTATGATGGCAGTAGAGAAACAGCTCTATGCAAAAGTTAGAAGTGTGTTTTCAACCATAATTCAAAAAGACACATGCACCCCAATGTTCATTGCAGCACTATTTACAACAGCCAGGTCATGGAAGCAACCTAAATGCCCATCAACAGACGAATGGATAAAGAAGATGTGGCACATATATACAATGGAATATTACTCAGCCATAAAAAGGAATGAAATTGGGTCATTTGTAGAGACGTGGATGGACCTAGAGACTGTCATACAGAGTGAAGTCAGTCAGAAAGAGAAAAACAAATATCGTATATTAACGCATATATGTGGAATGTAGAAAAATGGTACAGATGAACCGGCTTGCAGGGCAGAAATAGAGACTCAGATGTAGAGAACAAACGTATGGACACCAAGGGGGGAAAGCCGTGGGGGGCTGGGGGCGGAGGGTGGTGATGGGATGAATTGGGAGATTGGGATTGACATATATACACTAATATGCATAAAATAAATAACTAATAAGAACCTGCTGCATAAAAAAATTAATAAAATAAAATTCAAAAACAATTATACCTCAATAAAGCTGAAAAATGAGAAAAAAATGTGTTTTCACTTCAAAATCTCATATACTGGGGTTTGGCAGCAACACATTGACATGTGTAAGTTACAAAGCTGTAAATGACAAACAAGGTACATTTGCTGATTCTGTGTGGGACAGAAGCTGCCCTGGCACCTCCATGGTGGTGCTTTTAGGGGTCCACAGTCACGCCAGGAATAAGGATGACAGAATTATGGTGGGCAGTGGGTGGCCTGGGTTAGAGTTGTGCACTGGATTCACATGAGGACCTTTAAAAAAAAAACCCAGCCTGGGGCCCATCCTCCGCAATTGCAGTGTAACTGGCCTGGGGTACAGCCTGGGTACTAGAGTTATTTTAAAGCTCTCCAGGTGGTTCTGATGTGCAGCAGTGCAGGGATACTATTCAAGGAAGAAGAGGCAATGAATCGTGACCATCATGACAACCTCTTGATGCACGGCCAGCCTCCCGACAGGACACAAGTCTGCCCAAAGAGAAGCAGCAGGGAACTCAGTCACTAGGATCGGATACCTAGGGGCTTCACTTTGCTCATAACTGGAGTACTGGGAAGGTTCCAAGGTCACTCAGCCTAGAAAAATCATCTAGCTCAGGGTTTCTCGACCTTGGCTCTAGACTTCGCAGTTTTAGGCCAGATCATGCCCTGTGGCGGGTGCCGTCCTGTGCACGGTAGGAGGTTTAGGAGCGTCCCTGGCCTCCACCCACTCGATGCCAGGAAGATGCCCCACTGCCAGTCATACACCCCCAAATGCCTCTGGGACACAAAATTACCCCCCGTTGAGAACCAATGAATGTGATGGAAGCTACATACTGCATAGGTTCACTTAGTTTCCCCCACCAGACACCTCAGAGTCCATCACTCAAGTGGGCAGGAGTCAGAAAAGGGAGGCCGTGTCCGAAACTGTCAGGACTTGTTCATGAATATATGTTCATGAATATACAGAGTGCTCTACAGAACTTGGGCCCTGTTTGGGGATCTGGGATGAGGCGTTGGCAAGAGGCTGAAAGGCCTGCAGTAGCATGTATGGACGGAAGGAACCCCGGGCTGGAATGGCCTAAAATATAAATTACACAAAGGAAGTAAAGGTTAAAGAAATTTGACACGCCCAGTGGCCTGTCTCTAGGCAACATTGAGTTTCTAGTCCAAATCTTCCTCCACCTCCCACTACCCGTGCAGTTGTGACTAAGGCTCCCCAAGAACTCTCACAGACCCGATGCTGATGGCACAAAAGTGACCCACTTGGACAAGATTTGAGTCAGTCCTGTTCCAATTCGAGTCCAAAACACATAAATCTCCTGAATGTAATAAGTCAAACACCAATTCTTTACATGGCCTTTGGTGTACTGATAAATGTCTGAAATTTCTCTTACTGCCAGCTTTTTAAAAGTTATTTGTGATGTCAGATAATTCCCAGGAACCCAAAGAAAATCAAGGCTCCTATTGGGTTTTATTATGAAAGTCCTCCCTGTAGAAATATTAAAATCTCTGATTGCTGTATTTATGTTATTTAAATCTTTCTTCTGTCTTTAAAGAAAAATCTGGCTGATCACAATCTTTGGATTTATAGGAGCTTCTACTCTCACATGAAATTTATACTCCAATGAAACACTACCCTTTGAGAAGGTGCCCTTTTGACAATAACTCACAAACAATGGCAAGTGCAATCAGACCAAAAAGAAAGACGACAGGATCCAGAAAAATAAAACATTGCTTTGATCACTATTTCAAACACCTATTGCATGACTAGTTCAGTAAATACACAAATGAGTCTGTCAAACCCAACTCAGTTATTGGACACCCCTGCTGTTTTCAGCATATTGCTCATCTTGATGTAAAAAAAAAACAAATCTAAAAACAAAAACCAAACAACCTGTCTTTCATTTTGTGACTATGCACATTGAGAAAATAAAGTGTGATGAGCTGAAGTAATGACAGCGTGGGGAGGGGGAATAAAAGAGCTCATGCATTTACAGATCTTGAAATCACGTGAACACAAGAGCTGAGGCCACGGCTCAAGGGTGAGTCTACAAAAATACATTTCTCCTACAAAATGGCAGACATTGTCTGTTGTCCACCAGTATCTGTGCTCTCCCATCCACAGCGCTTCACTGGACTACATTGACCAGCCTCCCCTGCAGGTATCAGGGACACATTTTTGCATTCTGGCCAACAGTGTGGGCAGAGCCACGTGTCAGCCTTGCCCTGAAACCTCTCCCGAGATGCCCCAGGTTCCCTCTCTCTTCCCTGGCCATGAGGTACCATGACACCCTAAAAGACAGCCAAGCCCCTAGACCAGGGGTTTGGCAAATGTTTCCCTGTAAAGGGCAGATAGAAAATATTTAGACTTTGCAGGCCACATGGGCTCTGTCACAACTCTCAACCCTGCCCTTGCAGCAGGAAGACAGCCATAGACAATAAACAAATGGGCATGGCTGTGTGCCAGTTAAGCTCTGGATGGTGGACACAGAAATTTAGATTGCATATAATTTTCATGTGTCACAAAGTATTATTCTTCGTGTTATTTTTAAGCCATTTAAACATTGGAAAAATGTAAAAACCATGCTTAGCCTCCTACACTGAAAAATCTGGGTCCCTGTATGACTGTGTGGAGCAGAAACTCTTCCCCCCCAACACTGGACAATGACATGAGTAAGAAATTAATTGTATCGTGTTAAGTCTGAGTTTGTTACAGCAGTTGGAATAACTCTAATAATAAGTATTTGCATAATCTTGACCACCGCAGAAAGAACCGATATCAGACAAAACTGTTTCAGACATGAAAAAAGGGTTTCCTCGGAGAAACACTAATCCTCCCATCTGGGTCCTTCTGCCAAGCTTCAGCATCCAGATTTCCCTGAAGTTAAAGACTTATTTACAATTTTTAAGCAAGGAGGTTTTTTCTCCTCCCCTCATACTTTTTAACATTTGTCAAGGATAATCTGATGGGATAATTCCCAAGCGTTTTTGAGACAAATCCTGCCAGTGATCAATTTCTAAATGACGGATACCTGAGAACAGAAGTGGTACTTGTCTTAAAGAAAGAGGTACAATTTCATTCTGGGCAAATGGTGTCGATTCCAACTTAATGTGATAAATTGATAGCACATAATAATTCATACAATGACAAATACAAATAAGTCATTTTCTTATATGCAGATGGAACCACAGAGACCATTTCCCGTAATTCAGAAAACACTGTTCCTATTCCACCATCTAAGGAATACTCCAAACAGACACTGTAATTAGGCCCCTAACATTCCTAACTTTACAGATTTAAAAACTGCGTTTAAAGACAGTAAATGTATATAGAAAGGATTAGTTAATAAAAATATTTGTAGTCAGATTATTAGACTCTATTATCTGACAGCATACACGTAAGTTTTTTCAGGAATTGTTTTTGAAAATTTTAATGACTTTTCTATTATATTGAATATTTAAATATGCAAACTTTTAATTTATTTTTTATTTTTTTATTTTTGGCTGCACTGGGTCATCATTGCTGTGCGCGGGCTTTCTCTAGTTGTGGCGAGCAGGGGCTGCTCTTTGTTGCGGTGCGCGGCCTCTAGGCACACGGGCTTCAGTAATTGTGGCACGTGGGCTTAGTAGTTGTGGCTTGCAGGCTCTAGAGCGCAGCAGGCTCAGTAGTTGTGGCGCACGGGCTTAGTTGCTCCGCGGCATGTGGGATCTTCCCAGACCAGGGCTTGAACCCGTGTCCCCTGCACTGGCAGGCAGATTCTTAACCACTGTGCCACCAGGGAAGCCCTAAACTTTTTATATTTGAGATGTAAAGAGATAGGAAACTAAGTTTAGGATGATAAAGTACAAATATACCATGACTGAATAATGATTACACTTTTAAATTACATATTTATAGATAATAATGACACAATCATTTTTAGAAAAATTTTATCAACAGTTTATAGCAGACTATAGATCACTTTTGTAAAGGCCTAATCTTGTATTGCCAAGAATGGCAAGCCTTTTTTTTTTTTTTTTTTTTTTTTTTTGGTAAAGGGCCAGATAGTATAGTAAATATTTTTGACTTTATGGGCCAATGTATCTCTGTGGCAACTATTCACCTCTGCTGTTGCAATGGGAAAGCAGCCACAGGCAATGTGTAAATGAGTGCCTGTGGCCATGTGCCAATAAAACTTTATTTACAAAAGCAGGCCCCTGCCCTGGTTCTAGTCTGTCAATTTCTGTAGTACTGTTTCCCAGTGGCAACCTAAGAATATATAAAGAAAAAGCTGCCTCACGTCTTAAATCATTGGTATTTAGGAATCAATATAATAGGAATATAATATATAATAATAATATTACATAGCAATTAGGACTATAATATGTAGTCCTAATATAATAATTAGGAAAGATATACTTTAGTTTCCTTACCAGTTTCCAGAAATTTTGGGTCAAGCTCTTATTCTTCTCCAAAAATGGACTTTCAAAGAGATTTAAAAAACAAAATACGGGGATTTTTTTCCTTCTTGATTTTAATTTTAAGACTAAATGATGGCTTGACTCAACTATCAATTTACAGGAAATACAAAAAACATGGAAGCCCATTAAGCCTACCATGGAATTAAAACCAGCCAAACCCAGACTGAGTAGAAATTCTACAGGATAAATGACCCAGTTTCTTCAAAAAACACATAATAAAAGGGAGAGAGAGTGTGTGATAAGGAGGAACCTACAGATTAAAAGAAATGTAAGAGACACATCAGTCACCTGCTGTGTGTAGACCTTATTTGGATTCTAATTCAGACATACAAATTACCAAAAATATATATACTGAGAAAATTGGAAATTTGAACACTAAATGCATAGTTGATAATTTTTTATTGTATCTAAATATTGTTAATATTTAGATACAATTTAAAAAAACAGGAGAATTGTTGAGAATGAATTAGATCTAGGTAAATAAAACTTTTGGAGCAAACATCAAGGAGAAAGGGGTAGTAGAAAACATTGTAATGAAAAACTTTCCAGAAATCCCCAGGGTTAATACCTAAATATAGCCTCTCTTTCTAAATTTATGGTCAAGTATGAAAGTCACATAATACATAGATAAATAAAATATGTTGGCACCAAGAATTGAAAGAGAATTTAATTGGCAATATTTTAATAAACATTCCTCCCCATGAATATGGAAGATATTTGTTCAAATTCTAAGAGCACTACTAAAACGGTCCAAGTCTGATTGCCAACATGAAATATGGTATGAAATGATCCTTTTCTGGCAGACGTTTCATTCACGATCAGGATGAACGGAGCATGTCTGAACTTGCTAAATCATCTATTTTCTGATACAGTTGCAAAACAAATATAAAAAAAGAACATTTGCTATAAAACTTAGATGTATACACTGTAAAAATGATACAAATATGTATTTCTTAGCTGTAAAGACAAACTTTCAAAAATAATTTTATTCTATCAAACACAGTGTGTTATTATCAGAAGAAAAACTATGCATAAGAAATGTCCTGCTATATACTAATTTCAGGATATAAATTTAAACCTTTGTTCTTTTTTTGTGTAGATCAAGGTTTCTCAGCCTCGGCACTACTGACATTTGGGGCCGGATGATCCTCTGTGGTGGGGCCGTCCTGTGCATTGTAGGATGTTTAGCAGCAGCCCCGGCCTTTACCTTTCTAGATACCAGTACCAACACCCTCGCCAGCTGTGACAGCCCCAAAATGTCTCCAGAAATGGTCAAGTGTCCCCTGGGGGCAAAATCAGCCCCAGTTGAGCAGGATGAGTGTAGATCAATTCATGTCTTAATATCCAAGAGAAATTAATATCCATCAACATTGAAATATGCTAGGACACGTAGGCTTACAGAAACCAATGCTATCTCCTATGTCATGAATATGACAATGTATACAGAAGCTTGTTGTCAAGCGTTCTTTCTGATCAGATTCTTGGACATATTTAATTTGAGGATTATTTCAGGCTCCAGCAGTACCAGTCAGTAGAAACCAAAAGTCCCTCAAGTACGTGGATTTCTCTTTGCCAAATATTCCAATCATTTACAGAGAAACACGTGACAGTAGGACAAGGGCAGAGCACCTCATATGCATTTTGGAAAAAAAATCTTCATAAACAGTCCAAGAAAGTGACTGGAAGTGTTCCATTTTCCTTTCCTTTTTTTTTCTTTTTTTAAAAATTTTTGCCCAGGGTTCATGATTTAAATTTAAAGCACTTATTTCTACTTTCCCAATGAAATAATTTTTTTCACTGGAAATTTTTCATTACAATTGTTTCATAGAAAAATACAGAAGACATATTTGTGAGGAGTTTTTTTTGGCCTAATTTCCAAATGTAGAAATTAAATTATCATCTCCTCTTTCATTTCTACTTGTCTATGTTTTGGTTTTTTTTTAAAAAACTTAGTTTTTCTTCTTAAGTTCACTGTAACATTTTTGTATCGTGATTATAAACGTATATACATATTTGGGTTGTGGATACATGGTTGTGTGTTGTATCACTCTTTAAACTTTAATGATATTTTTAAGGAATCTTTACTGAATATTTAAATAAAATAATTTTTGAAAAATATGTACACATTTACTGAGTGATTTTCTGATGCCATAATTTTTCTCCTTGTTTGACTCTTTCTGATAAAAAGCTACGTTCTTTCTATGACTCTACATTTCAACTACATTTCAAATATGTGTGGAGAAATGGGCTCCAGATAAAATATAATACTGGCTAAAAAGTACAACATTGAATAGTAGATATAAAATACTATACTGAACTCTAAGTACTGCTCTTTAATTTACACTACTTTCATAATCACTGATAATTAATCTTCTAAAGCATGTTAATCATCCTAATTACATCATTAGTTATACATGTCAAAAAACCTAATTTTTTCATCTTTCTGATATCGAGAAAGCATGAATTTTGATATCTAAAAAATATTTTAGTTATATGATGGTCAATCAAAAATCAAGTTGTGCTGCAAGAAGAAATAAAATTACCCCAAATCTTCAATAACGCTGGCCCTTTTACTGCTTTGATCATACACAGAATATGGAAGGCCTCTCTTCCTACACGAAAGGCCAGGGGAAAGAGAACTGCTATTAACTACAATTAAACTTAGGTGTGTAAAAGGAGAGACCATTTTATTCTCTCTCTGCTTGCTTTACCCCAATTTGTCCTTGATTTCAGCCCACAACATGCTCAAGGCCATTACCACCTGTGTCTTCCTGCACACAGAAGTGATGTGTGGCGCCTGCACCCTTGGGCTCTCAATGGTTACCACTGTTGAGCTCACTGCATTTCAGCCTCTGATGCTGCACCCCCTTCCCAGCCCCCACTGCAGGCCAGCACAGCATTTGCAGACTGGATGGCAATATGAGGGTGTTAAAGGAACCCATGAAAAACCCACCCTATGTGTTCGTAAGCCTGGTGCTTAGCAAACAGTCAGCACATAGGATGATACTGAGTGAACGAATCATAAACAAACAAAGATCAAAATCAGATACCACGGAGGGCAAGTGTTCTACTGATGACAGTTCAAAAATAGAGATGAATTCCCAAGAGTTGGATTAAAACTAAATTTAGAAACTGTTTTTCTCTCAGTTTCTATCTGCTCCCCAGCAGTGTCCAAGCCCTTAACAAGTCATTAGCATGTTTTCTTTTTTCCCAACTTCGCAATTCATAACACTGCTGCCCCATCACTTTGTCTGGTTTTCTAACACCCAATCCCACTGCTCCTAAAGTGCTAAATATATATAAATTACATTTTAAATGAAAGTTAATTCATTTTAATTTTGTTTTTGATTTTTCTTAACACCCTGGAGATGGCGGCTATGTTCCAGAAGGCTGCAAAGCAGAGGTGCCAGAAAGCGCAGTAGGAGAAAACCCAAGAGCGCTGCTCAGTCCCATGGCCTCTCAGTGGTCTTTCTGCTCCTCTGCTCAAGTCAGAGCAAACACCCAAGGACCTGCTGCATAACTTGCCTTCAGTACTCCCTCATTTCTCACCTTCAGGATTTACTCTGCCTCATTTTGTAATTAACCTGCATTTCGGAGGTTGTGATGAAAGTTTTATATTGTAAAATGTCAACAGAGCAATCTCTCCTTAGCACAGCACTCACAAGCTGTCGCTCTTACCACACACACACACACACACACACACACACTCATTTCAGCCCTAGTGCTAAAAGGAAGCCCCCTGCCTAGCTTCACTGGCCAGTCTACCAGCCCATCCTTGCTCACGTTGATTCTTTTGCTGAACCCCGGGCCATTCACAAACTGAAAGAACGGAAGCAAATCACATGCAGCCAACTAAGAAATCAATTTCCCAGTGGATTATGGAGAAGGAAAAGGCAGAAGATATCCCCTTGGAAGAGGCCACTTCATTCAACAAATATTTGGACAGTCGCTACGTACAAAGACTGTTGTAAGCCCTATGGAAATACAAAACGAATAAAGCACAAGTCCTGCCTTCAAGAAGTTTCCCTGCCTTGTTTACATGGCCCACGGTTGTCTGCCTCCATTTCCAAATCTACCTCTGACCCCCATTCTGCTCCGCCCAGCTCCAGCCAATGATGGCCTCCCATGGGGGCTTCAGTGAGACCACCCTGCTTACAGCTGCACGCCACCAACTGCACCTGAACTTGCCCTTCGGCAGCTTCATTGTTTACTCTGACTCATCACCCTGAGCTTTGTACCTCTGAGTCCTGAACCACCATAGGTTTAAGTAACAGCTTTTGAAAGAATGAAAGAAAAGAATCTCTTGATGGGGCATGGTTAGGACTAGGGTTATAAAAATGAAGACCAATTCAGAGTTCGAGGAAGTTCTTGATTCACACTTAGCTCTCCAAATATTCAGGTTGTCAGAAAAAATACAGGACACCCAGTTAAATTTGAATTTCCGATAAACAATGAAATTTAGTAAATATATCCCAAATACTGCATGGCACACACTCCTACTAAAAAAAATATTCATTATTTACCTGAAATTTAAATTTAACCGGTTGTCTTTTATTCTTATTTGTTAAGTCTGGCAACCCCACATACATATCATTTTGAGATTCCTTTGGGTTAAGGTATCTCACTTTTGAATTATAAATAGCCCCTAGGAGGGTCACATGCTTCTCAATTATTTTGAACAGTCCTTACCCAGCATTAATGGCCTCAGAAAACTGGATTTGTGAACAGAGAACAAGAGTGCAGAGTAGGAGAAGTTAGAGCTTGAAGCATTTATATTGTTAGTATTTGGGTAAGGCTACATAGAATTTAGGATTATAAAACACAGTCGGAAAGTAAAAATGGGCCACAAAAAGAAAAGGAGAGACTGGTAAACAATGGGGGATTTTGATGGGGTTCCTGGTGGTAGCTGAGGTCCTGCTGAATATTAATTCTGGGTTCATGTAGACTCCCATAGCATGAGTTATCATATCACTTCTTTCTGAAGGAAACTGCTACTTAACCTCACATAGTATTTGAAAGGCCTGTGCACTTACTTATACTTCCTACTATACCATTAGCTCCCTAAAGGCAAGGAATCTCTTATCTGTTCTTGCGTCCCAGAGCCTAGCTCATCCCTGATTACATGGTGGGTAAACATAAATATTTGCTCCTTCTTTTGGTTGACTGAGTTGGTATGTCCAAATTTAATTGAAAGGCTGTACAACTCAGCATAATCTAGTTCACACATCGTTCCAACATTGTTCCGTCTCTGTCGCAATCCCACCTGACACTGGTGTTTGCCAAACTAACTTCTCTGGGCAAGACCAGTATGTTCCATTGGGTACCAAATAAAGCATCAGGGAGAAGAAGAGAGAGAAGCAGAAAGAAGACAAAACATGGCAGATCTTTTACTCCCATGTGAACTTTTCCAATGGGTTCCCCTCCCTCACTTTTGTCTCTCCTTCTTTGACTTAGGCCAGAATCTTATGGGTAACCGAGCATCCCTGTTTGTTGAGTCAGTTCTGGCTTATGTCTGTTGTCCCAGAATAATTATTAATAGCTCCCCCTTCACTCTCAGAAGTGCCCTGGTTTGAATGGTCATCACACTCGTCGAACACTCAAGAACTCATTTTAAATAGGGAGGTGGTACGGAAATACCCAGCAGAGCACACAAATGTTTGTCCTCAGAATGGCCATGATAAAACCATTCACCCCAGATAATCAGTGCTTCTTTTCTGCTCTACTCAAGAACTAGAAACTAGAATAACAGACTCATACAGTGGGAAGTACTGGGGCTTTTAATCTCATTTGTTGGTTCCCAATCATGGTGGAAAGACCAGCTACACGTAAGAATCACCTAGGCTCCAGGAGGTCGCAAAAATACAGAGAATCACAGTACTCTCCCCAGCTAAGAGTATCTTATCTAGCATATATGGGTAGAGCCAAGAAATCTGTGTTTTTAAAAAATTTACCCAAGTGAGTCTTCCGTTCCAGTGAGTATCTGGCAACTACTGATCTGATCTAATCAACTGAACTCTGGTTGTAAGGAACCAGATTTTTTTTTTTTTTTTTTTTACAATAAACTGCATGTATTTGATGTGTACAGTTTGATAAATTCTTTTTTTTTTCACACACACACACACTGTATTTTATTTTTACAAGAGATAAATAGACTGACACCAAGCATTGTACATGGATGACCACAACAAAAGCAACAATGATTGCAATTACCAAACATGAAACACACTCATACTATGTCATAATATTGACATTCAGTCCAGTAATCCTCCACTGTAACAGCTCCTTTACTTTGCAGTGAAAATTGATTTGTATATTCTTTGCCTCTGAGTCCTTGTGGGATTTTTTTTTTTTTTAAATTCAGACAGAAAGTCACAAAAATTATACTCATCCTCATCAGTTCACTCAGTCCCATGTAATTAATTTTTTTTTTCATCTTGATCTTTTCTTAGCACTTTTATGAGTTCAACAGTTTTTCATTAGAGTTCTGGAAATGCTTATTCATTCAGTTCAGCAGTACAGTCAGTTACCAGAAACCTGTACTTGAAAAGCTAATTCATATATTTCTCAGTTTTTATCAATTGAAAAGAAATAAATTCTGGAGCTTAAATGATTATATTACCAAAGAAACAGCCCTCTGTAGAAAATAATACAATATATTGTTACAATATTTTTTTTTCAAATTTAAGACCAAAGAAAAAGAAATAATAATTCAAATTTTACTCTCAGAAAGTCAATTTTTAAAAAACAACATTCATTGGCTATTATTAGGTTAAATAAATATTATATGCATATTGTGTGAGGTTTGCACTACACGATTATTTTGAAGAAAAAAATTTTAATTTTCATCAAAATTAATATTTTGGTGACATTCTCAGATATTAGATTTTTACCTCTATTTTATTTTTGGTTCATTTATGGCTACATTTAAAAAAAAACTTGAGTCTATTCTTACTCCCTCCCCCCGCCCCACCAAACATACAGAACTTAAAAGGGACTAGACGTTTAGAAGGTGAGCCACATGGGGGCCTTGTGTGTAAGCCTGAGCCCGCCAGGCTGTTAGGAAACACACCACTGGAGGAATAGCCAAGCCATGTGCTAACTGCTTTACAAGCACTGCATCATTTAATCCTTTGCAATGAGGAGGCAGACACTACATTAATCAACTTGCTCAAAGTTCGACATCCAAAGGAAATGCTCAGATCTAGATTCAAGCTGACATCAGAGCCTGAAAATACCCACTATATTCTCTATGTACAAAATATTTATTTGAATTAGAAATATTTTTAATGGTGCTTTGTAGTTAGGCCCAGAAAAAAACAAAAAACAAACATACAGGGAAGGTGAAAGGGTCGAGAAAATTTGTTAATTCAGTAGCTCTAAGTAGACTAGAAATCACTAGAAATTACACTTAAATGACAGGATGCAAATAGGAAAGAAAACTCATTGCTTCATGTCTTGAGTTCATCCATTCACTATGCGGGACCGTCCCTGAGGCAGGCCAGCCCCTTTGAAAACATAATCTCCTATCAGCCAACATCACCATACTTGTTAGTCCTCATTATTAAGACTTTCGGGTCCCCCAAATCTTGATTCACAAAGGTTCGATTTGCTGTGGCAATACCATGGGTGGCTGGGAGGATGGCTAGATCCGATTTCCAAGACTTGTTGATTTGGCTCAAAAACAAAATGGGAGAACCTGCCTCCTGCTTACATGCCCAAAGATAGTCTGAATAATTTTGGTCTCAGTTTGCCGGTGTTCAGCCCCTTATACACTTCATGGACATGACGGCTGGCACAGTCATTTTTGGAGACTTGAAAATCAGGAGGATAACGGCAGTGGCAAGGGTCACTTCCCCATGACCCACTTCTCAAGTGATAACAATGTGGTGACTATGAGAGGAAAACAGCTGGTCCAATTCATCTGCAGACATAATTTAATCCTCCTGAACTGCAGTAGTTAGAGAGGGAGAAAAAGGACTTGGATGATAAATTTTCATTAGAAGGCAAAAGACGCATTTAAGGAGAGTCAAGAGAATCGAATTTAGAAGAAAGGTCTAGAAAAATGAGGACTAAAGGATGTTATTGAATTTTGCAGAATGGTGTCTTGTTAACCTTCAAGAGAGGTGTTAGAGTAAAACAGCTAAGAATTAAGGATGGAGTGAAGAGGAGAGAAATGGAAGCAGCTGGCAGAGACAACATGCTTCAGGATTTTGATAAAGAACTGAAAAAGAGAACAACGTTGGTAGCTCAAGGGAGGAACAAAGTAGAACCAAGACCTTTTCAGGATGGGTGAGATCAATGTAGGACTGAAGCCTGGGAGAAAGGCCAACAGACAGGGAGAGAGGAAACATGAAGTTGAGGACCAGGGCAATGGAAAGGAAGATAAAACCATTCAATTAAAAATGAGGGAGACCTTCCCTGGTGGTCCAGTGGTTAAGACTCTGCGCTTCCACTGCAGGGGGCACGGGTTCGATCCCTGATCGGGGAACTAAGATCCCGCATGCCGTGCAGCGTGGCCATTTTTTTAAAAAAAAAAAAAAAGAGGGACAAAAGAAATGTGTAGGGAAAGGGGATCAGGGGAGACCCACATGGAGCTCAGCCAAGGGGTTCCATGGGAAGGATTTTAAATATGAAGAAGGGAAGGAATGAAGGGCAAAAAATGAACATATCAAGGGCATATATTATATTCCAGGAACTATACTGAATCCTTCATATTTGGCATTTCATTTAATACACCTAACATCCTATGATATAAGTATGTTCCTCTTCGTGAAAGAGGAAACTGAGTCATAGATACTAAGTAAAATGACATGGTGGACCCAGGATTAAAACACAAACCTTCCTTATCTTTGTGACTTGAACACACAATAAAACAGAAAAAGGAAAAGAGATGTTACTGGGGAAAGAAATTTTGTCCACATTACCATTTTAGCCACTGCGAAATTAATCACAATATCCAATGTGATTATGTGATAATTCCTGCCAGGATAACTCCTACCAATTCCACCAACTTGGTCTTATCTCACTTCTTGTTTTTTAAGAGATAACTACAAAAGGAGCAGATGTCACGTTTCAAATTTGATACATGATTTGTGCAAAGAAGAGATAAAAAACTAATTTATATTCCACCTAACATAATGAAAAACACCCAATAAAATTTCCAATTGATTCAGCCTTTTAAAGATGAAAACCAAGACTATTCTCCAAGTCTTAACTGAATTCTTGATATTTTACCTGGCAACAAAGACAAAATAATAAAAACCGCACATGGACCCAAGAAAAGACATTCTTGCCCAGCGGTCACCAACCTTGTGTCCCACACCATCAAGAAATTCACAAATGGCTGTTTGTAAGCCAGTTTTAATATTCCCTAAATCTGTTGAAAAATGGGAATCTGCTCTCAGTAAGGCTGCTCAAATTCTATGAAATGCCAAGCACATTTGCCTTTCACCAGAATCATATCAACTCAATGTGGTAAATGTAGTGCTTATTAAAGCCTTGGATTAACTACTAATGTCAGTATCAGAAATTCTAGATCATGTCTGGTGGGCTAGACCTTCTTACTAGATGAATACAATGCAGTGCCAGGACTGAAAGATTTCGAGTTTGTAACTGACCTTAGATACAAGCAGCAAGTGAAACAATGGGTATCACTGGAAAGCTCTTCAAGAATCTGAAAGTTTTCTTTACTATTTATTAGTATTTCAATTGTGACTGTGATGTCATAACATCACCATAAAACATTTTCTGCAATGTGCTCTCCCGAACATTAGTTCCATGAGACTTTCATGAATGTTGTACAAATATAGGATTCTGTTGATCAGGTGAGTTTAGCAAAGGTTGGTTTAAACAAATTTCAAGAGCATCCTAAAGTGCAGGATGACTGAGTCTTTTAATATGTTACTGTGAACTATAAACCCCCCAAGGAGGGGTACTGATATACGGCATTTTCAGAATGTATTTGACCAAAGATTTTCTCTTCTGTAGGGTATCTGAAGGGGCATCTTGGGGTTCCCCAAAATATACTTTAGGAGCACTGAAATGGACAATTGATAATTACATGTCACTGATAAAACCTGGATCAGAAACAGAAAATGAGTGGGCATGGGTAAATCAATTTGATTGCTTCTCACGACTTCATCATTACTGTTTATTTTTTCTTAACAAATTTCCAGTTCTACACAAACACCCCTACACACTATAGAAAGAGTATTTTAAATCAGGAGGAGCAGAAGCCATTCTCAATCTAACCCATGTTCTGTTGGGTCTTGCCCTCCCCAACTACTGGGGAGCCCACAGTTCCTTATCGAGCTGCCCCCAATTACTTCAAGGAGCCCTTGACGAGTGCCTAGAGGCTCCTGAATAACTCCTGTTAGCCTCCACACAGTACCTACCGTGTCTCCCTCAAGAGAGACCTGCACGTCCGTGTAGAGGTCCCTCCTCGGTGTCCCCAGGAGCCATAAAGGAGCTGCTTCCCACTGATGAACCAGCAGGCCCCTCCAATACCACCAACAGGTACCACCACGTCCAGAATCACGAGACCAGTGCCACCAAGGACCTACCTGCACACACTGTCCTTGAGATGCCATACGTCTCCAAAGGGCCATAGCTACTCTCTCTCCCTTCATGTTACATTTTGTCACATAGGGCATCAAGATGATGTTTCTTTGCATCCTTCCCTACGTTCCAATACAAACATAGCTTTCAGCTTTTACTGTCAGAGGGCAATTCTTTCCATGGATCTCCTCCCTTTCTACACATCCTTCTAGCAGAGGCCCTGACTGCCTTTTCTGGGGACTAATTTTTCAAAGATGTTTGTAGAGGGAATTGATTTCTAAAATATAGTGCCCCCTCCCTCCCAAGCAGAGGGCAGCCTGAGACACCACCACCCTTCAGAACAAAGGGTACATATGACTACTGCCCACTGTAAGAGATACAGGTTCTCTGAGCTCAGGGTTCCTTTCCTATAATGGAAACCACTGCACGCCTGTGTCCACCTAGTCCTCCTCATGTTGCCCTGGGGAAACTGGGGCTCAGGGAGGGACCTGACACAAATGCTGACCCCCTGTGGCTACTGCTTTGCAGTGAATAATAAACCGCCTTTCGTCTCTGACACAGGTATGGTGTCATCCGCCAGCATCCATGAAACTGGCAGGCTACCTTGTTAGTTTGCAAGTAAGGAAAAAAGATCTCAGACCCTTCACAGATCTTGACATTTATATTTAGGAACCTGTTGTCTGGAATTAAGATCTAAACAAGATTATGGAACTCAACTAGAACAAAATCCAAGACTGAGACTTTGACATTGAACCAAGTTTGTCTTTAGGCTGAATCGTCCCCAAGCCCCCCGAAGTCCTACGTTTCCTATGATTTAAAAACAAAAAAGAAAAAAGAAAAACCAGAAAAACACAACAAAAGGCTGAAACTTTCTGAGTTCTTGTGCCAGGCACTGATTCTTTCATTTAACGCTCAGGACAACCATGGGAGGGAGTTTCCATCATTACAACCCAGGCAGGCTGATGCCATAGGTGATGTCACCACCACCCCACATGGACTGAACCCCGGAGTACACACCACTTAGGACCGAGCAGATTTGGTCTTCATGTGTTATTGCTCTCACTCACTTAATTGTACTATCCCTCACCATTCACACCTGTAAAGGGGAACTTGTTTGTGAAATGCTACCACTTGCTACAAAACTCCTTCCAGGGAGGAGTGAGGTTCTTCCTGGTCCAAACGTCTTCAGGTCACTCAGAGACCTCCACCCACGGAAGTGTCGTTAGCTCTGTATTAAAGCAGCAGAGCTGCAATCACTAAGCTCTATCTCATGTAAACTATTATATACAGAATGGATAAACAACAAGGTCCTACTGTACAGCACAGGGAACTATATTCAATACCCTGCGATAAACCATAACGGCAAAGAATATGAAAAAGAATGGATATATATGTATAACTGAGTCACTTTGCTATACAGCAGAAATTAACACAATATTGTAAATCAACTATACATACTTCAATCAAATAGATTAAAAAAAAACAAAGCTCCATCTCAGGTGTATATTTTTTGTTGTTGTTCCATTTTCAGTTAAGCTATGGAAACCAAAAAAGGGCAGAAAACACTTTCCATGGATGCCTGAATGACATTAGGTTCTTAGAGTACTCAGAGCCCTTAGAGAAAGGTGCTGATTAAGTATTAGCTTCACTCTGTTATGTGAAGTGCCATCAGGATGGCCACCTATCTTTTGTTAAAAAACTTTGGGCCAATTTATGATGAATGGTGAAACAGTTCTGCCCTCATCTTATTTGCTATAATCACTCCTTCTATTTCCTCTTCCCTCAGGTACGTTAGTGCTCACTTATACACACAACCTTGCTGTTAATAATAAAGAATTATGTCCAAGTAAGATTTTATTCCTTCCATCAAATGTTTACTTAAGGAGGCTTTATTGCATAAAGAACTACCCTTACTGGGCGCACAAGCAGACTTATCTTTTTAAACTCATTTCCCATCTTTCCATACTTTAAATCTTAGTCTGTCATGGGGATTTCATTTAGTGCAGGAATTGTGACTTAGCGTATTGTTTGTTTCATATATAGGATCTTGAAGAAAGGAGAAGTGTTAGACTATTACCATTAGATGCCTAGAAACTGGCACAGCTGCTTCTCAAGAGGCAGAGAAAGAATGGTTTATTTAAAGATTATCTTTGGTACAAAAGGGCCTGTACGAATTGGACATTTCCTAACTGGTACAAATGTGGAAAACAAAGAGGTGATACATATTAAAATCCATAAAGAAAAGTTATGTCCTTTTCCCCAGTAAATCCCAGTAACATTATTCATAGAGTTGCATTCTAGGAAAATAATTCAAAGTCAGGAAAATAAAACCTATCTGAACAGAGGAGCCTACTGAAAAACCAGACTTAAGAGCACAAAATCAGAGCCATACTAAGTGTGTCACAAAAGACACATGCAGTCCCCTCCCTACCAAGAGAGACTTCTGGATAAATATCGGAAGGAAACACAAGAAAGGAAACAACACTGCTGTCAGGATGGTAGGAAAACAGGATATAATTCTGGTCTTAATTCTCTATCACTACAAAACTGCTTTAGCAGCAACATTTATTATAAAAAAAGGAAATATCTTACCTGAAATTCTTTCTACCTTTCTAAATTATTTTCATTTAAAACACCCAAGTTAAGTTCCACTTTTACCACACACCTTTGATCTTTACTTCTTTGAATCCACATCAATTTCCAAACCAGTAGCTCTCAACTAGGAGTAATTTTGACCCCCCTCCCCCGGCAACATTTGGCAATATCCGTAGACAGTTTTGGTTGTCACGACAGAGGGCGTGCTACTATATAGAAGCTGGGGATGGTGCTAAATATCCTACAGTACATAGGACAGCTACAGCCTCCCACAACCAAGAATGATCCAAAATGTCAAGAGTGCCAAGGTTGATAAACCCTGTACTAAACCATACAATTATGTAAGGTTTTTAAATATTTTGTAAAATAAGTAAATGAGAATGAGCAAAAGATTTGAAAAGACACTTAAACAAAGAAGATACATGAAAGACAAATAAGCATATGAAAGGATGCTTAGCATCATTAGTCATGAGGGAAATGCAAACTAAACCACAATGAAATACCACTTCATAACCACTAGAATGGCTATGATCAGAAACGAAGACCCAACACAGCCATAAGTAAATAAGTAAATAAAAAAAAAAAAAAAAAAAAAAAAAAAGACAGATAATGAGCAAGTGTTGTCAAGGATATGGAGAAACAGGAACTCTCCTATACAACTGGAAGAAGTATGTAAAACGGTCTAGTCATTTTGGGAAAATAGTTTGTCAGTTTCTTAAAACATTAGACACACAATTCCTATATAACTCAGCAATTCCACTTCTGGTTATTTACCCAAGAGAAATAAAAGCATGTCTACACAAAGACTTCTATGCACATGTACACAGCAACTTCATAATAGCTAATCACTAGAAACAATCCACATGTCCAATACCTGGTGAACAGATAAACAAAAGATGGTACACCCCTACAATGGAATACTACTAAGCAATAAAAGGGAAAAAGCCACTTATGCGTGAAACAGCATAGCTGAATATCAAGTGTTTAACAAATAAGCTTAAGTGTTTCACAAAAATTAGAACAACTACCTCAAATGTCAAAGAGCTATAGTAAGAAAGTTAAGTGGAGAAATACTATTGTGATCTAAAGAAAGACACACCTAGCGCACACCTGGACATTCTTCAGGAGCCCAGAACCCACAGCGATTAATGCTCATTCCCATGAAACTGATATGGTGTTCAGGGCATGTTTGAAAAACGAATTGTTCTTAGAAGTTCACATTCTTTCCATCTTGCTCTAAATTACCAACCATCCACAACTCCATATAATAGTATTCAAGTAATCATTAATACGTAGTTGTTTAGGAATGAATTTACTTTCTAAAGAAAATTAAACGAAAGATAAAGGAGGAAAAATAATTAAGTTAGAAAGTATGCAAATTTTTATTTAATCTGCCACACCCATAGAAAGGCATAGCAAGTATAATTATTTGGACCATTAGATTATATTCTAGGTTGTAAAATTAACTGTAATAGAGAAAATATTAGATGTTAACCACACTGATTCACTTCCTGGGAACAAAGGAAGACTACATTTCCCAGTATCCCTTGCAGTGAGGGTGGGGTCCATCTGTCAGTGTCTTGGCCAAGGGAACGTAGTGGGAAGAGATATAAGCTACTTCTAAACCTGAAATCAAAATCCTGCATGTTTGCTACACTTACTGGGGATGGGGATGGGTAAAGACTGGGAAAGGACACAAAATTTTCTTCTATGTCCTGTTTCTTGATATGGGTGCTGGTTACAAGAGTGTGACCAGTTGTAAAAATGCACTGAGCTGCACACTCATGATTATGCCTGTCTCTGTTATACTTCAGTAATAAGTTTATTGAGCATGATTTTACCTCCCTATTCCTCTTCATTTTTTGTTTTTGTCTGCATCGGGTCTTAGCTGTGGCAGGTGGGATCTTCGCTGCGGCATGTGGGATCTTTTGTTGCAGTGAGTTTGCGGCACACAGGCTCTCTAGTTGAGGCACGCAGGCTCAGTAGTTGTGGTGTGTGGGCTTAGTTGCCCGATCAGGGATCAAACACGCATCCCCTGCATTGGAAGGTGGATTCTTTACCACTGGACCACCAGGGAAGTCCCCCCTGTTCCTCTTCTATGGCCACTTCTATTCCTACTTCTATGACTACATGTTCTGATGGCAGACTTGGGAGATAGAAGCAGTCCCTATAGAATGCCACCAATGGGGTTGGTTTGTTACTGCAGCATAGCCTAATATGCTAACATCATCCACTACACAATAGTTTGCCTCAGTAGAGGGTATGGTACCAAGGAATTACAGATAGTGCTTGTACTAGTATCCTTCAAGATCCAACTATAAAAGTTTTAAGACAGTATTTTTTAAACTATGGTGCATGAACCATTATATCAGGAGCACCTGGGATGCTTGATTAAAATACAGATATTTCACACCAGAATTTCCAGGAAGGATAAATGGGAAACTGAATTTTTTTAATGAGTTCCCTAGGTGATTCTTATGCATATAAGAATTTGAGAACTATTATTATAGCATGCTGACAAAAGTCACAATAGCTGTTAAATACTAAACTCTTATTTTAATACCCGTAAGTGAGGGCATTAACACAAAGGTTTACCCTTTGTCTCAGTGGATTAAGGCACGGGAGTCTGCTCCTCCTCGTTAGAGAATCATAGAAAAAAGCTCTCGACTGAGCACAGGAGAGCTAGATTCTAATTGTAGTTCTACTGGAATTCAATGTACGACCCAAGGAGAGTCATCCAAATTATTGTAGCTTCAGTTTCCTCATCTGCAAAACTTGAAGAGTTGGCCTAGAATCTATGGTTTCAAAACTAAAATGTAAAACTAGTAAAAACTGGTTTAGTAAAAACTAAAAACTCATCATAAAGCAAATCTTATGCGTCAGGCAGTACACAGAAAGCAAAGGGATGGCTGTTCCGGTTGGAAAGAGAGAGGGAGACACACTGACCCACCCAGGCCTCCAACTGCCCCGGGCCCTGGGGTGCCCATAGAACCCCCAGAACCATCCACCCTAGAGCAGAGTTTAAAAACTCCGCTCTAGTTCATCTCTTAGATTCCTTATACATTCTTGAAATTTTGACAGACATGATTATCATCTGCAAAAGCCTTTAATTAAAGTCAATTCTACAATTTTGTTATTTTTAGAGCTGACTTATTTCCTCTACTCCCATTTGGGGAAGAGGGTGGGTTATGCTAGAACTAGAGAAAAATAAATTCAACCGAAATCTATTAACCCTGATTATGAACTCTACGAACTAGCACAACTAAATCCTCAGACAATTTTGCATTCTTTGGCTAGAAAGATCTCTACCCTTCTTTGAGTACAGTTCACCCCGATTTTGCATGGCAGTTCAGAGATGGCAGCCTCTCCTGTCCATCACCCAGGGCCTGTGTGGAAAGTCCTATAACCAGTCTGCAGATCTCTGCACTAACTGATATTCTGCTATTACAGTCAGGGAGTTTCAGTACTCAAACCATTTTTGAAAGTCACTGTAAATCTTTGCACAAATTTCTTTGAACCAAATATCATTGCACATTAACAGGATATTAATCTTAATTGCCTTTCCTAAAGAGTTCATCTCATAGATTTGTAAGTTCTTGTCTTGACCTCTTATTATTTCCCATTCTTTTGAGATATTTTTAAAAAATCAAGGATGTTCATGAACACTTATGACTAAAATCCTTTGTTAGAGAGTTTATTTCTCAGGTCCAATCAGACAAGGACCAAAATGAAGAGGTATCTTGGTTTCTCCTGACACTTTTATATTGACTAAACACACAATACAGTGTAAAGTTAAATATTATCCTACTAAAATTTGTCATGTGATTCACTGTATTATTTGACATCTCCATAGGAAAAAAAATCAGTAAATTAGTTTAAGTGGCAAGATATGCTTTGGGTCAGCAAACATTTTCTGTAGAAGTCCAGAGAGTAAATATTTCTCTTTGCAGACCAGCTACTCGATTCTTTCACTGTGGTGTGAAAGCAGCCAGATAACACGTAAATGAATGGGCATGACTGAGTTCCACTGACTTTTTTACAAAAACAGGTGGAGGGCTGGATTTGGCCAGCAGGCCCTGGTCTGCTGACCCCTGACTTAGAAAGAAATTTTTATGCGGGAGGAAAAAGACGTAACCAAAATATTACTTCCTGAGATGAGCTAAAGATTATCCAGTTTGCCAATTAAGAATATCAAGCTTATTATCTCAAGAACCTATGGGGTAGGACATTAGAAATGTTATTTCCTGTTTTTATACTTTTCCTTAAAGAAATGAACTCATTTAAAAACCAAAGGAAAGTTTCTTCTCTATTACCCACTATTACTGACTGGCTTGGGTTGAAGACCAGCAAGAGGTATTCATGATCTACTTTTCTAACTTTCTTTTTACACTTCCCTTTCTTTTGATAAATCTCAAAGCAGCCCTGCAGAAGTTTACTTTACAGAGACAACGAAAAATTACACCTGGCAAAGAAGTTAGTCCAAAAATAAAGAATCAGTGGCAGAACCAGGGATGAAATAAAGACATCAACTCCACCACCCACAATTTTTAAAATACTGTCCATTGACGTTTTTTTCGTTGTGTGTGAAACACTGTTATACATTCAGCTTCAAGACAAGTCCCCTGGTCCCCCCCAGACACATATATTTCACATGTCAGAGAATGCCACTTGCACCCCTTTTACAAAGAATTTCTGCAGACCCCAGAAAGGGGTAATGAAGATTTTCAATCTAGGGCAGAGCAGAGGCCTTGCTTAGACACAGGGAGGAAAGGCAGCACTTCCAGGTTGTAAGGTTTGATTCCAAGTCAGAAAAACAAACACACACATTTATTATAACACACATAAAAGGAGCAGAGCTAGAGGCTGGGAGTAATCCTCAGGGTTTAGATTAAGAATTTGATATTATTTGGCTTCTGGGGCCCAATTTCAAAGCGTAGGGAAGGGAGTGTCCCCACACCAACGAGCAATTCTGAAACCAGCTGGGTGTCCTACAACTCAGTACTGACACCTTCTACCCAGAGACAGCATCAGATTCCACAGGTTAAGGGCTCAGTCCCACAAGACTGCCCTCCACCCCCCCACCACAGGACTTGCACCCTCTTCAGATGCCAGCTGCAAGCCCAGGCTGTTACCTGTGCTTCCGACCAATCGGCTATAAATTAGAGATTCCTATCAGCCCCTCCTTGGGTTCAATCCATTTGCTAGAGCGGCTCATAGAATTGAGAAACATTTTACTTACGAGACCACTGGTTGATTATAAAAGGATGTAAGTCAGGAGCAGGCAGATGGAAGAGATGCAGAGGGCAGGTATGGGGAAAGGGTGTGGACCTTCCATGCCCTCTCCAGGAGCCACTCTCCTAGCACCTCCACGTGTTCACCAACCTGGAAGCTCTTGGAACCCCGTCCTTTTGGGTTTTCAAGGAGGCTTCATCACACAAGCATGATTGATTAACTCATTGGCCACTGGTAACTGATTCACCCTTGAGCCCCACTCCCCTCCCCGGAAATCAGGGGGTGGGACTGAAAGTTCCAACCCTCTAATCAAGGTTCGTTCCCCTGGCAACCAGCCCCCCTCCTTAGGAGCTTTCCAAAAGTCACCTCATTAACACAAACCTAGTTGTGGTGGAAAGGGCTTGTTTTGAATAACAAGACACCCATTTCACCTTTATGGCTCTGAAGGGATTTCAGGAACTGAGGACAAGAGATCAAATTTATAACAAAAGATGCTCCCATTGCTCCTATCCTCAGGAAATTCCAAGGCTTTAAGAAGCTGTGAGCCAGGAGTCCTGTATAAAGACCAAATATATGAGAAATACGTTTTGGTCATCTGAGTGACCAAATATATATTTCTGATAAATCACAATATCTCAGATGTTTTCTACTAAGATGATGGTTAATAGTGAAATGAATGTGACTACCAGATACAAAGATGAGCAGAGATTTCAGCAATGAGGTAGCATGTGGCAAAGTATTTGTAAGCCCAGGACGCTAAGTGTGTTCCCAGTTAGGGTCCTGGAACATAGTAAGATGTCTAGTGTTAAAGATGGGTGGTGACGGTGGTAGATTTGATATTCCAGACATGGTCACAGCAATATAGATTCCACCTCACACACACTTCTTACAGTTTGACACTGGCTCCCTTCCACTGACAGGTGAGGCTTCTATCCACTCTGTTTGAACCTGGGCCTCTCTTTGTGGCTGCCTTGACCAACGGAATACAGTAGAAGTGACACTGCGCGGCTTCCAAAGCTAGTCAGAAAAGGTGCGACAGCTTCATTCCCACCCTCTTGGGACACACAAATTGGACGTCTGGATGCCTAAAGCTGCCATGCTGGAGAGACCCTGCTGCTCCACGCCCCGCCCCCCACCGCCCCATTAAATCTTCTGTGTCCTCGTACCAGACATCCCGGAAAAGAAATGCTCTGCCCCATTGGAATTCCTGACCCACAGAATCTATGAACATGATAAATGGTCGTATTACACCACTAAGGTCTGAAGTCATTGGTAACACAGCCACAGTAACTGAAGCAGTTGGATATAAAAACTGTATTCAAGCCAAGGGTCAGTAAACTTTCTTTAAAGGGCTAGACAGTAAATGTTTGAGACTTTACAGGCCACGTGGTCCCAGTTATAACTTCTCAACTCGGCCAGTGTGCCAAGAAAGCAGCCAGGCAAGATGTAAATGAATGGGTGTGAGTGTATTCCAATAAAACTTTATTTACAAAGTCACGTGGTGGGTGGGGATGGTGGGGGGAGGGCAGATCTGATCCGCGGGATAGAGTTTGCTGACTCCTATTCCAGGCAAAGGAAGAAACCTGATGTTAGGCCCAGAGGCAGCAATGTGGCTGTTTATTCTAGAGATAACATAACCTACTGTGGAGACAAAAGAAAGTACTCAGAGAGCAGGATGGCTTGGTACTTAGGCATATGGCCTGTGGCTCCAGATGACTTCTTGGCAAGCCACTTACCCGCTCTGTGCCTCAGTTTCCTCATCTCATCTTGAAGTGGGGGAGACTAATATTATATCTGCCTCTTAGGTCACTGCGATGGTTAGCTGACATGTACAGGCCTTGGATGCCAGGTGCAGAAGAAGCACTATTTAAATGCCTGCTGCTATTTTTACAGTGGTTAACTAGGGGAGAAACTATAGAAAGAGAGACAAGGAGACAAAGGTGAGAAATAAGGCAGAAGAAGGGACTCTGCGATAAGCTGGACAAGGGGCAGGAAGGAGCCGAGGTGTGTCTGGGAGACCCTTAGCACTAGAAAGAGGCTAACACAGCCAAGCAAGACGGGAAGATGGCGGGATCCCAAAGAGGGAGACAGGCGGGGGCTGCCTTTTAGGTTTCATTTAACAACTGTCTTAGAAGTTTGTTCCTGATTAGAAATGCAATTCATAAAAACCTTGCGTCATAAAGGAAACATAACTACGTTGAGAAAAATCTCATGCAGTCTCACTACTCAGAAATAACCAACTCTATTTTCCTGAACTATACAAAATTGCCATTTTTTTCAGGTCGAAAAAAGGTTGACCCTCAGCCATTTCATATTGTTAGATTTCCCTTCTGATATTTTATACACACACACATATATACATATACACATAAATATATCAAGAGAGAAAATAATATTTTACCTGTAGTTGTTAATTTATGTCTAATAACAAATTAAATAATATTTTAAATATTTTACAGTAATTACCATATGTAAAGGAATGATAGAAATAGAAATACAGGGGACTTCCCAGGCAGTCCAGTGGTTAAGACTCCGTGCTTCCACTGCAGGGGGCACGGGTTCGATCCCTGGTGAGGGAACTAGAATTCTGCACGCCGCACAGTGTGGCCAAAAAAAAAAAAAAAAAAAAAAAAAAGAAACACATATAACAAAATTATGTGTCACAGGTTTGTATATTTATCATTTTTTTTTTTACTTACACATTATCTCATGAAATTAATGTTGTTTTTATAAGAAAGCCTTTTAAAGGATGCTTACTATTCCACCTACTCATTACTGCCCGAGATTTACATTGCCGTATACATCCCAATGGCATCCAAATAAAGATGCAGCGATCAGTTCATGAGAAACATCAAGAGTTTAGGAGGAACATCTACTCTGACATGATGCTCTACTTAAAAGGTGACAGAAGAATTCTGTGACATTTGTGCTACAGAGCCCTGTTTTTCCAAAATGACTGTTTGCCCTGAGGTCTCGTTTGACTCTTTACTCGGATTTCTTACAAACGAACAATAAATTTTGTATTGTGTCTTTAGGCATGATTCATTGGTAAGTAGTTAAGCTGATCTACAACAGGGTATAAATCATAACAAATAAAAAAGATATGTATAAATCGAGTTCCTTTGACAAACTAAGTTCCAACTTTTCCCTAGTCTGGAACTCAGGATCTCATAAAGCGAAGTGACACAAGATTTTAAAACGAAAATTTTATGTTTACTCGATGGCTAAGAGAATATCTTACTGCATTCAGCTTGAACTTCTTAGGCAAGCTTATCTGGCAATTTTAAAGGCCAATAATCAGGAGTAAGCTACATCAAAAATGCTAGTCACCAAGAAAAAAATACACACAGAGAAAAACTTCAACCACTCATACTGCTAAAGGGCTTTTATTTTTAATTAACTTCTAACTTGATGATAAAGAACTTAATAAATCATTAAGTTCATATAACATGACAACATAGGAAAATTGAAATGTATCATAATGTTCCCTTAAATTTCAACATTCCAAAATAAAATAGCTACAGATTCTCAATAAATATTTCTAACTTCAATTTTGACTCAGTTGAAAAAAGATGTGGCCCAAGGTAAGTCAAATAAATGTACCAAGAGAAATGTACTCTTCAATATGTACCTGAGTAAGACGGATAATAGATGAAACAAATAACTGAGGACCGACACTTAAGTCATTTCCAGTTTCCTAAATAAGATGAGAAGTCACCTTCGAATATGGGTAAGTCATACATTTTTATCCTTTCTCATTTTGCAGAGAAAGTAAAGCATCCTAAGATTGCAGGTAAAAAGCAATACGTGAAAGCTTCTCTAAATATGTAAAGTCCACACTCTTAAAACTGAGATGCAAGCCATTTTTCAAGGTATTCACTAGGTCAATATTCATCCAACAAGAAACTCAACTGAAAAATATCTTTCAGACAAAAATGATTAAATTCCCATCTGTCATTTGGAACTTATAGCAAAACTCGAGCCACTCACGTAAAGCACTCTCAGGAGGTCAATGCCTCTTTTGAGGAAAGTATGTCCCAGCTTCTTTATGACAATATTTTCCATAAATTCTAGATGCTTTCCACCCATCCTTCAACCTTTATGTGTGAAGAGACCAATTTAATCTGGTAAAATGCATTTATATTTTATTTTTAAGGCCAGCAATGAGAAGTGTTTCCAAAAGTAAGGCCTTATTCTTGTTTTCAAAAGCATGAAGGACAAGAGAATTAACTTTTATTAAGCCTTTGCTTTATGCCAGGTACTTCATCCTAAAGGGAACCATATCAGGACAGAATGGAGACTTGGGGGTGGATTCCATTCTGGAAATGAGATTGGCCAACACAAGCCAGAGCTCTAGAACCCAAGAAGTCTGAGCAAGCTATCAAAACTGAGGCTCAGAAACACAGGAACGAAGAAACGCAGCTGTAACCATGTCTGTACTGGGGTTGCCCGGAAGAAGGTAGTAAAGGAGGCTTGATCCAGAGCCTCAGTCCTGTTGTCCTTCGGGCCTCAGGTCACAGTTTACAATAGGAGGAACCAAGGATCCTTATGCCTTCTTCGGAGAAACCAGCCAAACAACCAAATACACAAAGCAAGGCACCAAAAAATGTCATTGGGCTTTCTAACAAACTATGAAGAGAATTTAAAAATCCAATGAAATAGCATTAGAATTCCTTTAGACCTGGCTGAGGTGCAAGATTTTATCCTGAAAATGAGGAAAAGATGAAAGCAACTAGCAATTACTAAAGAATTAGTTCACTTTAATGACAACCATAAGGTGGTTATGAATTTTTGACTCACTAACCTGAGCTTCCCTGAGTTACGAAATCTGTCCCCTTAGAAAGTGGAATCGTTAAGAAATTGACTTGGCTTCAGGTTATAGTGACTTAAACAAGACAGAAATGTATTTTTCTCTCACATAAAAGTCTAGCCTGTATGTCAGCCAGGCTCTGTGAAGTTGTTGGGAGCGTCCTGGCGTCCTGAGTGCCACGCAACCCAGCCTCCTTCCATCTTGATGCTCTGCCATCCCCACGGTGCTGGCCTTGACCACACCAAGATGGTGCCCCACTAGGTCTGCATTCCATTCCAACGGAAAGAGGACAAAAATTAGTCTAATGGCTGCCTAGTTATGGGGAAAAGTGCCCGCTAAAGAAATTGAAGGATTTTTAAATTATAGAACAGGGGTCAACCAACTACAGCTCACAGACCAAAGTCAGCCACTGACTGTTCATGGCCAAGGGGATAAGAATGGTTTTTACATTTTTTAAAAGTTGTTTAAAAAATAAACAAAAGAGAAATAATGAGACAGAGACCGTTTGTGGCTCTCAAAGCTTAAAATATAAACTATCTGGTCTCTTACAAAAAAAGTTTGCCAATGTCTGTTATAGAGGAGGGAAGAATGGATACAGGGGAGGAACTGGAAGTTTCTGCCTCAGCAGTTAATGTCTTTTCAACAATGAGAATACTTATAATTAAGTAAACAATTGAAATCACACAAGTTCATAGAATTAATATTTTTTAGTAAATTTTATGAACAATCTACGTTTGTTATTTAAGTGATTTAAGAAACATATTAGTCTTGCCACTTTTAAGCTGAAAGGAATAAGAAAATTGTGTTTGTAAACAGAATTAGAACATTTCACAGGCTTGTTTGCTTTGTAAGTTTAATTTACTATATTTATAAGAGTACTTGTTTTTTTTGGCCACACTGTGCATCTTGTGGGATCCTAGTTCCCCGACCAGGGCTCAAACCTGGGCCCACGGCAGTTGAAAGCACCGAGTTCTAACCACTGGCCCGCCAGGGAATTCCCTATAAGTACTTTCAAATCCTTAGAAAGCTTTTGATTATTTGCATATTCATTTGTCCTATCAGTCACTGGAAAACACTTCAAAGGAAAATATAATATATTAAATGCATAATTGTAGTGTGACATATTTAAGACAATTTAATTAACTACCTTTGAAAATGGGTCTGATCATTTAAATAAGTATCCTTTGTTTGATTTGAGTTAATGAAATACTATTCAAAGAAAACGTGAAGGTGACTGTCCTTATTTTACTAGATTTAAAAATAGAAGGACATGGAAGCAACCTAAGTGTCCATCGACAGCTGAATGGATACAGAAGATGTGGCACATATATACAACGGAATATTACTCAGCCATAAAAAGAAACGAAATTGAGTTATCTGTAGTGTGATGGATGGACCTAGAGTCTGCCATACAGAGTGAAGTAAGTCAGAAAGAGAAAAACAAATACCGTATGCTAACACATATATACGGAATCTAAAAAAAAAAAAAAATGGTTCTGATGAACCTAGGGGCAGGACAGGAATAAAGATGCTGACGTAGACAATGGACTTGAGGACACGGGGAGGGGAAAGGGTAAGCTGGGATGAAGTGAGAGCAGCACTGACATATATACACTACCAAATGTAAAATAGACAGCTAGTGGGAAGCAGCCACATAGCACAGGGAGATCAGCTCGGTGCTTTGTGACCACATAGAGGGGTGGGATAGAGAGGATGGGAGGAAGGCACAAGAGGGAGGGGATATGGGGATATGGGGATATATATAGCTGATTCACTTTGTGATACAGCAGAAATCAACACAACATTGTAAAGCAATTATACTCCAATAAAGATGTTTAAAAAAATAGAATAATAAGATTTATTCACTGAACTTCAAAACACAAGAAAAACTAGGATTTTTGCAAGTGTAACTCTAATAAACTGAATATGAAATTAAAAGCAAAGTTACTATACATAATCTTTTCTATATGCAGAGGCTTCCCTTGAACATCAAAGAGCTCAGGGGCTGGTAAAACAGATCTATAAGCCAAGTGGAGCAAAAGGGAGGGGAGGATTTGGCAGCTAAAGCAGGGAGGGCAGGAGACATCCAGTGTAGAGAAGATGCAGACTGCTTGCCCAATCTTCAGGTCCACCATTTCTGCCAGAGCTCCTCATGGAGTTGCTTATCAAAGAAAACTCGGGTAGAGCCAGAGGCTCAAGCAACCAGCACTCCTCGCCTTGGTGGATTCAATCCTGTTAATGAGAACTACAGAACTGCCAGTCAGCCCAAGCCTGTCAGGTTACATGGAGCCGATCTCTCCTAGGTCCTTGAGGAGATTGTAAAATAAATGCCAGAGCCATGAAACAATCACCCACTGAAATCAAACACTGTTTTATTTTAACAAAAGTACCTTTCAGAGAGAGATTCTATTTCATTTTGTCACTTTGAAATTATATCTGTGGAATTTTTTTTAAATGCCTAGTTTTGACATTTGAAAACCCTTATATTTCTGAAAGTCTAACATTTCGGTGTTTGATATTTTAAAATACAACTTACCATTGAATGCTGTCTCTTTAAATTTGGCGAATGTTCAGGCTGTCACTTTCTCTCATACATCTAAATTCAAACTGCAGGTTGTCTGGTTTTATTTAACCCTCTTTGGAGCCTGTGTGTGTTGGTGTGTGTGTACGAGGGGAGGGTTCCAACACTGACACACGGTGACTGCCTGCAGAGCTTCCAGAACATCAGACTGTGCTCACTCGGAGCACTGCCAAGCTCTTTGTAAATGTGTGTTAAGAAGCTACACCCCCTTGTCTTTTAGGAAAAATGAGGACATCCTTGTCTACCCTTTCTGCCTGGCCAGCCCCTCCAGAAAGCCCTCCTCACGGGTCCATACCCCACACTCCCAATCAGATTATTGGCACATATTTAAATGGGGGTTATTTCAGGTTCCAGCGGTAGCAGTCAGTGGAAACCAAAGTCCCTCAAATATGTGGATTTCTCTTTGCCAAATATTCCAATCATTTACAGAGAAACCCGGGGACAGCGTGAAGGCAGGTTCCTAGGGTACCCTTTGCTGCCCTCAGTAGATCACTGTTCACACTTCATGTCATTGGTGACCTCTCAAGACCAATGAGAGTTAGCTCAGGGGCTAACTCTCTCACTATGCTATATCCCCAGTGCCCAGCAGAGAACCTGGCACCAAGGAGGAGTTCCAGAAACTTTTCCAGGAGGAAGAGAGGAAATTTACAAGGAACATTTACAGAAGGAAGAGAGGAAAGGAGGGAGGGAGGCGGCACTGAGGAACCGGTGGTTTGAAATGGCAGGGCACTCCACCACAAGGGCAAGGACACAGAACTCATGTGGCTTCTAACCAGTTCACACTGGTCTGTGCTAGCCCATGCCAGCTGGTGCTCATTCAAGCTGGCTTCTGCTGGTTCAAGCTACTTTTGCTGACCTGCACTCTCTCCCCTTCGAACTCAACTAATTTTTCCCCTTCGTACTTGCTTCTATCACTTACCTCACATTTTATCTTATGGTTTTGTGCATGTATTTAGGAACCGTTTTCAATACTTTCTTGAATAAGGTGGGCCTTAAATACTTTCAATCTTTTCTTGAATAAGTGGGCCTTAAATACACGGATATGCTCAAAGTCACAGGGCAATAAGTATTCACGAAGGCACTACCACAGAAGGAAAACCAAGCACCTGTCACTTAAGTGGACCCTCTGAAAACAAGGCAGCGGCTTTCGTATCTCAAAATAGCAACATGTGATACTGAAAAGATTCATCTCGTTTCTTATAAGTGAAATGATCCTAAGAAATGACCAAATGAATATCCCTCTACACTGACTTCTCTTGTCAATCATTAAAAGTTAGGAGCAATGAGGAAATGGAAGAGATTCACCATTGTCAATAACTGAAAAGGACTATTAGTGGGGATTCTTTATCCTTTCTGGAATCAGGACACAATTGATAATCATCTGAAAGTTAGGAACCTTCTTCCCAGAAAAGAACCAATGTGTACAGATAGACACATTTTTGCAAACACTTTCAAGGGACTCACAGACCCACCCACCGCCACCCATCAGGTCCAACCACTACACTGAAGCCCATCACACTACAGTAGGGTTTTCAAATGGTAATCTATAGATTTGGGTTAAGTGAGAAAGTATCCAATATTTCGCAGTGGAAAAAGAAAAATGAGATCTATGCGGTGTATATATAAATAGATGAGGCTGTAAAATGTCTATAGTCCTTGCTTATAGAGGATTTCAGTTTTTCTTCTTATTTTGGTTTCCTAAACTAATTTTCAGCTCTGTAAATTACTTCTTTTAAAAAGTGAAGATAGTACATGGTATTGGTTTTTCATTTGCTATTTCAAATATCCAACACAGAATTGGCAAAAAAATTAATCTCAAGAAATACACTTTTTAATACATTATTATTCTGTAAAATAAAAAAGGGCACGGGGATGTCTGCTCTTAGTTTTCTAAAACTCCAGATTAAAAGCCCTATACTACATCATAGATATTTAAGGAAATATTTTATGATTAGAAGTAATTTATATGTTCATGCAAGATACACTGGATTGATTCACAAGAGGGCTAAAAAAAAATACTTTAGCAACTAAACCAATTTAAACAGTCAAAAGCCTGTTAAGAGTTTAATTGTGTTGGGTCTTGTGATCCCTAATCTCACAAATAGTTTTTACATTCAATAATTAAAATCAACAAATTAAATATCTTACTGAAAGCCAACTTACTTCAGTTAGCTGATTCTAAATAGGCAAACCACCCTACCAGAATGATTCATAATCGTTGTAGTTCCTTCCAAGTATTTCATAATTTTGCCAAATATTTCCTAAATAGAAGTTTTCCATAATTTTACTCTTTACATTTTAAATATAAGTATAGTAAATGCAACAGATAATTGTATTTAATTGAGTAGAGTGGCTTATATGAAATAATTTGTTCAACTGTATTTAAAAATTAGTTAGACACATTATTACTTTAATTTACTGTAAACTTTTATTATAGTATGGTAAGATATAATCTGTCTGTTTTTAAATGATTTAAAGGAGGAAATCTGAATTTATGAATTTAAAGATATTTACCTTTTTAAATATAATAAATACTCAGCTATGCATAAACAATTCTATTTGGCATAAAGGCATTGAAAAGGATACCAAAATGAATAGGATACCAAAGATATAATTTTGATTTTTCTGTTCTAGGATTTCTATTTGGTTATTTTTTTAGAGTTTCCTTCACTCGCCTGAAATTCTTCATCATTTTACACATTATACCCATCTTTTCCTACAAAATTTTAAACACATTACAGTAAGTATTATATTTTAAAGTCTTCACCTGCTAATTCTAACACCTAGGTGACATGTGGATCTTCAGCTATTGATTATTTTCCTTCTTGATTATGGGTTACATTTTCCTGCCTCTTACATGTCTAGTAATTTGTAATTATATACTGAAATTATTTATCTATCTATCTATCTATTTATTTATTTATTTATTTGGCCACACTGAACAGCTTGCAGGATCTCAGTTCCCTGACCAGGGATTGGACCTGGGCCACAGCAGTGAAAGCCCAGAATCCTAACCACTAGGCCACCAGGGAACTCCCTATACTGACATTATTGATGATATGTTCTATACAGTCCGGATTCTGTTATCTTCCTCTGAAGAGCATTGACCTTTGTTGTAGCAGGCAATTATATTAGTAGAGGATCACTTTAATTCTGTGGATGCTTGGTTTTTCGGTCTTCTTAGGATGGATCTATTTCAGTTTTGTCCTTATTTCAAGGGCACAGTCCTCATTCCTGGGATACAGTCTTTACTCCTAAAGCATGTCTACTCTGGGGTTCCAATGAAAACCACAAAGTGTTTACCAAACTCTATCACTTCACAGGATTTACACTCCAGTCTTTGGTCTTTGTTTTCCCAGCACAGGCAGCTGGTAAAATCTCTGTTCAGGTCTTTAACTACCCAACTACTGCTTTCTGTCATGTTCCTTGGAGGCACACCTGCACACGTAGAGTGTAGGAGTCAACTGGGGATGTGTACGTAGATTTGGGGGTCCCCCATCTTCAAGATTCCTTCTCAATTTCTAGGTGTTTCGGCAGCCCTGAACTCTAACCTCTGAGTCCTCCACTTAATTAGAATGCCACTTTCTGCTTGAGCTCTACCCCTGTGTGCCACATGAACTGGGAAGCAGGCTCGGCAGAAAAGCCAGTTAAGTGTGAATATGCTCCTCTTCTTTGAAGGGTCCCATCTCCTGCAGTTTCTGCTTGTTTTGTTGTTCTCCAAACAGCTTTCCAACAATTGTTTATGCAGTTTATAATTTTGAATTTATAATTGTTATCAGCAAAATGGTTAGCCAGTGATGGTTAGTATAGTACCACCTACACTGTCAGCCCTGGAACAAGAACCTCGGAGATTGACTTTTGACTAACTGTTTGTTGCTGTTTTTTAATTAAAGAGGTCTTCCTTTTTTCTAATTCACAGTCCTGGTTAAAATATTGAGAAATTTCTATCTATAGCAAAGAGCTTTGGGACTGGGTTTCCCTGGTGGCACAGTGGTTAAGAATCCACGTGCTAATGCAGGGGACACAGGTTCAAGCCCTGGTCCAGGAAGATCCCACATGCCGCAGAGCAACTAAGCCCGTGAGCCACAACTACTGAGCCCACGTGCCACAACTACTGAACCTGAGCTCTAGAGCCCGTGCTCCACAACAAGAGTAGCCACCACAATGAGAAGCCCGCACACCGCAATGAAGAGTAGCTCCTGCTCGCCGCAACTAGAGAAAGCCTGCGTGCAACGAAGACCCAACACAGCCAAAAATAAATAAATAAATAAATATTTTTTAAAAAGGGGGCTTTGGGGCTTAATACTCAGGTTTTAAAACAGAATATTAATGAACAATAGTGAGGCATTTTTTTAATGCCAAAAACAGAAAATCAGAATTGTTTTCTCTTTGCATATGGCATTATAAGTTTTGGCAGTTTTACAAGGTATATCTCCCATTCATGTAGATCTAGCATCAAAAGAATGGAAACTCTGGGACACTGTTATTTTTCTAATAAGAAATGACGTTACAATAGAGGTGTAGGGTGCAGCCATTTTGCTCTAGGAACTCTGGTCTGCAGTGCTGGGGGCAAGACCTCTGCATGGGGCACCCTGTGAGCAAATGAAACTAGACTAAGCATGAAGGAAAAAAAAAAGCTTGCAGGATATTGATTCGTGAGCCCAGGGTCGGGTGGAAGCTCCTGTGGTGGGTGCTCCGAGTCTGAACCACTGGACTAACAGAGAACCTCAGACCCCAGGGAATATTCATCGGAGTGAGGTCTCACAGAGTTCCTCACCTCAGCACAAAGACCCACCTCTACCCAATAGCCTACAAACTCCAGTGTTGGAAGCCTCAGGACAAACAACCACTAAAACAGGAACACAATCCCACTCATAAAAAAAAAAAAAAATGAGATGACAAAAAAATATGTCACATACGAAGGAGCAAGGTAAAAACCTACAAGATCAAATAAATGAAGAGGAAATAGGCAATCTACCTGAAAAAGAATTCAGAGTAATGATGGTAAAGATGATCCAGAATCTCGGAAATAGAATGGAAGTACGGATTGAGAAAATAGAAGAAATGTTTAACAAAGATCTAGAAGAACTAAAAAACAAACAAACAGAGATGAACAACACAATAATGGAAGTGAAAAATACACTAGAAGGAATCAATAACAGAATAACTGAGGCAGAAGAACGAATAAGTGAGCTGGAAGACAAAATGGTGGAAATAACTGCTGAGGAGCAGAATAAAGAAAAAAGAATGAAAAGAACTGAAGACAATCTCAGAGACCTCTGGGACAACACTAAACGCACCAACATTTGAATTATAGGGGTCCCAGAAGAAGAAGAGAAAAAGAAAGGGTCTGAGAAAATATTTGAAGAGATTATAGTGGAAAACTTCCCTAACATGGGAAAGGTAATAGTCACCCAAGTCCAGGAAGCACAGAGAGTCCCATACAGGATAAACCCTTGGAAAAACAAAAAAAGACACATATTAATCAAACTAACAAAAATTTAATTCAAAGAAAAAATATTAAAAGCAGCAAGGGGAAAAAAAAATAACATACAAAGGAATCCCCTCAAGGTTATCAGCTGATTTTTCAGTGGAAACTCTGCAGGTCAGAAGGGAATGGCAGGATATACTTAAAGTGATGAAAGAGAAAAACCTACAACCAAGATTACTCTACCCGGCAAGGATCTCATTCAGATTCGATGGAGAAGTCAAAAGCTTTTCAGACAAACAAAAGCTAAGAGAATTCAGCACCACCAAACCAGCTTTACAACAAATGCTAAAGGAACTTCTCTAAGGGGGAAACACAAGAGAAGAAAAAAACCCACAAAAACAAACCCAAAACAACTAACAAAATGGTAACAGGAACATACAAATCGATAATAACCTTGAATGTAAATGGATTAAATGCCCCAACCAAAAGACACAGAATGGCTGAATAGATACAAAAGCAAGACCCATATATATGCTGTCTACAAGAGACCCACTTCAGACTTAGGGACACATACAGACTGAAAGTGAGGGGATGGAAAAAAATATTCCATGCAAATGGAAATCAAAAGAAAGCTGGAGTAGCAATACTCGTATCAGATAAAATAGACTTTAAAATAAAGACTGTTACAAGAGATAAGGAGGGACACTACATAATGATCAAAGGATCAATCCAAGAAGAAGATATAACAATTATAAGTGTTCATGCACCCAACATAGGAGCACCTCAATACATAAGGCAAATGCTAACAACCATGAAAGGAGAAATCGACAGTAACACAATAATAATAGGGGACATTAACACCCCACTTACACCAATGGACAGATCATCCAAACAGAAAATAAATAAGGAAACACAAGCTTTAAATGACACAATAGGGCAGATAGATCTAATTGATATTTATAGAACATTCCACACAAAAGTGGCAGAATACACTTTCTTCTCAAGTGCGCATGGAACATACTCCAGGATAAATCATATCTTGGGTCACAAATCGAGCCTTGGAAAATTTAAGAAAATTGAAATCATATCAAGCATCTTTTCTGACCACAGCGCTATGAGATTGGAAATCAATTACAGGAAAAAAAACTGTAAAAACACAAATACATGGAGGCTAAACAGTGCGCTACTAAATAACCAAGAGATCACTGAAGAAATCAAAGAAGAAATTAAAAAATACACAGAAACAAACGACACAAAAACACGACGACTCAAAACCCATGGGACGCAGCAAAAGCAGTTCTAAGAGGTAAGTTTATAGCAATTCAATCTCACCTCAAGAAACAAGAAAAATCTCAAATAAACAATCTAACCCTACACTTAAAACAACTAGAGAAACAGGAACAAAGAAAACCCAAAGCCAGTAGAAGGAAAGAAATCATAAAGATCAGAGCAGAAATAAATTAAATAGAAATGGAGAAAACAATAGCAAAGATCAATAAAACTAAAAGCTGATTCTTTGAGAAGATAAACAAAATTGATAAACCCTTAGCCAGATTCACCAAGAAAAAAAGGGAGAAGACGCAAATCAATAAAATTAGAAATGAAAAAGGAGAAATCACAACTGACGCTGCAGAAATACAAAGGATTATAAGACACTACTACAAACAACTATATGCCAATAAAATGGACAACCACGAAGAAATGGACAAATTCTTGGAAAGCTACAATTTTCCAAGACTGAACTAGGAAGAATTAGAAAATATAAACAGACCTATCACAAGTAATGAAATTGAAACCGTAATTAAAAATCTTCCAACAAACAAAAGTCCAGGACCAGATGGCTTCACAGGCGAATTCTGTTAAACATTTAGAGAAGAGCTAACACTGATCCTTCACAAACTCTTCCAAAAAATTGCAGAGGGAGAAACACTCCCAAATTCATTCTACGAAGTTACCATCACCCTGATACCAAACCAGAAAAAGATATCACAAAAAAAGAAAATTACAGACCAATATCACTGATGAACACAGATGCAAAAATCCTGAACAAAATACTAGCAAACAGAATCCAACAGCACATTGAAAGGATCATACACCATGATAGGGTGGGATTTATCCCAGGGATGTAAGGATTCTTCAATATATGCAAATCAATCAATGTGATACACCACATTAACAAATTAAGGAATAAAAATCATATGATCATCTCAATAGATGCAGAAAAAGCTTTTGACAAAATTCAACACCCATTTATGATAAAAACTCTCCAGAAAATGGGCATAGAGGGAACCTACGTCAACATAATAATGGTCATATATGACAAACCTACAGCAAGCATCATACTCAATGGTGAAAAACTGAAAGCATATCCACTAGGATCAGGAACAAGACAAGGATGTCCACTCTCACCACTATTATTCAACATAGTTTTGGAAGTCCTAGCCACAGCAATCAGAGAAGAAAAAGAAATAAAAGGAATACAAACTGGAAAAGAAGTAAAACTGTCACTATTTGCTGATGACATGATACTATATGTAGAAAATCCTAAAGATGCCACCAGAAAACTACTAGAGCTAATCAATGAATTTGGTAAGGTTGCAGGATACAAAATTAATGCACAGAAATCTCTGGCATTCCTATATACCAACAATGAAAAATCAGAAAGAGAAACTAAGGAAACACTCCCATTTACCACTGCAACAAAAAGAATAAAATACCTAGGAATAAACCTGCCTAAGGAGGCGAAAGACCTGTACTCAGAAAACTATAAAACACTGATGAAAGAAATCAAAGATGACATAAACAGATGGAGAAATATACCATGTTCTTGGATTGGAAGAATCAATATTGTGAAAATGACTATACTACCCAAAGCAATCTACAGATTCAGTGCAATCCCTATCAAACTACCAATGGCATTCTTCACAGAATTAGAACAAAAAATCTTACAATTCATATGGAAACACAAAAGACCCCAAATAACCAAAGCAATCTTGAGAAAGAAAAACGGAGTTGGAGGAATCAGGCTCCCTGACTTCAAACCATACCACAAAGCTACAGTAATTAAGACAGTATGGTACTGGCACAAAAACAGAAATATAGCTCAATGGTACAGGATAGAATGCCCAGAGATAAACCCACACACATATGGTCACCTTATCTTTGATAAAGGAGGCAAGAATATACAATGGAGAAAAGACAGCCTCTTCAATAAGTGGTGCTGCGAAAACTGGACAGCTACATGTAAAAGAATGAAATTAGAACACTTCCTAACACCATACACAAAAATAAACTCAAAATGGATTAAAGACTTAAATGTAAGGCCAGACACTATAAAACTCTTAGAGGAAAACATAGGCAGAACACTCTATGACATGAATCACAGCAAGATCCTTTTTGACCCACCTCCTAGAGAAATGGAAATAAAAACAAAAATAAACAAATGGAACCTAATAAAACTTAAAAGCTTTTGCACAGCAAAGGAAACCATAAACAAGATGAAAAGACAACCCTCAGAATGGGAGAAAATATTTGCAAATGAAGCAACAGAAAAAGGATTAATCTCCAAAATATACAAACAGCTCATGAGCTCAATATCAAAAAAACAAACAATCCAGTTAAAAAATGGCTGGAAGACCTAAATAGACATTTCACCAAGGAAGATATACAGATGGCCAAGAGGCACATGAAAAGATGCTCAACATCACTAATTATTAGAGAAATGCAAATCAAAACTACAAAGAGGTATCACCTCATGCCAGTCAGAATGGCCATTATCAAAAAAGCTAGAAACAATAAATGCTGGAAAGGGTGTGGTGAAAAGGGAACCCTCCTATGCTGTTGGTGGGAATGTAAATTGATACAGCCACTATGGATAACAGTATGGAGGTTCCTTAAAAAACTAAAAATAGAACTACCATATGACCCAGCAATCCCACTACTGGACATATACTCTGAGAAAACCATAATTCAAAAAGAGACATGCACCACAATGTTCATTTCAGTACTATTTACAATAGCCAGGACAGGGAAGCAACCTAAATGTCCATCGACAGATGAATGGATAAAGAAGATGTGGCACATATATACAATGGAATATTACTCAGCCATAAAAAGAAACAGAATTATTTGTAGTGAGGCAGATGGACCTAGAGTCTGTCATACAGAGTGAAGTAAGTCAGAAAGAGAAAAACAAACACCATATGCTAACACATATATATGAAATCTAAAAAAAAAAAAAAAAAAAAAAAAGGTTCTGATGGACCTAGTGGCAGGACAGGAATAAAGACACAGAGAACGGACTTGAGGACATGGGGAGGGGAAAAGGTAAGCCGGGACGAAGTGAGAGAGTGGCACTGACATATATACACTACCAAATGTAAAATAGTTGGCTGGTGGGAAGCAGCAGCATAACACAGGGAGATCCACTCGGTGCTTTGCGATGACCTAGAGGGGTGGGATAGGGAGGGTGGGAGGGAGGCTCAAGAGGGAGGGGATATGGGGACATTTGTATGCATACGGCTGATTCACTTTGTTGTGCAACAGAAAGTAACATGGTATTGTGAAGCAATTATACTCCAATAAAGATTTATTTAAAAAAAAAAGAAATGATGCTACAGTAAAGGAAGATGTAGAAAGTTTAAAAACAAGAAATGCAAACTAATTGAGAAGGGATAATTCCAAGGGCCTATTTATGGTGAAGGGAACAGTCTCCTTGCTTGATAGCACATAAGACACCACTACATAACCAAACAAACTCATTATAATAAACATAACAATATTTTTATCAGTCAAAAGTTCAAGTTGTGAGCAACAGAAACAGAATGTGGATAACAAGCTCAAAGGGGACTAATGAAAGGAAAGGTGGTTGTTCATGAAGGCTGTTCATGGAGCTCGTGAGAATCAGGGCTGGAGGCAGTGCCGCCAGAGCCAACATTATAAGTCACATCACAGACCAGCACACAAAAAATACCACCGCTGCTGCCACTGAGGACACACACGGGAATTTGCATGGTGGATACCACCAACGTGGACTTGTGCTACCTCTGCTAGAACTGCAGCAATTGAGACCTCTTATGACCAGCTACAGTGGCTACTGCCGACCTGACACATCAGCAGATGGATTCTGTGTGCCCCTTCCTTCTCCAAACCATGAGCGACTGATTCAAGGACAGATTTTGGTGTGTCTGATGGGCCACATGCCCCACTGCCAGCTGCAAGGAAGGCTGGAAAGGTGGGTCTGTGGCATCTCATGACTTAGGAGAGTCCGCATATGCAGGAAGGCAATTTTGATACCAGGAGGTGACCCTCTCCCAAAGGAAAGAATAAAAGTTCTTTACAATATCCTTGAATCATCAAAGAAAGAATCCGGAAACAACATTTATTAAGTACCTACCCAGTACTAGGCCTTTTAGCTTAGCCCTTTTAAAGCACATTATCTCATTTAATTTAGTTTAATTTAATCACCACAATGATCTTTAAGGCAGGTATGATTTCTTTCCATTTGTAAGGATAGATTCTGAGGCTCAGAAAGATCATGCAGTGATAAAGACCAGATTTGTCACCAGGTTTACCTTGGTTCAAAGTCATATGTTCTTGAAGAATGCAGAAAGCATACTTATTAGAAAGTTATGTACCAAATGCTTCCCACTGTATTTTACACACACTGCTGTCCCGGAGTCCATAGCCCTTCTCTGAACTTCCTTATGTACAAGTCTAAATTCCCTGTTGGCCTCTAAAGCCCCGTGCTGGTTGAGACAGCATCGTCTTCTCTGAATCTATAATTAGCCCACACGGTGCCTGAGCACACAAGAGAAGCTCAATCCTCACTTGCTGAATAAATTGCACAAATCTTGAAAATTCATTTCTGCGATGAAAGGTGGAATACTGAGGTAGATAGAACTGCCCTGTGAAGTTGCATAATTTAGCAGCTGCCCTGTAGGAAGTTATGAAGGAAACAGTACAATGCACTATTTTAATATAGAAGGAGAGAGGATGCCTTTAAGGAAATAAACACCCCAAATATGAGTCATCTTGAGCTTTTGGCATTCTAAGTCAGCTGCGCAGTACCAGCCTGAGAATACAGAGAAAGAATTAAACTATTTTTCTTACTTCATACGGTCTATCGTCTTTTCAAGCTACTCATTTCTTCTGAATTCCAATCCCCTCGCCAAAAGCCCTACCTTGGCAATATTTTCTTCAGATAAAAATAAAAATCCTGTTAACTTGAAGGGAAATTGTACTATATAAATTTCTTATATAGAAAGAAAATCTTAACTCACAATTCAAAATTTATTACTATAATTTTTACACAATGTTGATTCCTTAAGAGGCAGGAGATTTAGGTTAAATAGAGAAAAGGCTTTCATAACTGGGTAGTTAATAGCTGGAACAGGTTGTGAAATGTTCCTCTCTGGAAATCTTTGAAAATTGGATAGATCCTCGTCTATCTTGGATGAGTGAGCCTGCTTGGGTGCACAGGAACAGGCTTCGTGGGCTTCCAAAGTCCTTCCAGCCTAGATTGCCATCACCTTCATCATCAAAAAGGCTTTCTTTAGCATCTAATTAGCCCTGCTTTGGTGTCCACGCTGGCTGAAGAGTACTGCAGGGACCTTCTTTGTACCCTCTTAGAATTTCGTCTTTAGTAACCCAGAGAAGTGACTCTTCCAGCATTAAGCAAATGAACAAATCAATACAATTAGCCCAATTCACAAACGGGGCAATTTACCACCTGTACAAATTCAGGGCAAGTACCCTGGGCATGAGGGATCGCACATATATAAATAAGTGGGGTGGGATTTGGGGAGAAGAACAGATTTCTGTGGCATCAGCTTTTCTCCAGCTGATGTAGAAAAGATGAGAACATTTAAAATGTCAAGACACAGACCATTTGGCAAAGGGCAGGGGTGAAGGGGAAAGGGCTAAAGGGAAGAGAAGAGAATGGGCCTCCTAGACATGTGAGGAGACTCTGAGACCCTTCAGAGGACCAGGGGCAAACTGCAGACGGGCTGTTTCCAGACTGGGAGGAAGCGGCTTTGAAAGAGAGGGGATCTCAGAATGGAACAAAACCAAAGAGCCGTTAAACAGAAGGGCATGCACTGACAGCACCCAGGTTCTGAATTGGGCGGCCAGGGAGCCCTTCTGGCAGGAGACCTCAGAGGACACTGAAAGGGGTAAGGCAGTGGACAGTCAGACAACAGCGGTGGCAGCAGCGTTAAAGATAACCTGAGGTTAGAAAAGGGTCACAATAATAAAGATCTACCTCACCTTTTCCCTCTAACCACATACAGTACAAGAGGAGGATTTCTCAACTGTGGCATTATTGACTTGGGGGCTGGATCATTCTTTGCTGTGGGGCTGCCCTGTGCCCTGCAGGACGTTTAGCAGCATCCTTGACCTCAACCCACTCGATGCCAGTACCGTCCCCCCACTCCAGCTGTGAAGACCAAAAATGTCTCTGGACATTACACAATGCCCCCTAGGGAGATAGGGGGGATAAAATTGCCCTGCTGAAAATCACTAGTAATAGACAATCAAGAAGACTTTAACCATTCAACCAGAATGAATCTATCTCTCATTTACTTACTTGTATAAAAACAAAAGAATATCAACCAAATGTCATTTCACACACAAAGAAAAAGCCCAACTGGATTAAAATCCTCAAAAGGATTTTAGATTTCCACCTAAAATTTATTTGTATCTCTGAGGACCCCTCAGGAAACAGTTTTGAGTCCCTGTCCCAACTAAATGTCAAATAAATGGATTCACTTCTTTTAATTAAATCTTTGATCTTGTGAAAGTGCAAATAGTCCTGGGAGAAAAGACATTTAAAGGTATCACTCGTCCTTAGTACATTGGTGTAAATGAATAGATTATCAGAACCTTTCAGAGAAGCAAGTACTTTTGTTCTTGCTTCGAGGGAAAGGAGTTAAGATGAGTAAGCAGGACATCATCTCCTGTATTTAGTTCTGCCCCTGCCCTTCAACACTCTCTCCAGGGTCACGGGGACTGAAAGCCTGGAGACTACATTTCTCAGCATCCCTTAACAGCAAGGCTCCCGTCTACATCCTGCCACTGAAAGTCATTTACAGAGACCTGGTAGGAGAAGACAGAGAAGACATTATTCACGGGTGGCAGTGGGAGTCAGATGTGTGGGCATCAACAGATGATATATGCAGAGTTTTGTTGGGAGCTTCCAAGCAGCTGCTTAAAAATGATCCCATTAAGTGCTGAAGGCTGCTAAGATATCACGTAGTGGTTTCTTGCTTTCCCTGCACCTCCTAAGTTCTTGATAGTACGAAGGTTTCCCTGACCTTCACTACCTAATTCCTCTAACAGTGTGTGAGCAGATCATTCTCCGTATTCAATCCCTTCCCGATCGATATACCTAGAATGGTTTCTGCTTACCTTACTCAATCTTGACTAATACATGGATAAACCCGTAAGAGAAAAGCACCAAATACCAGGGAGTGAGAGACACCAAGAAAGAAAGGGAAACATCACCATGAAGTAGGGGACACTGTGTTAGTTTCCTAGGGCTGCCATAACAAATTACCAAAATTTGGGTGGCATAAAACAACGGAAATTTGTTCTCTCACAGTCTGGAAGCTAGAAGTCTGAAATCAAGGTGTCGGGAGGGCCATGCTCCCTCTGAAGGCTCTAGGGAAAAATCCTAGATTAATAATCCTCCCTTGCCTCCTCCTATCTTCTGGTGGATGCCGGCAATCCTTGGCATTCTTTGGCTTGCAGCTGCATTACTTCAGTCTCTGTCTCCATTGTTACACGGTGTTCTTCCCTCTGTGTATCTGTGTCTGCGTCTTCACATGTCCTCCTTACACCAGTCACTGGATTAGGCCTCCACTAATTCTACAGGACCTCACCTTAGCTTTATTACATCTGCAAAGACCCTAGTTCCAAATAAGGTCACAATCACAGGTACCAGAACATAAAGTTTAGAGGGACATTATTCCACCCAGTACAGACATCAAAGACCAAATTTGCTTCTTGTTTCTTCTCTCCCAAGGCCAGTCTTGCCTTAAGGGCTGCTGCCCTGACCATCACGGGAAGTGTACTCGGCATTGTAGGAGATGTAGTGTTGTTTTTAGAACTAAACCTCCAAATCAAATGTGAACACTGGCCCCCCCCCCCCGACCCCAATGTTTCTTACAGGTGAAGTTACTCCTTCTGAAGGCAGGATGCTTACATAGTCACACACATGGCTACTCCAGAAAGGTGACACACAGCTTGATATAAATAAGCATTGTTCAGTTCATTCAGTCAACAGAAACATTTTGGCACCAACATGCCCATAGCTCTGAGCTAAACCGAAGAAGAGCAAGAGACTATTTAATTACTGCTGTGATCTTAATCATTTTCATACAACAGGTGACGAATATAACCTTCTAGGGTTATCCAACATGTTCCACGGGCACTGTCAGTAAGACACACACTGTATCGTACATGTGGGCCAACTTCTCTGCAAATCTCTCATCAGTCAGGGTGAGGATTAGAAGAAAAACCTGGCACCCAAAAGGAGCCGCAGTTTGGCAGGCTGTAAGGAAATGAGGATTATAGCCAGAAGCACAATGGCATGAGAGGGGAAAAAAAAGAAAAAAACACCCAGAGCAGAGAAAGACAATAAAATCTCTAAGCAATAATCAATACCTAGGCAAATATTATGGAATAATGTAAGCCATAAGCGCGTTTATTATCTCTTTACGACTGTAAAACTGGGGAGAGAAACTGCTCTGTTTAATTTTCAAATCAGTTCTATAAATAAATAAGCACATTAACTCGAGGGGGATTGCATGAACTTGGAAACATCTATTCGTTAATAACTGTCATCTTCCCTTCTGACACGCCATGCTGAGCCTCTGGCCTCCTCCCCTCTTCCACCAGAAGTTGCTTGGTACTAAACAGGGCTTTTTCCTGACTCAACTTACAAAGGCACAGAAAACAGTAGCAACTGCGGGCCACTTTATTGAGTGTAAAGCCAAAAGCACCTCTGATGTGCCAACGCACCTTGATTTCATCACATCTCTTGTAAATGAGGCTATTTCAGGCCTGAACACAAAGCAATCAATTAGAGGACCAACCAGAAATGGCAGGTTAGCCAGGGGATTTTTGGCCACCCCACATTCTCTGGTTCCCCTCTCCTCCTATTATCTTAATCACAGTACCCTTGCTTTTGCTGTTGTTCTTGAAGGACTTACTAAAAAACATGAGAGGATGCTTTGTAATTGTTTTTCAATACAGAAGTGGGTTTTTTTCTGGTTATAAAAAATATTACATGCTCATTTAGAAATGCTGTGAAAATACAGAAAAATAGGAAAAAAATACAAAAATAATAACACAAAATTGCACCATCCATAGATAATTAATTGTTTTTCTGTTCCCGTTCCAGACTTTAATATACACATACATGTAGGGAAAATGTGTTTTAAGGGAAAATTATGCATTGCTTAGGCTCTGAACCGTAGAACACACCTTTCCAAGTTCAATGATTCTGATTGTATGGTGGCTCTGCACCTTTCATTGCCTTTGAACTGTTTTGCAACTCCATCAGTTGTAGATAACTGACAGCAACGCAAAATAATACTTGTCTATAGACAAGTAAATGAATTCTGTAAGGTGGAGGTGCAATTGACCACGTTCCCTGTTGAAGAAGCCACTTTTACTGCAGATTCATTTCAATATTCCTGATCTATACACGTTTGTTCTTTGGATTCTCCTTTGAACCCTTTTACCATCTTACCAGTCCCCTCTTTGATAATGAATTAAATAAGCCCTTTAACATGTGTTCATTTTATATCTGTATGAGACTCATGATTTTACTTTGTTTTGAAGATTGCACTTTAACACACACATTATTTATTATTTTGCAATAATGTGATCGCACCATAACTACTTCTTTGTAGGCTGTTTTATTCTTTTAGCAATACATCATAGCCCTTCTCCAGGATGATTAATATAAATTTGTACTGAATGCATATTATTCCACCTGCAGGCATGTTCCACACTGATGGCTGTTTAGGTCATTTCTAGTATTTCCTATGGTCAACAATACCACAATGAACATCCTTGAAAAAAATTACACACCTGTCCAATTAATTCTTTGGGCAGCTTTCTAGAAGTAGAATTGCGGGGTCGAAATGCCTGCACATCTAAATACAGAAACCTATTGTTGGCAGGCTGTACACAACTGCACTCCTTTGAACACAAGAGAGGAGCCATTTCTAGTAGGGTAGCAAGCCTAACAGCCTAGGAGGCCGGCAAGGTAACAGGGATGTGTTACTCAGGCCTCCTGTAAGACCACAGAGCACTAATCTCTGATGGGAACTGAACAGTACTCACTGCTCAGTGCCTGCTCCCAAACTCTCAACACCCAAGGCATTCAAAGAAACACACACACACACACACACACACACACATTTTCCTAAAGTTTAAATTGTCTACTTTAGCAAGTAAAGAAATGTTAGAGAGAAGTTTGGCCTGGCGTTAGCTAGTTTAAATAAAAAGCTCACTCTGTGAGATGCCTTGCTTCTCATAATTGACAGAAAAAGTTGCCCAGCAAGCTGTATTCCTTGACAATCAAATAAGGACTCAGGGGGAGGGGAGAGGAGGCGCAGCCATTATGTTAAAACAAACCCCCCCAAACTTGCATCTGTATTAATATCTTCAATCAGTACCAAGTACCTAGAAACAATCTAAAAAAATCATTTAGATATAGGAACCAACTTTTTAAAATGCTGTACCTTATATTTATAAAACTCAAGAGAGTTCAAGTTATCACTCTAGCAACCTTATCCCCTGGTCCTTTATAATTTTTTTCTGGTGAAATATATATATATATATATATATATATATATATATATATATATATATATATATATATATATATTTTTTTTTTTTTTTTTTTTTTTTTTTTTTTTTTTGGCCGCGCTGTGTGGCATGTGGGATTCCCCGACCAGGGATGGAACCTGTGTCCCCTGCATTGGAAGCGCAGAGTCTTAAACCTTGGACCACCAGGGAAGTCCCATCCGGTGAAATATTTGTATGCAAGTATTTCAAAGCAATCATTTTAAAAAAAACAATCTTTTTTTCCCTTTAAATGAGTCACAGTAATTTTAATCTTCAAGGGTTCTTTTAATTTTATGACCACAGAGACACAAAGCCTGGAGAAGTCTGCAGAGCCTAATAGGGATTACATTTGCATGTCTCTTAGTCAAAGAAATGCAAAACCAATCAAACTGTGAAGGAAGCTAGATATCTCCGTGGGAGAGGAAGTCATCTGTGAGCATATGGAAGAACTAAGTAAAATGCCCCTTGAACTCAAATGTGGTCTCCGCACAGCAACTGATGTACTACCTGGGAGCTTGTGAGAAATGCAGAATCGCAGGCCCACCCAAACCTACTGAATCAAATCCTTCATCTCAACAAGACCCCCAGGTGACTCGAATGCACATTAAAGACTGAGAAGCACTGGTCAAGAAACAGGGATATTGACAGTGATTGGTATTTCTCATCAGTGTCACAAGTAGGAATAACGACCAGGCCCATGCCTCCCTGGCTGAATCAAAAACTGGGTGAATGGTGATGGGAGCCCCATCTTGCCTTGGTGAGAATGCTTTTTTTCCTTACTGGATGTCTTTTAACCCCAGAAAAGTTTAGAATCAAGTATAGAAATGATGGAATAAATCAATCCCACAGCATTAATATTTTTGTATTACCTTTACAGTTAATCTGTACATATTTGATATTATAAGCACTCTATTTTATTCAAGAGAATTTGGCACAGAGAATATCCAGTAAGTTAGCCTTGGAATTCTAATTTAAAATGTGTACTTGAGAAACTGGTTTAGATTTGGGATTATATGTTAAAAGACAGTTTGTAAATGAGGCGGGAATGTTTAAGAGAACCAAACACTGTATCTGTAAGTTTAAAACATTAGCTTTATAAGAGTAATTTAAATACTTGGGTTTGTTAGACAATTGAAGGACTTTAAAAGAAATACAGAAATGCCATTTTAAATGTTTAAGGGAACTGAATTCTAAGTCCTCATAAAAGTGTGAAATTTTGCTAGATTTAAAAAATTTTTTAAATAAGGAAGAAACAGGATTTTGAACAGGTAACTTGAATATACTAGATATCAAGTTAGTCCAAAACTTGCCCTTAAATAAAGTTTTCTGCATACAAAAGTCACCGTCAGCACACACACAAGAAAATCATATTTACAGCCAGATAGTAGGGCAAGGTCTTTGGGAGAATCTAGAAGTGCCACCATCAAGCTGACCCTTGTTTGTGCCTTATTTCAGCTTCCAGTCAACCCATGTGCCTGCTTCTCTTTTCCACCTTCTCCCGACTTCCCTGTTTCTATTCAGCAAGCAATCAATGGAAACCTAGCCCAAGACCAAGAGCAAGCATATTTCTGGGGGTTTCAGAGGTCTCATTGCTAGTCCTATGACAATAGCAGTCATCTCGTACATTATATTAGTATTTTACAGTTTGTAAATGAGTCTCTGCCTCGTTGGGTCAGTATAACGCCATTTCATGGGTGAGGAAATGAAGTTTAAAGCATCGTGACTAAGCTCATGTTGGGGTCAGCCCTGGACTTCCAGCACGTTTATTTTGCTGTTTCCCAAGACCCATCTGTGCAAAGTGTTACAGACATGCTCCCCACAATCAGAGAAAACCCCAATAGTAATTTTTAATTTAAAAAATACATAATGAAGTATATGCTTTTGAAAAGAGGGGATACGTGTGAAACATACATGCTAATTTTTGTTAAACCATAATATGGGAGAAACTGAAAGCAGCTCTTTTCCCCTCTCCTGTTTGCCCATTTCTGTTCCCCTCTAACCTTGAAAGAACCTAATTATAGGGATGAGATCACTAGGCAATTTTTTTTTTTTTTTTTTTTGCTGCACTGCACAGCTTCTGGGATCTTAGTTCCTCAACCAGGGATTGAACCTGGGCCCTCGGCAGTGAAAGCGCAGAGTCCTAACCACTGAACCGCTAGAGAATTCCCCTAGGCGATTTAAACTAACTCCTGACTTATGCTCTTCTGAATGTACACCATGCCTTGCCTAACCTGTTGATTCTTTTCCTAGAGTAAAAGAAGTAAGAATGAAGACTTAAGTAGTTAAAGAAAAACTAGCTCTCTACCCCCCAAAAACCCCCTTAGCAATCCTGCAGGCAGATCACACAGGCAAGATAACATCTGAAGAGAGAGTCAGCCAGTCTGCACGCAATGAAGAATGATGCAGAACCCAACTCCTGCCTCAATGATTCACTGAGATTCTCCCCCCACCCTTTTTCCCTTTAAAAACTGTCCTGGCTGAGCAGAAACTTTGGAGTTGGCCTCAGGACATGAGTCCACCTTCTCCCCACATTTCTGGCTTTTCTGATTAAAGCAACTTTCCTTTCTACTAACAGTTGCCTTTTGAATTACTGGCTTTTGAGCGGCGAGCAGCCAAACCCGAGTTTGGTAACAAAACTAGTGTTACATTAATTAAATAAGGAGGCCATTATACGGAGGTGGCTCTAATGCCCTGGTGGCCTATGTAAGCAAACCAAAAAAAGTCTAAGCCTGTAAACGCCTCTGGGTTAGGAAATCAATACCTAAGGGCAACCAATCACAAGCAGCCAACTAGGTTTGATGCTACAGCCAATCAATAATTTCCTTTCTTTGCCTCTGCACCTTCTCTATATAATTCTTTCCCCTGGCTTCTGTCCGTGGACGGATCCTAACCACATCCGGTTTGGCACTGCCCGATTTAAATTGATTTTTGCTCAAAAAACTCTTAAAATGTTTAATATGCCTCAATTTACCTTTTAACACTAGACGATTCCAGTCCATAACAGTCCAGAACTTCAACCGGCCCAGATGTGGTGGGTAAACAGCCATATCCTCTTCTTTTATCTCCTTTTTTCATCCCTGATATCATTACTGTGACATTCTGCCCTAAAGATAAGCTCTTCCTGGTGATAACCATTTATTCCATCCTAACCCGGAAGATGAAGGCAATGGCAGTAGGGACTGGGGCAATACGGGGCAGCTCTGTGTGAACCACCAACCCACCACAACCATTCTCATTCTGGGAGATGTTTATGATCAGTGTTGTACAACTGACTTCGAAGTTGGAAATTATATAAAACAGTATTTAGTAGTTAGCTTGGAGAGTCTAGAAATGAGGTCATCTTAAGATGACTGTGGCCAGGCTGCCAGAATTCTGTTCAGAAAATGAGAATTTTATCATCTATAAATTATACCCACAGTTAAATTATAACCTAATTAAGTATCCAACTTTTAATTTACACACAGAACTAAAATCCCACTTTCCGTTGATGCATTCATTAATGTTTCCAGAACATTCCCAGAATGTTTCCAGAGATATTCTTTGGGTTTCCCTTCACGCAACCTGTCATTCAGGTGCCATAGAAACATGAATAGACAGGCTAGGACTTCTGACCTCAAGGAGCTGATGGTCTGACGTATTTATTCAAACAAACATACATTTATAGATGATTACATGACAGCTACTACAAGAGCACTTTAAAAGTATACATCTCTGCTGGAAGGGGTTACTCCCTCAGGCCTAGCTGTTATCTTGAGAAAGATATCTTGCAGGGCTGGCCCTTAGCTGGCTTCTGGGAAGTCAGCTTCTGAGAAGTTCCCTACATTAGCAGGTTGCTTTCCCACCTGGAGCACAAAACACCTGGTTCCAGGGAATTCTGAATTTCAGTAATTGTGGCTGGTCCTTGCGATGATGTGACCAAACACCAATAAAAACCCTGGGCCCTGAGTCTCAGACAGGCTTGCTTAGGCGGAAACGCTGTAAGCGAGCGGCTGTGTTTCTGCACTGGGGCAGGGAGCGCTCTATGTGGCCTCATTTGGGGACCACAGGGGAAGCCCGCGCATGGATTCCTCCAGACTCAGCCTGTGCCTGTTTACCTCACTGATCCAAATGTGGAATCTTGCTCTTAGCTGTAATAAGTAAATAAATAAATGAAACCAAAACCGGGGCTGTATGCTGAGTCCCGATGAGTCCTTCTAGAAAACTGCCAAATGAGTGGGTGTTTTTTCAGACCCCAAAACAATCCCATTATTTCAACAGTCTACCATTTGGCTTGGTATTTATACATCAGTGCCCTTCCAGACAACTGGTCACTGAATTTGAGTTGGGGGGGGTGGGGTGGGTAAAATAAAATTTTGAAATAGATGAAATAAATTACTTTGCCAAGTTCTTTTTAACTTTGCCTCATCTGTCTGTGTCATCGGTGTTTTTAAAAACCAGAAAACCTATACCGTATTTAACACACACCCACATATGTAACATACACATATATACACATATATGTTGTCATGTCTTTGATTTCAAAAGTGTCAGTTGAACATCAAATGACATAAACAGAAAGGCCAGAATGAAGCCAAGGGCAACATGGCTTCTCTTAACCTTTCAGCCACAATCTTTCATTCCAGTTGTTTGGCAAATTAACTGATCTTGAATAAAAGGGGCAAGCCGGCACTGGGAACTTCCATTTCGTGTTGGCATTGTTTTCAATAATTATATGCAAGGCTTGCTATCAGCACTACCCAAGTGTTGTGCTAGGAATAGAAAAGTGTGAAAAGAAACAGTACTCCCTCTGAAAAAGATCCATCCGATTTTACCAGCATGCCTTTCCCCTCGTTAGCTCATCTGCCATAGAGAATCTAAAATCCTGGGTCTTCAAGACGGAATTAGAATATGTCACAATCATTTTCATAACATTTTCTTAAATACTAACCTAAATCATACAGAGATATGCAATTTTATATAACAGTAAACACTAACAGTCCCCAAATTTCTTTCTCTACCCCCAACACCTGTAACTTGTACACTTGATAATGGGGAAACACTCCCCAATTTTTTAAGCCGCTCAGTGATTAACCTGTAGAATCTTATACCTCACCTTTCTTAACTGCTCTATATAACTGGAACAAAACAGTGATATATATATATGGGTCCATAAGTCAATTTTCACTCATATCCTAAAGACAATTAGGTCATATTTAAAAGGCCCCTAATCAGGAATCCACACTTCAGAGGCAGCCAAGGCAAACACTTCAAATGTGTTATCTAAATCTGCACTAGTGGGTTTGTTCATTAGCATAAGAGGTGTCAGAAATCATTTTTCGTTGAAGAAACGGGTGGTTTTCCAGAAATGTGGGAGCTAGGAAAACTACACAGGCCCTATTGCCCTTGCACGAGGAAAGAATAAGAAGTGAGCCAAGCCAGCAGCTGCATTCTGCCACAGCATCTGGTCTTGAGCCCTCACCCTCACCCTCACCCACTGCCCACTTGACAGAAGACTCTTGCCCAGTCCAGCTAGACACGTGACACAATCTCTGTTTCCAAGACAGCTCTTCAGGCCAGTCCTGCCCAGGGACTTCACTGACCTCACAAGAATAGGTACTAGGTCTGTTCTGTTTTCTTTTTCATTTTTTTTTCTTTCTTTTTGCCAGCTCACTAATTAATATCCATCCAAACTCTGATCTGCGGCTTGCTTTCATGTTTGTTTACATTAGAACAGAACACCCACTAGCCAGGTCGTGGAAAAAAGAGATATAGATCTCCCTTATCTCTATTTCTCAGACTTTTACCAAAGAAACAATTTTTTAAACTATCCAATTGGCATAAATCCCCTCACGACTACTTTCACCTTATTTCACACTGACCTGGGGCCCTATTTTCTCCAAAAGGCATATATGTCTGTTTCAATAACTGAATGTACAGCACCTAGATATTTTGGGTATTAAAGGAATGTTTGATAATATTTTAGAGGAAAAATAGGAGTTACCAACAATTTAAGAAGACCATCAAGCCATATTCAGAAAATGACAAAGCTTTCAAAGTTAATAGATTTATTTTAGAAGCTTATTAGGTGTTGCATATAAGCCAGGCAGGTAGCACAAAAAAACCATCTAACAATCCTGAGATGGACAAAGAGATATAGAAACATGAGAACTGATTTGGAACCAGGCAGCAAAAGTTCCCATTTTTCATATTTGACATGGCTCTCCACCTCCAGCCGGCTCTTGTTCTTATTTCATACCATTTTTGCCAATGCCTTAAAAGGAAGTTGCACACTGTAGTTTTTTTTTTAATCTGGAGCACTCACTACATTTTTTCCAAGATAAAATGCTCTGAGCTATCTATCCATTTTTTAAAAAAGTCAGATAAACACATACTGCTTTCTGGTGTCTTTTACACCTTCCACTAAGTTCTTCCTTTGTTGTTCAGGTGGGCCTCCTTCTAGAACAGAGGTTCTTAAAATGTGGTCCTTAGATCAGCAGCATCAGAATCGTGTAAACTTGTTAAAAATGCCAATTCTCAGCCCCAACCCCAGACCTAATGAATCAGAGGCTCTGGAAGTGGGCCCTGGTAATCTGAAAAGGAAAAGCCCTCCAGGTGATTCTAATAAACACTAAAGTTTGGAATCACTGTTCAACATTTGGCACACACCTAGTTAAACTTGGAAACACTGACTACAGATGTACCCAAGCTGTCATCTTTAGAGGAAGAGGAAGTAGATGGCAAAGAGGTTCATCCTTCTGTCGTGCTTGACTGGCAAGGTGAAGAACTGATCATGAAAGTTCACAAAATCCTTCTTACCACCGCATGAGACCTCACTCCTATATCAATGCGGCTGCCATCTTTGCGCATGCTCTCCAGTTACCAGCCTCCCTTCTACAGCTTGCTACGGTCAAAGTTTCAAAACACCTGTTGGTGACTAAAGAATACCACCTCTTCTCTATACTACTAGGGAAATAACAAAAGCAAGCTAATTAAATCATCACAGATGTCCATGTCCCATGGTATTCAGTGGCATGGAGGCTGGTCACAGCAGTGCTACTACAGGGCTCTGAGCCCCAGTTTGAGGAATGTGCCCAGAAATTTTGGTTGTGTTTCAAAATGTGATAAAGTTGCTTCAACCAGCAGAGAAGAGACAGCTCACTGAAACCAAACTCAAAGCAGAAGAGTGCCTTAAGGGGAAGGCTCTCTAGAAAGAAAAGAAATGATTCATAAGAATTTTTTGGTTTAATAAATTTTTTAATAGACTTTATTTTCTAGAGCAGTTTTCAGTTAACAGCAAAACTGAACAGAAGGTACAGAGAGTTCCCATATGAATGGGTGTTAGTTTTTGTTAGATGCTTTTTTGGGGGTCTATTGAAATAAAAAAGATTTCTCTTTTTTAGCCTGTTTATGTGATGCATTGCGTTAATTTTCAAATGTTGAACCAGCCTTGCTTACCTGGGAGAAATTCCACTTGGCCATGGTGTATAATTCTTTTTATACACTGTTGGATTCAATTTGCTAATATTTTGTTGAGGATTTTTGCATCTATGTTCATGAGAGATAACTGATCTCTAGTTTTCTTTTCTTGTAATGTCTTTGGTTTTGGTATTAAGGGAATGCTGGCCTCATAGAATGAATTAGCAAGTATTCCTTCTGCTTCTACTTTCTGGAAGAGATTGTAGAGAATTGGTATAATTTCTTCCTTAAATGTTCAGGATTCTTCCTTAAGGATTCGCCAGTGAACTCATCTGGGCCTGCTGTTTCCTGTTCTGGAAGGTTATTAATTATTGATTCGATGTCTTTAATACTTATAGGCCTATTCACATTGTCTTGTTTCTTCTTGTGTGAGATTTGGCAGTGTGTCCTTCAAGAAACTGGTCCATTTCATCTAGGTTGTCAAATCTGTGAGCACAGAATTTCTCATATTTCTTTATTATCCTTTTAATGTGCATGGCATCTGTAGTGATGTGCCCTCTTTCATTTCTAATATTAGTAATTTGTGTCTTCTCTCTTTTTTACTTAGCTTCACTAGAGGCTTATTAATTTTATTGATGTTTTCAAAGAAACAGCTTTTGCTTTTGGTGTGGAAACAAAAATAAATTTAATCCAGTTCTACTCAAAAGAAGCTCGTACTTCTTTAGGGAAGACTGACTTGGAAACAACTAAAATATAATGCAATATGGTTGATAATGTAAAACATTTATGAAGGGCTATTGTAAAATATATGAGAGTGGGGAGGAGTCAGGGAAGGCACCTCAAAAAACAAAGGGACACTGGAATCTAGTTGAGAAGGATCTGCACGAATGGGATGGATGAACAAGTGTATTCAAGGCGGAAGGACCTAGGTATACTTCCCTTTTACTCTCAGGTGGTCAGCGTCTTCTAAAACAGTCCCTTCAAAAATCATATTTACTTACATCATTGCCACCTTTTCCACTCTGATATTTTCTTTCAACAACTAGAGGAGAGAAAATTATGCTGCATTGCCATATCTGGGCAAGATAAATTCAGGTTTTCTAGATGCCCTCCAAATACTCTTCATGTATTTCGAAGAGTATTTGGAAGTATTCGGTGTAGCTCGCTATGCCCTCTGCTGTAAACGGACTTCGAGGAGATACAAAGGGAAGGTTACAGGGAAAATATGAAGATGTGTCAACACATTAGTGGATATACTTTTCTCCCAAAAGTTGAAGAAAAAATATTGTGCAATGGTGCAAGTGGAGAGAGAGCGAGGAAACCACATTAAAAAGACAGTCATGGGGCTTCCCTGGCGGCGCAGTGGTTAAGAATCCACCTGCCAATGCAGGGGACACGGGTTCGAGCCCTGGTCTGGGAAGATCCCACATGCCACAGAGCAGCTAAGCCCGTGCGCCACAACTACTGAGTCTGCGGTCTAGAGCCCATGTGCCACAACTACTGAAGCCTGTGCGCCTAGAGCTGGTGCTCCGCAACAAGAGAAGCCACTGCAACGACAGGCATGTCCACCACAACGGAGAGTAGCCCCTGCTCACCACAACTAGAGAAAGCCCACGCGCAGCAACAAAGACCCAATGCAGCCAAAAATAAATAAATTCGATTAATTAATTAAAAAAAAAAGACAGTCATAACATAGTTTTCTTTCCTTTCCAGAATTCACTCTATGAATGAAAGCATTATTATTTCTTTTCTTCCTAATGAAATTATCTTTTTATCATCATGCCACAGGCTAAAGACATATCTGAGCCTCGGCTTTATTTACTACTTGGTTGTTAGGAAATCACTATTACCTATTTTGAAGAGCAAAGGTATCAAAACATATTAATTCTGTCACCATCAAAAATGATTTGTCCTCTTTTTGTGATACTATTGTATAACTACATGACATATAATAAGTAAAACAGTAAGAAACAGCACCAACAGGCACTTTGGGAGATTCCACTAAAAACTTAAATAATTATATGGAGCCATTTTTTTTTAACCAAGTGATCCGAGTCACTGTCAAGTACTATGAAAGTAAGACAGGAGGAAGGAAGAATCACCCATCTCTGCTTTCTTATTTGATAAGTGTGCTGCGCTTCATGACACACAAGCATTCTAGGTTAGTAGCAGGAAGGAATCTAACGGGTAAGTTTTATGGTCAGGGTGTTGTGTGGGGCTGGTGAGATTTTGAAAAGGTATTTTACATGAAGCAGAGAGTTGAAATGCCTTGGGGTGGAGGCAATTCAAGGAACTGTATGCAAACAATAAAAGACATGAAAAGTGCAGATTACTCGCCTTTACAATGATTTATGATGTGAGGCCCTGTAATTGTACCTGTGGATTTCCTTTATGATCACTTAATCATTTTCATATGTGAAATAATCGGCAGCCAAAAACATCAACTCCAAGGCTGCAGATCATCTGTCATTCTTTTTAATCAGACTGGACTTGACAGCCATGACTTCTTATTAGAAGGAATTTTATGACCCCGGGTAATGGAATTCAAAAACTACCAAAATGTAATGATTTCTGGTGAATAGGCAATAAAGTCATAGTAGTGATATTTGATGAATGGAGCTCCTGGGAATAAATCGAGTTCCTTAAACTATCACAGCCATTAGCACTCCATTTTTTCCCCTTGTTTCTTATGTGAGGCCAGAAGTGCTTACATTTGCAATGACATTTTAAAAATGACTCAGTCAACAGTTTGCCCCTTGGAGATGTCTTCTACTCCAGCAATTGTGAGAATGAGTAAGTCAAGGGAAAAAGAAAGGATGGAGAGGGGGAGCTGGGTGATTTGGGCCATACAGGACTATTGGAAGAGTCGGCCCTGGCTTCAGGTCTACTGGTGGGAGAGAAAACCTTGGCCTCACCTTGTTCCAGTCATTTCAACGAGATTAACTCACAGGTGCTAACTGTGTACCCAGGCCAGAACACCAGCCCCAGCATTCTGGTTAGGCGGGTGTGGGCTGGGGGCTGGGCCTCCGGAACGCTATAAAATCTCCACAGGTGAGTTCTTTGCTCAGTCACGGCGGTCCATAACCGCTTCCATGGTGACTACACACGCACACCCTTTATCTAAGACATGAACGAATCCTTTTAAGTAGGAGCTGAGGACTTGGGTGTTGCTTCACCTGTTTGGCCATGAAATAATCTTATGTAATGCAGACCTTAGTTTTGGCCTGACCACTTGCTGGGGTAAATGTGCAACGTTGGTGCATGCTCTGGCTCATGGAAGGAAAATGCATTGGCAGAACTCATTGTAATTCTTTATAGCTCTGGGTGATGCCTTTTATTGCAGTTTGTTTCAAGTCTGAGCATGTAGTGGGGGTATTTATCCCTTTCAGTATGTGAGTGGACACGACTAGAGACACAGACTTGAACTTTGAAATCAAGCTCCATGCAATGTAGGTATGTCCAGGAATTCACAGGAAGCTCGGTGCAGTCTCTATATATCTAGGGAGGTAAATATTTCTCAGAAGTCTTCCCTCAGATGTGTACTTGTTTGGCATTCAGGATTTTTATTCCTGTTCCCTAAAGCTGTGGTATATTTTAAATCAGAGTAGTTCTGTTCGCAAAGATGGGAAAGTAGCTTGGGACTTAAAAAATCCAACTGTGTTGCCGACTACTTTGCTAGTGAATACAAACATAAATATGTATTTTTTCCCCCTTTCATCCATGTTCTTTACCCAGGTGGTATGCTCCATTTTCAGTATGCAATCCTAGTAAAGAACAATTTAAAATTATCAGAAATTGGTGCCCTTCTGATTTTCAGGGAATTTAAAGAGAACATTTCCTTGATTTGTCCCAGGAGACCTGCCATTTCAGAGAAAACACTGCAAGACTTGATGAGCTAAACACAGGCACCTCAGCTCAACTTTAATTTCTAACTTAGTTTGGGGAAGTCAATTTAGAAAGCTCCAAGATCTTTTCAATGCTTCTATTTATATTCTGAAGAACACTAGACTGGTATGCATGTCTTAAAAAGCCACGGACTGTGAATGCCTAACAGTGGGAAGACCTGTTAAAGTTACCTCCGTGGAAGATAGCAGGAGGGGATCAAGCCCTTACACTCTACAGTTTATATTAAGAATCTTCAAGACCAATCAAAGCTAAGCACAAACCTATAAACTAGAGAAGTCCAGGTATTTGGGGGAAAAATTCTTTGATGTAATTATTAGACCAGACTTCAATCTCTAGGTGAAAGATCAGAAAATTAAGAGTCTTCCTTAAAATAGCTTTTCTTTTTCTGAACGCTTTAGGACTTCTTTCTTCTAGTGAGGACTTGTTTCAGATAGGGAAAAGAAAGCAAAAGAGACCATCCTCTTGGACTTACCATTAATGTAAATTTATGCTTCGTGGATTTGGGTAGGATGAGCCCTGCAGGTTAAGGACAGATTTTGGATGGAGGTCAACCAGTGTAAATATATATACCAATATATGCTTGGCTAAGCATGTTAGTAATCGATAACGTGTTTAAATTAAGAGGAAGTCAAGGCATTCCCTTCTCATTTCTGCTCTAACATTCTAGTTGAATGACCCAGAAAAACACACCCTGTGAATCTCAGCAGGTGTGGGAGACCTCGGGAAACAAGCACTTCTGTTATTTTCCTGGTGTGGGCTTAGACATAGATAGCAACAATGGCATTCCTACAGATGAGAAAAAGGAAGCTCAGAGAGGTAAACTGGCCCAAGGAAACATGGCTCATGAGTGGCAGGACCAGGCATCCAACCCCAGAAGCCTCTCTCCAGAGATCTCGTGGGTTTTCTTGTTTTTGTTTTTTAAAGATATTTATTTATTTATTTATTTATTTATTTATTTATTTATTTACGGCTGCGTCGGGTCTTAGTTGCAGCGCGGGCTCTTCACTGCAGCATGCGGGCTTCTCTCTAGTTGTGACACGTGGGTTTTCTCTCTCTAGTTGTTGCGCGCAGGCTCCAGGGCGCGTGGGCTCTGTAGTTGTGGCGCACGGGCTTAGCTGCCCTGCGGCATGTGGGATCTTAGTTCCCGGACCAGGGATCGAACCTGCATCCCCTGCACTGGAAGGCGGATTCTTTACCACTGGACCACCAGGAAGTCCCCAGAGATCTTGTGTTTAACTTCTACCTCTGTATGCCCAACTTCAGAAAAGTGTTCTCTGTCAGCTGCATGGAACCATGACAGAGCCGGATCGTAATTAATTGTCCCCTGCCTCCCCTGATAAACTGACTGTAATAAAATGGTTAATTCAGATCCCAAAAGTGTCAAATTTGACAGGAAAAATAAGGTCAGATCTCATTGGATTGGAATGAATATCTTGGCTGAACTGATTTGTGTGGGTACTCAATCCATTACAACTACAACTCTCCAGGGGCCTGGCGCTCCCTGGTTCTCTTCTGCTTTCCAGGCATTAGACTCATGATTTCACCCAGAAAGTCAAGTTTTGAGCAGAGCTTATTAAACAATATGCTGGCTCAGCAGAAGGACTGGCCAAGACAGAAAGTGATCACACACACACACACACACACACACACACACACACACACACACTCACACACACATACACACAGATACATGCTTCCCCTCCTAAGTAACCAAACAAAGTTTTGGATGAAACTTAGGCTTGAGAAATAAAATGAAGTTCCAGGGGAGAATCTTCACTGAATTAAAATAATTTCCAGGCGGGGCAATAAGTGTTGGATCTCAGAGTCTTGACAGTTTTTAAGTAGCTCATGCTAAGAATACAAACGCTATACTGAATATACATGAGACAGGAAAAATCTTGCCTGCATACCTGAGAAAACAGAATTTTAAAATTTAGAAAACCCTTTAGAGTGAAAGGAATCTGTTTACTTATGGACAAGATCTCTGGATTAAGACTTTTTCTTACTTTGAGTCACTTCTTCATTATCGCTCATAGAGTCTGTTTGCTAAACAGAGTAGATATTTATTACTGGACTACCCTGCATCTATTCTGCCTTGATGAGGTTCCTCTACCCTGTTTTTCATTTTGGAGCTATCACTTTCTCTCTTGGTCCTTATGGTTTGAGTAGATCTGACTCTACTCTCAGACACGTCACCCAGGCCTGGCCAAAGGGAGTGCCACCATGTATGTGGATTCAGAGATGAAAAAAAGTTTATTAGAAATTATCTGGTACCATTTGCTGGTGTCACCAGGGGAGAGGAACGCTCTTTGCCAGCTATAAAATACAAGTCTTGAGCTGCCAGTGAGGAAAGGCTGCCTGAAAATGAAACTCACCCAGAGAAAAAGAGAGCTGAGAGGCAGAGATAGACCATAACCTGAAGACAGGGCTGGCTTCATGGGCATGCAACTTATGAAGTTCACAGGGCCACGCACTTGGAAGGGTCCTACCCTTGGTTTAAGGCTATGCTGTCACCATTTTGAGATTCTTAATAATTTTTGAACCAGGGGCCCTGCATTTTCATTTTGCATTAGGTCCCACCAATTATGTAGCCAGTCTCACCTGAAGACTTTGGTAAGACCTCTGGATCCAGCGATGTCTGAAGTCAGATCTATCCTGGGACCTTTCAGCTGTATGAGCCAAGAGATGCTCTTGTTTTATATAAAAGAGTTTGGGTTGAGATTTCTCTACATACAATTTAGTTCTAATCTGATAATATAACAGCAATTTAGATGATAACCTTTCCAACCTTCCACTCAATTCTAGAACAAACTCTTCAACCAGCTCATAGATAATTATCCATCTTTTTTCTAAAACCCTTCAGTTGTGGGAAACTACTTTGTAAAGTAGCCCGTTTTGAAACAACTATAATATTCTTAAAGTTCCCCTTTTATTAATTTGTACTTATTAGTTCTATTTCTAATCTCTAGAATTATCCAGAGAAATAGTACCTCCTGCCACATGGCAGGATGTCAAATACTTGAAGACAGCTATAATCGCATCCCCCAATAATTCACCACTGTTAAGTTAGACCCCAGTTTCTTCCATTCTCCTTTTATGCAGTTTCCAAATCGTTGAACATCTCGTGTAATGTCCAGATTGTCACTATCCAGATCGAATGCAAACTCCTACTGTGAACTACAATGGAATTCTTCCTTTCCTGACTTTGGATGGAACACGTCTATTAACACAGGCTAAAACGACATTACCTAAGGCAACTGGCTCAAGCCAAGCCACCAACCAAGTAAAGATCCCTTAGGACAGGGTCAGGCCGAGCCTCATCCTTTTGCACTTGTACAACTGACCAAGTGCAGGAGTCAGCAAAATACGGTGACAAAAACCCGGCCCACTACTGTTTTATGGTAAATTAAATTGTACTGGAACATAGCCACGCTCAATTTTTTACATACTGTCTAAGGCTGCTTTCATATTACAATGCAGAGTTGAAACTGGCTGGCCTGCAAATTCAAAAATATGTATTATCTGGCTTTACAGAGAACAAGTATGTCAAACCCTGATTTAAACCAACAGTATAAGCATTTACATTTATCCTTGTTAGATTTTATTTCATTAGTTTGGGCCCTTCATTCTAGTTTGGTAAGATTTTCTTTAACTCCATCAATATGTAACCTACATCTAAACTTTTAAATTCACAGACAAAAAGTCTCAAACAAAATTGTACTGTATTCCCTATCCCTAGTCTCTTTCTAAAATCTATGTTAATTGATCTGTAATGAATTGCAATGGGTATTTTAGATAACAAAGGAAATTACCCTTCACCCTTAATTCTAATCCACAGCATGGAGATCTAACACTGGCATTACCAGTTTTATTCTTAATTGTACAAGAAATATAGGAGCAGTGCTACCCACTGCTGTTCCACGTTGATAGAAATGTTCTACACATCTGCATTGTCCAAGACGATAACCACTGGCCACGTGTAGCTACTGAGGACTGGAAATATGAGTAGTTCAACTAAGGATCCCCATTTTTTATGTCACATAACTCAAAGAATTGAAAATTAAATATAAATATGCACATGTGGCTAGTGGCTACTATATTGGAAAGGATAGCCTTAGCGAGTTAAGAACACTAAGAAATAGTAAAATTCCATGCTCGTTTTCTTGTTCAAGGCTCTTCCAGGGCTCTCATATACATAACTGCCTCGAGAAAATTCCCTCATTTCTCCGGTATCCAATACCAACAGATGGCTGGCAGGCTGAAGCCCATCTTGTTCATGATAGTTAATGGCAAATGAGGGCTTTGAACCCAGCTCATGTTTGAAAGAATAATGGAAAAGAAACAAATATACCATAAAAAAAGGGCTAGGTTAGCAAGACAGCAAGCAAACTAGAACACTACAGAAGCTACTTAGGAATTCATTAAGTTTTCATTTTACTACCAATCCTTTATTGAACATAATAAATCCCTGGGTGGGCACTGAACTTTGTGGTTAGGACTAGGAATGAAAGCCAATTTGTCAAGCTGATTTACATAAAATCACTTCAGGAAGTGAGGTTGGATTCTTCACTCCTTGGTGAGTTCTCCCACCCAACATTTTGGGGCATCTCTTTCATGCATGAGAATTGCCATTACTGCATGTGAAACATATGGAAAACTGCCCCTGTTCCACAGAGGAGTCTGATGTGCAGTCAGGATTTACAATAGTATCAATAAACACTGATAATTTCCAAATCTCTGCCTTCCATCCAAATTACTCTCTTGAGATTCAGAAGCATCTATGCAACTGTGGTAGATTACAAAATATGGCCATGGATTCTTCCCGTGCTGTGTGTTTGCAAGGTGCCTTTGTTGCTCTTCCCTTTAAGAGGATGAGTCAAGGGACTTCCCTGGTGGTCCAGTGGTAAAGAGTCCACCTTCCAATGCAGGGGACGCGGGTTCCATCCCTGGTCGGGGAACTAAGATCCCACATGCCAAGGGGTAACTAAGCCCACGTGCCACAACTGTTGAGCTCACATGCCTCAACAAGAGAGCCTGCGTGCCGCGAACTACAGAGCCCACGTGTTCTAGAGCCTGTGCCCCACAGCTAAAGAGAAGCCCGAGCAGACCACTCACCGTAATGAAAAGATCCCACACGCCTCAACAAAGTTCCCGTGTGCCACAACTGAGACCCGACGCAGCCAAAACAAATAAGGAAAGTAAACAAATAAAATTTAAAAATAAATATTAAAATTAATTAATTAATTGATTTTTTTAAAAAAAGAGGATGGGGCTTCCCTGGTGGCGCAGTGGTTGAGAGTCCGCCTGCCAGTGCGGGGGACGCGGGTTCGGGCCCTGGTCTGGGAGGATCCCACGTGCCGCGGGGCGACTGGGCCCGTGGGCCGCAACTGCTGAGCCTGCGCGTCTGGAGCCTGTGCTCCGCAACGGGGGAGGCCGCGATAGTGAAGAGGCCCGTGCACCGTGATGAGGAGTGGCCCCCACTTGCCGCAACTGGAGGGGGCCCTCGCGCAGGGGCGAAGACCCAACACGGCCATAAATAAATAAATAAATAAATAAATAAATAAATAAATAAATAAATAAATAAATAAATAAATAAAAAGAGGATGAGTCAGTTTCCCAATCCCTCAAACATGGGCTGGTCTTGGAAATTGCTTGGCCAAAAGATTGTGGCTGAAATGACATTATGCGTCTTCCAAAGGCAGACCTAAAAAGGCCTTGCTTCTGCCTCCGCAGACTTGGAATGCTGCCCTGAAACCATGAAAGAAGCCAGTCTAGTGTCTTGCAGGATCAGAGACCATGTGGAGAAGAACCAAGGTGCCCCAGCCAACAGCCAAGAGCCCTGCCAAACAGGTACGTGAGGCTCTCTTGGACCTTCCAGTCTAGCTGCTGTCCTGGATGGATGCAGCCATATGAGTGAGCTCAAGCAAAACTAGCAGTGGAACTATTCAGAAAACCCACTGAATTGTGAGAAATAATAAATTGTTATTTGAAGCCATTAAGTTTTAGGATGGTTTGTCACGCAACAGTAGATAACGGAAATTCCAACTCTCTCCAGGACATCTCCGTGTGCACGTCTCGGAAGCACATCAAATTTACAAGTCCATAAGTCAATGCATCCCCAGCCCCTTCCAGGTTCCACAAGCCTTCCTTGATCTCCCACCCCCAGCTTGGTGAGGTGCTCTTGTAAATGCTTCTCCAGCTAGGACAGGGTATTACAAACTCCTGTACCTTCTCCTAGCTCTCAGATCATGCACCATATTTGTTTTAGACCCTGTATTCCCAGCTCCTAGAATAGTATTTGGCACATATTAGGTGCTTAATAAGTATTCGTTAAATGCCAAACGAACGAATCATGCATCTAGAGACCTCAGCTATCTAGAAACACAGAAACATAAAAATAATTGGTGGGGCGGGAGTGGGGAGTGGGAGTCAGAAAGGCAAGACACACCCAAGCACGACTCAGGAATTTACTCAAAGCCCAGGGTATCTCATATTATACACATTTATAACAAACCTAGTGATCATATCATGTAGATTATAGCAGCAATGACCTGAATGCTGGGCAAGAAGGCATAAACAGATTAATTGAAAAAAATCACTCACAGTAGAAAAATTGAAAGGTAACAAAAGTGACAATTCAGAAGGAGAAAGGAGATAAATGAAATTAACTACAACGAACAGACAGGAGAGCCGGGAAAAGTATAGCACTCTGAGCTATTTGGTGTCTCTTCTCACTCAAAGTCCTCACCTAAGCCACCCTAAACGTCTCAACCACCAGAAGAATGTGAGGGCAAGGAGGGCAGGGAGTTTTGTCTCCTTTGTTCTGCGCTACACCGGCTCCTACCCCATCATCAGTATTCAGTAAACATTTGTGTATTGAATGAACAACCTTCAATCACCAAAGACAACCCAGAACAGACTGATGTCTAAAGTGAGAATGATCTGAGTCATCGGGAAAAGGTTAAAATATATTCATTACACCAAGTTTAAGAACACAGGGCAGGAGGTAACACATTGGAAAAAATTCTACTAAAATTGCTTTTCAAAGTTTGGACACATATAAGTGGTAACCTTCATTCATCTGAAAAATGTATGAACACGGACTGCCAGATAAGTGAGTTAGGAACGTGTCTATTTTTTCTTGCATATTGAGAGCTCGAACTGTCTCTTGCATTTTTCTGTATTTTCTACTATGCCTAGCAAACCAGGTATAAACAATAAAACTGTAATTAGTATTTTAAACCTTTTATTATGGAAAATTTCACACACACATAAAAGTAGAGAATAAGTTAATGCATCTCCATATGACTATTACCCTGCTTCAATATCATCCACTCTTGGTCAACCTCGTTTCATGAAAATCCCATCTACCTTCCCTCCTCCGCACTATACAAATATTTTGGAATGAATAATTGGTTTAAGATCCAGTTAATTACTATCACCTATAATCCAGTAGGTGAAATTTCCAGATTTATTTGTATTTAATGGATACTAATTAATGGCATCTTTTCATCAGTGATGATTTCATCTAAGTATATGAAGAATAACCCACTCATAATAGCTTTTTTATTTTTATTCATCCATAGAAAACCAATGTCATACTAAAATAAATTATTCATTTTTATTTTAATCAATTTTTTATTTGTTGCTCTCATTAAGCCATTTTTCTTCCCGAGGATCTGAGAAATTGCATTTTTCAAACATAACTATGGCAAGCCACCTAAAAGAAAATCACCTTATGGTTTACCTTTTCCCAGGTACTAGATTTTTCAAAATGCCACATTTCTTTCTATTTCCTGTGCCTTTTACGGATTATATATCCCAATTGTAGTTTATTCTAATGTTCAGAATACAAAACATTGCTGTTTTGCTTAAGTTCAGATACCACATTAATTAAATGTTTAGAATATCTGAATCCAATTTTAAAACAAATGTAACACCAATCATTGCCTTGAAATACACTTGCGTAGTGAGGAAAAACTCACCTTGTCTCAAACATAATATTTTATGATCTAAAATTTTGATTTAAATTATTGAATGTAAACTAAATTTGACTTTAATTATACAGATTTTAACATGACATTTAGTCCTATACTCACACAAATAAAATTTGGGGAAATGCATAGAATTCTTACAAAACTTTTTTTCTTGATTTGAAAATCAGTGACTTCCCTACAGAACCTGCTATGTCATAGCATAGAAGAGATTAAAGCAAAGGAGTGGGAAGTATTCTGCCCATGGCTAAGTGAGAGGAATTACATTCACTAAAAATTTACTTCACAGGTACTCTACTGCAGTGGCTCTCAAACTTTGCTCCACATGGAAATCACCTGGGGTGTTTCTAAGAAATCCTGATGCCCAGGTCACAACCTGGACCAAATGATCTGGATCTCTGGAGATGGGACCAATATGTGCTGAAGCCAGCTTGGCTCCCAGCAGCTCCTAAGAGCCAACAGTGCACATGTCTTCCCCACTCTGTGTTTAGTGACACTTATGGTAGTCGCAGGGAATTGGCAATGGTGGGAATATTTACACCACAGAAACGGGCAGACACTATAAATCAGAGCTTTTTATCTTCCAGGGAGTCAACTGTTCACCATTTACCAGCATATCACTGGAGTGGGGGCATGGGGGGTGCACAAGTATCAGTATTTTTTAAAGCTCCCCAGATGGTTTCAATGTGCAGCCAAGTTTGAGAACCAGTGGTCTAGACATGGTGTTTGCTACACTTGAAGGGTCATCAGAATCACTTGCAGGACTTGTCAAAACACTGGCTGCATTTCTGATTCAGTGGATCTGGGGCAGAGCTCCAGAAGCTGCATTTCTAACAGGTGAGGCTAATGAAACCTGTCCGGGGACCACATTTTGAGAACCACTGGTCCGGGGCATTTAATGAACGTGAACCAACTAACAAGTGCAATGATTAGTCTTAGAAATTGAGAGGAGGCAAAATCAGCCCAGATAGATCACCGCTCACAATAAAAGCTGGGGAGCAAGACCTAAATACTAGAAATCTCTATCCATGCCTTTCATGTCCTGCCCATTCCTTATCACTTGCCCTCCATTCTCCGGGTATATTCATTCATTCATTCCTACCACCATCTTTTATTGAGTCTATATTATATGTCTGGCAGAATAGGAGGTTAGAAATAAAAGATCAAGGAGACAAGGTCCAGGCTAGAAGCTTACCTCCCGGTTGGGAAGACAATCACCTAGATATTCAATCAAAGTAAGGCCTGGTAATTGTGCCATCATAAAGGTGTATGCAGCTTGCTTCAAAAGCTCACAATAAGATAGGGACCAGGGGGTTTGCCCAGAAGCACTACTAGCTGACATACATTTTTACAAGATAACTAAGAGTCAGGTTAAGTGGACCTGAGGAAGGAAGGAGATAAACCAATGCAGGCAAAGAGAACAGCTGCTTTAAGGGCAGGACAGCACAAAACAACATACTGATGCCAATGGGTCTCAATATCAGGTGGGCATCGGAATCACTTGGGGAACTTGGTAAATATACAAAGGCTCAGGCCATCTTTGGGGGCCTCTGTGTCCTTTACTGGCTCTCCAGGTGAGTTGGAGGACCACTGACTCAGAGAATCATGACCAGAAGTGATGTGCCAGAGTAGCACCAAGGGTCCCTGAGGGAAGGAGGAGCTGGATTTGAGAGGAGGCCAGGGCCACCCTGCAAAGAGTGATTTGACATTATGTTTAAAAAAAAATGAGGACTTGTTTACATCTTCTCCTGGCCATTTGGGCATCCACTACCCCCGAGGAGAGTCAAAAAAGCTTTGGTTTTCCAAAGCAGGGGCCAACAAACTGCAGTCCCCTGGCATATGGGGCCCACCACACACTTTTGTACCATGCAGGAGGTGAGAATAGTTTTTACATTTTTAAATGGTTGGAAAAAATAAAAGAATAATATTTTGTGACACATGAAAGTTATATGAAATTCAAATTTCAGTGTCCATGAAACAGTTTTACTGGCACAGCCAAAGTCATTCATTTATGAATTGTCTGTGGCTGCTTGCACGTGACAATGGCAGAGTTGTGCAGTTGCAACGGAGACTATGTGGTCAGCAAAGCTGGCCTTTACAGAAAGGCTTACTGACCCTCCTTCTAAAGGCTAAGCCTGTGAAGGTCTAGAGCTGGAGAAGCGTCTAAAGGATGAGGAAGAAGAGAGTGACCCAGACCAGGAAGAGCTAGAGCCCCCCAGCTGGTGGCTTCCACATACAATGGAGCCCTGGAGACGCAGACCTGGTCTCAGCCCCAGAGGCAGTAGGTGTCTTCTGGGACCATCTGGACAGTGGCTTAGTGAGAGGCCACCAAGATCTGTGGCCTTGTGTGTTCCAGGGAAGGTGCAGAGGCCAAGCTTAACAGGAGGAAGAGATGCCGTCAGCAAAGGCACCCACTTTCAAACGCCAGCGTAGGCCCCGAGCATCGCAGGTGCGGTCATGACGAAATGAAGACCAGAGGCCCCACTTTAATGGTCCTGGCCTCCTTAATCCCTGGAATTCTAAATAACCCTAAAGGTAGGAGCAGGGACGCTCTCCCCTGCACGCTCCTCCTGTCAGGCAGGTGGTGGCTAAGCCAGGTTGAATTTGATTTAGGCAAAGACAGAAATGTGGCATTTCCTGATACGCCTTAGTTCACAACATTCTGCTCCTACTTCAGATGCCCTTCCCTTCGCTTGGCTCTCCTTGAATTTGAATATTAAAGCCATTTTTCTTTCTGGTTCCACCGACATACAGCCAGAGGGGAAAGCTGGTGATACCTGGAGCAAGATGCCTAAGCGCACCTGTGGCCTCTGTCTCAGCACCGAACCCCACTGTGGCTGGTTGCAAGGAGGCTGTGCCATGCTCCAAATATATCTGCTGGAGAACAGCCCAGATTTAATTTACTACTATACTCTGGGTGCAGGATCTGTTAATATCTTCCAATTACCTGCCTCATACAACCATAGCTATTTTAAGCAGAAGTCACTTAAGGCTTCCTCATCATAGAAAACCTTCCCTTTCCCAGAAACTTATGGTCAGAGAAAAAGTCACAGAGACCTTGAGGTTGGGTTCAGCCCAAAGTTTGGATTTTATATCTTTGGAACCAGGAGCTGCAGCAGTTTGAGGTTCTTCTGGGTAGAAAGGGAATATACGCTTTGAACAGAGGATTACTTTAATTGGCAAAAGCTGCTTGAATGGACCATTTAGTTTTGCAAATGTAAAGTGGGGACTATAATTAGTAAAGGAAAGGTCTGAAATGCTACAACTGCAATAGTGGCAAATAAAAAAGTGACTGTAGGAAGAGTCGCACCCCTGCAGATAAAGTTTGCGTTAAAGAAAAGTTTCTTATCAGTGGTGGATTTGGCTGTCCTTTATCCACAGCTTCTAGATTCAACTTTTAGAGGCCATCTGTATTCCCGGCTCATGGCCCTTTCAAACCCAGCCCCCGTGGGTCTCTCCCACCTTCCAGTCTCTGACTCTCCTTTTCCCAGCTCCTCCTCGTTCTTCTCTTGTTTTCATGCTCCAAGTGTGGTCCTCAGAGCAGCAGCAGCAGCATTTTCGGGGAACTCCTTTGAGATGACAGATCCCCAGGCCCCACCCCAGACCTAACCAATCTGAACCCCTGAGAGCGGGCCCAGCAATGTGCATGGTAACAAGCCCTCCAAGGTGACTCTGATGCGCACACAGGTGAAGGTCTGGCTGAAGCAGTTTCCAAGGACAGAGCAGGAGCGAAGGTACGGGAGATGTGAACTTCACTTGGCTCTAGAGAAGAGGCCTTAACAAAGGAACTGGAGCCTGCTGGTTCAGCATCAACCCAGACGATTCTACAGACATCCTGAGCTCCGGTTAAGACCAGACTAACAGCCAGCATCAACCACGTCCCCACATCAGGCAATGATGACCTGATAGGGCAGTACTGTCTATGCCAGCAGGAATTCAAGGGAAGAGAGTGGCACTAAATGACCAAAGAGCATGGCCAGCGCATGTCTGTCTTGGGGGTGATTGGAGGGTAACTGGCAATGGGGACTCGCCGTACGACCAGGAGCCAAGCAGAGAGTGAAGCCCTAGGGCCAGCCTTTTGAGCCCTGAGCATGGCCCTAGCCCAGAGCCAGGTTGGGTTTCGCTCTTGTTAGGCCCTTCTTTCATCCCCAAGTCTCTGCTGACTGTTGATATGACCTTCATCATTTCCCCAAGTTCATGAACCCAAGAAGCCTCTGGGTTACCCTTCAGTCGTGGTGACCAGGTGCTGTGAGCTCCACACTCATCAGCTGTACAGAGAACAGTTCAACCAGGTTTTGGCCCCTGAGTCTACAACAGGTTTTGCTTGGTTTTGTTGGGCTCTGAAAATTGAATCTGGAACCACTGCAAGCCTGCAAACCTGCCTTTTATCTCCGGTATCTTGCCAAGTTGTAAGCTAGCTCTTCAACTTGAGCAGGTTCGAAGCACACACACCAAGCTCTCCTCTAAAGCACAAACGATTTCTCTGCTGTGTTTTTGCTGTGGGAAATGGCCTTGGCTCTTTCAAAGGCCTCCGGGAGCCCACCGAAGCACAGGAAAATCAAAAGCTTGATTTCTCATTTTGAAAGCTGCTTATATAACCATATCTGGCATAAAGAAAAAAATAGAACTTGCAGCCCAGACTGGGACGTACCATCAGTAGAAAGGCCCTGAGGTCAGCCTGTGGTCCTTACGTGGCACATTTCAAGGCCAGCTGCTCTTGCTAGCACCCCCCTCCCCTCCCTGTTGGCTTGAATCATTTGCTTTTCTGTTTGCAGGGTCTCAACCACAAGAAGAGTTCTAGAAATTAGCAGCCTTTCCTCCACTGTACTTGGGGTTACATACTATTATGACCCCAACTGCCAGGGAAATGGGGTTTCTAGACCCCAAATGTTGGGGTGCCCTGCGACCCAGAAGAAAAGACCCTCAGATGCTTGCTAACCAGCATTCGCTGCGGGAAACTTCTCCCCACTCGTCCAGGGGCCACAAAAAAAGAGTTGGGCCTAATGAGCAAGTGTTTCCACTTGGTCTCAGATTTCTAGCTGCTGCTCTTTTGAATCACACCAGGGAATGGAAAGCCACGCAAAGAATGATCTCACCTGTTAACCCAACAAGGGGTTTCTAGACATTCACGGGACACCGAAGTTACGCACAGGACAGAGGAGAGGGAATAAACTGTAAAGTTCCCAGTCGGATCCTGTGGCTGGCGAGGCGGGAGCTGGATTTAGGCTCCAGGGCCGAGCTGCCCGAGCCCAGGGAGCGGAGCGCCCCTGTCAGCGCCGAGCACCCCTGCCATCAATCTGAATTATTGTGGCCCCTGGAAGAGTGGGGAGGCTTAAAATCCAGACTCATGAAGACCGTTTCTGTGCAGTTTCACACTGAGCCCTGGTAAGAAGTCTACTTAGCTTGATAAAGTAAAGCAAAGAATGAGCAGAACATTTCAAGTTACAAAAGACCTGCAGAAACACGTGACTGCATCCTCCTTCTCTCCCTTCAATTAACCAGAAACTGAGCCATTCCCCACCTGCTGGGAAACAAACAAGCTAACACATTTCATGAATTCTCAGAAGCACAGGCCTTTCACATTTTCAAGTCTCCAGGTTCATCTTATAATGAATGGCATTTTGGAATTCCTGCCTTCCCAGGAAGCACAATTGGTTGATTATTCTCGGGGTCATGACTGGACAATCACAATTCCTCCTCGTTTCAGCCAAAATCTATGTAAATTCCATTTGAGGAAGTAAAGAGGAGACTTCATGGTCGCTGAAAAAAATTTCTGTTGAAAATTTCTGGGAACATCAAGAAAGGGTCTTGCATCAAAGCACGCAGAATGGGTTTAAACAGCTAGAAAGAAAATCCTAGGGGCAATAATGAAGTACTCATTCAAGAAATGCTGCACCACCAGTGCTATCCATGGCACCAAGGAAAATATTTTGTGGAAAATCATGGACATCAATTACTGCATTGAAAAGTGATTCATATGGGTCAAGCTTTATGTTTTATATGTACAAAAGTTTAAGGAATACCTTAACTAACTTGTTTGCTTATATTTCACTTTTTTGTATGCACCAGAGTATTATATGATTAAAATCTATGCTTAAGTCTCAAAGTTAGCTCAAGAAATATAAAAGTATAAGGGTTTGCCAAACTTTTCCTGTAAAGGGCCAGACAGTAAACATTTTCGGCTTTGTGGGCCATTCAGTCCACTACTGCAACTACTCAACTCTGCCACTGTAGCAAAAAAGCAGCCACAGACAACACGTAAATGAACGGGTGTGGCTTTATGCCAATAAAACATTATTTATAAAAACAGGCACTGGGCCAGATTTGGCCTACAGGCCAATCGGCCAGCCTATGATTAAAGTGATAAAACATGATGTCTTCCTTTCATAGTGGACACATATATAAAGATGTCTAGCAGCTGATGAACTCTTAGATTCCATGAAATTTGATATATATGCCAATGATACCAACTGTTGCTCAGTCGAGGAAAAAAACCCAACACCTTTGTTTCCCACCACCTCTTTCCTTCCTATTCAGGGGGATCATACATATAAAGTGCTTCCCCTTTCTTCTAGATTTCACTAATCACCACTTACCTAAGCAATCTTTTGACATATCCATATTCCTAGCCTCTTTCTTTATTACTTTCTCTTCTAACCTTCTTGTCTATTGGCATTAGAAAGCTACCTCCACATGAGTCAAAATGCAAGGCTCATCATGAATAATAAGTTTAATAGCTGTATTAGGGATGTGCTTTGTCAAAGAAAATGAAAGAAACACTTTGAAGTGAAATAAGGTAATAGCGAACCAACCTCTTTACCTTCTAAAATTCTCAGTAGGGTACAAAATAACTTTCAGAAAGTTACATCTCCTTACTCTCTAATAAAATCTATTCCCCCTGCTTCAACATGAACATTTAAAAAGCTCTCTAAATTTTCCTCTTGTACTGTTTTGTCTCTGATGGCATCCCAACAAGGTTGTGCACCATTCATGTAAGTTGCATGCATATGGCATTCTGATCACACTGCGGGTTAGAGAGAATTTTTTTCAGTCTAGCTTTGAATCTCTATTATCAGGAGAGGCTATCTGCCACAAAACAATCCGAAAGTATCAGTGGCTTAATTCAGCCGAAGTTAGTTTTCACTATCCCAGTCTAGGAAATTATAAAGGGGTGGGGGAGGTGTGTCGGTGTGTTTTGCTCTACACAGTTGTTCAGGGTTCCAGGCTTCTTCCATCTGTGGGCTCTGACTCCTCTAAAACTTTAGACCAGGATTTCTCAGTATTGGCAGTGCTGACTTTCTGGGCCAGATCACTCTTTGTTGTAGGGAGCTGTCCCATGCATTGTAGGATATGTAGCAGTATCCCTGGCCTCTGCCCACTAGATACCAGTAGCACCCTGTACCCCATTGTGACCAACAAAAATGATGTCTCCAGATACTGCCAAATGCCCCCCAGGGGCGCAATAGTCCTCCCTCCCCACACTGAGAACCAGTGACTTACTCAAAAATGTTATTATCACTCATCAGAGATTATGTGTTCTATTTATTCCTGGGAGACTAATTTATTTACTTTAAAAGTTCTTTTTAATATTAAATCAAGTTATCTTTGTTTATGTAGTACACATGGAACATGATTCCAATAGCTGTTGGACACAAGGTGCTTCAGCTGGGAAGTCCATTATATCACCTTCCCATAAAAAGCAAGTGCTGGGGCTTCCTTGGTGGCTCGGTGGTTAAGAATCCGCCTGCCAATGCAGGGGACACGGGTTCGAGCCCTGGTCCGGGAAGATCCCATATGCTGCAGAGCAACTAAGCCCACGAGCCACAACTACTGAGCCCGTGCGCCTAGAGCCCACGATCCACAAGAGAAGCCACCGCAATGAGAAGCCCGCGCACCACAACAAAGAGTAGCCCCTGCTCGCCACAACTAGAGAAAGCTTGCACGCAGCACCGAAGACCCAACACAGGCAAAAATAATAAATAAATAAATAAATAAATAAATAAATAAATAAATAAATAAATAAATAAATAAATAAAGGCAAGTGCCCTGTCCCCCTGCCTTGAATTATTTCACAAGCATTTCAGAACCATTCCATTGGCCACAGGATCAACTGCCATCCATGAGTCACATAAGAAGTCTTTAAAAGCCTGAGTAAAATGGGTTCCCTTGGGAGTTTTTCCAGGCCTCAGTAGGTACCCTTGATATTCATTCCCTCTCCCTTTAAAAATCCACTATCCTACCAGCTTCACTCCAATGGAAGGCTACAGTCTATGGACAAAACCACTTGCGCAAGTGAAACCAAATCCCATGAGATTGTAAGAATGACTCTTACAAGCCAAATGGTGGGTCCCCTAATAGTTGCTTACATTATCCTAATTCACTTGAAACAGTATTACCTCTCATTCTTGCTGATGCAAAGCTGCTAAAAAGTAATCGAAGGCAGGCCTGTGTCTTTTGGATGTACCCATCAACATTTAGTGGTTGCTTAGGAAAGAGTAGTATAATTACAACTGACAGTGTTTTCTCTATAGCTGGCACATGTTGGAGCCCTTGAAGCCATTTTTTGGAAAGTGCTATCTTAGAGGAAAAAGGAAGAGTGCGTTGGCAAGTGTAAACACGGCCTGGCACTGCACTAAAACCCTCATGGCTACAATTTGCCTAGGTCAGGAGACTTAGACTGAAGGCTGCTATCAAAATCAAACACTGAAACCACAAGGTCTAAAGCACCACATTTTTTCCCCAAAAAGGACATTGGAAGCAATAAACCCAATTGTGAAAAAGTATGACAATCAAGAATGATCAAATAATGGGCACATAAGTGAAAGCAGTAATAATATAAAGCCCTAAGAGTGGGAAACATGGGGAGAAACACTACTCCACAGAAGAAGAAGGCATAATTGGAAAAGTTCATCTTGCCCAAAGTTCTGGGAAAATCTCACCAACACATATCATTAGATCCTAGATATCTCTGTTGTAGGCCACCCACATACCGGGGAGGTCAAAGTCCCTAACCGGAACCTAATGGCTCCATTTATCATTTGGAAACCATCTTCTAACAACAATCTATTTCATTTCACCAGTGCACCAAAATATGCCCTCTCTTCTCTCCTTCCTCCTCCTTTCATGATGTGACCTGAGGAGGAGGCATCAAAAGATGTTACTAGTGAGAAATTCACAATAAGAAGAAGGAAAATTCTTACTTAACATGATGAATCTGGACATTTCAGTAGTGGAGAAATTCACAGAGGTGAATTCTGTAGCTGGATAAGGTCTATGGCTCATTGTAACATTTGAAGTTAGAGGGAAAAGAAATCTATCAAATTTCACCATTTTGCAACATAAGCAGATTGTGTGCTGGGTCAAGATGGAATCTCCCTGACCTGAAAATGCCATGTTCACCACAGGGAAGGGGACATACCACCCGCTAAGGATGGAAGCGGAGGAGTCTTCCCAGGTTTGCCTGGGACTAAATCCCAGATGCTGCTGTCAGGGTGTCTGTGGTGGGCAGTGAATCCCAAAGCATATGTCATCACCACTGTGACTCACTGTTACACAGACTAATTTTCCCTGGCACTTGTGGTCCTTAGTTTCAAGGGCACTAATTGTAAATGTCATTGAAAATGATAAACAGGAAGCAAGTCACCAAAATAAAAAAATGCATCTGCTTATAGAATAGTCTGAATTCAATTTACTCTTGCACTGTGAGTGGGGAATCTGGTCTTCAAACTTACATGCCTCATATAACCACATCTGTTCCAAGGAGAAGATGCTGCAGTAATTTCAAAGCCTCTGTTCCTATAAGCCTCTTTATCTTGTTCTTAGAAACTACCAGCACCTTTCACTGGGGCTTGCTATAGTGTTACCCAAAATGGACCACACAACTCTACCTAATTAATTCTGAGTTCTACATTGTTCCAAACTGGATAAACATTGTTAAATATGAGAAACCTGTTCCCACTTTAGAGTTAATTATACATGTCACCGAGAATTCTAAATCAGACCCTCCAACAATTATTCCAGGAGGAAAATAACTAGTTTTACCTGCAATTTCAGATTACCTCCACAATGCAGACTTTTTTATATTTTCTGACATCTCATGACAGCTACTGTTCTTCTGAGTAGATTGCATTCATTTATTTCAGAAACAAAATGTACAAAGGCAGTAGAGGTTCAAAAGAAAGAAGGGAATATGTAACGGGATAGTTATCTAGACAGAAAGTTACTCGCGATTTTTGGAAAGCCTAATTGCTCTATTCCCTTTGGTAGTGATGATAAAAATCATACTGCATTAAAAGAGAGGGAAGAAACCACTTTCATTAATACCCACATGGTTGGAAATGAGACTATTACCTCTGGAAATATATAAAATACAAAGAATATGAATATTCTCTTTGCTATAAGACAATATTATTATTTAAAAAGGCGCCTCCATGTGATCACAGGAGGCAAACGACAGCACATCAAAGTGGCATTAATTTCTGCCATACACAAAGGAGCTACAAGTGGGGACTCTGAAGTGATGGTCAGATACTGAGTCGGCTTCTTCCTTGGATAAGTTAGTTACTGATCCTCTCTGACCCTCAGTGTCCTCCTCTGCAAAGTGGGACTAACAATAGAAGCTATCTCACTAGGTTCTTCTGAAGCTCAAATAACAGAGCTATTGCTGAGAAAATGCTTATCAAAGTGCCTGGGACAAAGTCAGCCATCAGTACATTTTAGGTAGTTGTGGGAGTAGAAGCAGCAGTGGCAGCAGTAGTAGTCATGATAGCAGTAGTAGCAGTAGTAGTATAAGGGGGTAGCTAGGAATAATATTACTCATAGGTTTCCAAAGTGGTAAAATAATTACTAATATAAATAGTAAGTCATGGTATTTGTAAAATTGCAGAACTAAGTAATATTAACATTACTGCTAATATTATTAGTAACCATATTAGTAATGCTCTTATTAATACTAATATTAACATTTCTAATAATAGCATTGGTGGTTGGCAATTCAAAGAGCATTGCTATTACCAGTACTCATACTAATATTCTAGGCCCTGAAAATCACTGCAGTCAATAAAAATAATGTAATATAAAACTGGTCTATTTTGTACCAGAAATTATCATTTACTTTGGACACAGGGGTATTCCAAAGAGCGTGCTATCCTTCTGCCTTCCTTTCAAAGAAGATAATTGTATCTTGGAGCAGTATTAGGAAAAAAGAGAGTCAACTTCATGTAGATAAAAGGAAATAAAAGCTACAGAGGAATCATTAAAGTAGGGGTTATTTATGACTTGTGCTGATTACCAATAAGGAGGAAAGGTTGCTCTGAAAGGAATACAGAGAAACACACCTGAAACAGAAAGAAACAAGCATATTACTCTAGCAACAAGAGTTTCCAAATTACAGTCAATTCTTGATTACCTAGAAGCAAGTGACCTGCTTTGAGAATGATGGTGGTCAAAAACATATGCGAAAATATCCACATATAAGAAGGTATGTACCAACAAATGCTAAAGGAACTTCTCTAGGCAGGAAACACAAGAGAAGGAAAAGACCTACAAAAACAAACACAAAACAATTAAGAAAATGGTAATAAGAACATACATATCGATAACTACCTTAAATGTAAATGGATTAAATGCTCCAACCAAAAGAGACAGACTGGCTGAACGGATACAAAAACAAAACCCATATATAGGCTGTCTACAAGAGACCCACTTCAGACCTAGGGACACATACAGACTGAAAGTGAGGGGATGGAAAAAGATATTCCATGCAAATGGAAATCAAAAGAAAGCTGGAGTAGCAATTCTCATATCAGATAAAATAGACTTTAAAATAAAGACTATTACAAGAGACAAAGAAGGACACTATATAATGATCAAGGGATCAATCCAAGAAGAAGATAAAACAATTGTAAATATTTATGCACCCAACATAGGAGCACCTCAATACATAAGGCAAATGCTAACAGCCATAAAAGGGGAAATCGACAGTACCACAGTCATAGTAGGGGACGTTAACACCCCAATTTCACCAATGGACAGATCATCCAAAATGAAAATAAATAAGGAAACACAAGCTTTAAATGATACATTAAACAAGATGGACTTAATTGATATTTATAGGACATTCCATCCAAAAGCAACAGAATTCACTTTCTTCTCAAGTGTTCATGGAACATTCTCCAGGATAGATCATATCTTGAGTCACAAATCAAGCCTTGGTAAATTTAAGAAATTGTATCAAGTATCTTTTCCAACCACAGCGCTATGAGACTAGATATCAATTACAGGAAAAAAACCTGTAAAAAATACAAACACATGGAGGTTAAACAATACACGACTAAATAACCAAGAGATCACTGAAGAAATCAAAGAGGAAATCAAAAACCACCTAGAAACAAATGACAATGAAAACCCGACGACCCAAAACCTATGGGATGCAGCAAAAGTAGTTCTAAGAGGGAAGTTTACAACAATACAATCCTACCTCAAGAAACAAGAAACATCTCAAATAAACAAACTAACCTTACACCTAAAGCAATTAGAGAAAGAAGAACAAAAAAAACGCAAAGTTAGCAGAAGGAAAGAAATCATAAAGATAAGATCAGAAATAAATGAAGAAGAAATGAAGGAAACAATAGCAAAGATCAATAAAACTAAAAGCTGGCTCTTTGAGAAGATAAACAAAATTGATAAACCATTAGCTACACTCATCAAGAAAAAAAGGGAGAAGACTCAAATCAATAGATTTAGAAATGAAAAAGCGGAAGTAACAACTGATACTGCAGAAATACAAAGGATCATGAGAGATTACTACAAGCAAGTCTATGCCAATAAAATGGACAACCTGGAAGAAATGGACAAATTCTTAGAAAAGCACAACCTCCCAAGACTGAACCAGGAAGAAATACAAAATATAAAGAGACCAATCACAAGCACTGAAATTGAGACTGTGATTAAAAATCTTCCAACAAACAAAAGCCCAGGACCAGATGGCTTCACAGGCGAATTCTATCAAACATTTAGAGAAGAGCTAACACCTAGCCTTCTCAAACTCTTCCAAAATATAGCAGAGGGAGGAACACTCTCAAACTCATTCTACGAGGCCACCATCACCCTGATACCAAACCCAGACAAGGATGTCACAAAGAAAGAAAACTACAGGCTAATATCACTGATGAACATAGATGCCAAACTCCTCAACAAAATACTAGCAAACAGAATCCAACAGCACATTAAAAGGATCATACACCATGATCAAGTGGGGTTTATCCCAGGAATGCAAGGATTCTTCAGTATATGCAAATCAATCAATGTGATGCATCATATTAAGAAACTGAAGGATAAAAACCATATGATCATCTCAATAGATGCAGAAAAAGCTTTTGACAAAATTCAACACCCATTTTTGATAAAAACTCTCCAGAAAGTAGGCATAGAGGGAACGTACCTCAACATAATAAAGGCCATATATGACAAACCCACAGCCAACATCATTCTCAAAGGTGAAAACCTGAAACCATTTCCTCTAAGATCAGGAACAAGACAAGGTTGTCCACTCTCACCACTATTATTCAACATAGTTTTGGAAGTTTTAGCCACAGCAATCAGAGACGAAAAAGAAATAAAAGGACTCCAAATCGGAAAAGAAGAAGTAAAGCTGTCACTGTCTGCACATGACATGATACTATACATAGAGAATCCTAAAGATGCTACCGGAAAACTACTAGGACTAATCAATGAATTTGGTAAAGTAGCAGGATACAAAGTTAATGCACAGAAATCTCTTGCATTCCTAAACACTAATGATGAAAAATCTGAAAGAGAAATTAAGGAAACACTCCCATTTACCACTGCAACAAAAAGAATAAGATACCTAGGAATAAACCTACCTAAGGAGACAAAAGACCTGTATGCAGAAAACTGTAAGACACTGATGAAAGAAATTAAAGATGATACAAACAGATAGAGAGATATACCATGTTCTTGGATTGGAAGAATCAACATTGTGAAAATGACTATACTACCCAAAGCAATCTACAGATTCAATGCAATCCCTATCAAACTACCACTGGCATTCTTCACAGAACTAGAACAAAAAATTTCACAATTTGTATGGAAACACAAAAGACCCCAAATAGCCAAAGCAATCTTGAGAAAGAAAAACGGAGTTGGAGGAATCAGGCTCCTTGACTTCAGACTATACTACAAAGCTACAGTAATCAAGACAGTATGGTACTGGCACAAAAACAGAAATATAGATCAATGGAACAGGATAGAAAGCCCAAAGATAAACCCACGTACATATGGTCACCTTATCTTTGATAAAGGAGGCAAGAATATACAATGGAGAAAGGACAGCCTCTTCAATAAGTTGTACTGGGAAAACTGGACAGCTACATGTAAAAGAATGAAATTAGAACACTCCCTAACACCATACGCAAAAATAAACTCAAAATGGATTAAAGCCCTAAATGTAAGGCCAGACACTATCAAACTCTTAGAGGAAAACATAGGCAGAACACTCTGACATGAATCACAGCAAGATCCTTTTTCACCCACCTCCTAGAGAAATGGAAATAAAAACAAAAATGAACAAATGGGACCTAATGAAACTTAAAAGCTTTTGCACAGCAAAGGAAACCATGAACAAGACAAAAAGACAACCATCAGAATGGGAGAAAATATTTGCAAATGAAGCAACTGACAAAGGATTAATCTCCAAAATTTACAAGCAGCTCATGCAGCTCAATATCAAAAAAAACAAACAACCCAATCAACAAATGGACAGAAGACCTAAACAGACATTTCTCCAAAGAAGATATACAAATTGCCAACAAGAAATGCAAATCAAAACTACGATGAGGTATCACCTCACACCAGTCAGAATGGCCATCATGAAAAAATCTACATACAATAAATGCTGGAGAGGGTGTGGAGAAAAGGGAACCCTCTTGCACTGTTGGTGGGAATGTAAATGGATGCAGCCACTTTGGAGAACAGTATGGAGGTTCCTTAAAAAACTAAACATAGAACTACCATAAGACGCAGCAATCCCGCTACTGGGCATATACCCTGAGAAAACCATAATTCAAAAAGAGTCATGTACCACAATGTTCATTGCAGCTCTATTTACAATAGCCAGGACATGGAAGCAATCCAAGTGTCCATCAACAGATTAATGGATAAAGAAGATGTGGCACATATATACAATGGAATATTACTCAGCCATAAAAAGAAACGAAATTGAGTTATTTGTAGTGAGGTGGATGGACCTAGAGTCTGTCATACAGAGTGAGGTAAGTCAGAAAGAGAAAAACAAATACCGTCTGCTAACACATATATATGGAATCTAAAAAAAAAAAAAGGTTCTGAATAACCTAGGGGCAGGACAGGAATAAAGACACAGAAGTAGAGAACGGACTTGAGGACACGGGGAGGGGGAAGGGGAACCTGGGATGAAGTGAGAGAGTGGCATGGACTTGTATATACTACCAAATGTAAAATAGATAGCTAGTGGGAAGCAGCCGCATAGCACAGGGAGATCAGCTCGGTGCTTTGTGATCACCTAGAAGGGTGGGATAGGGAGGGTGGGAGGGAGACGCAAAGGGAGGGGATATGGGGATATATGTATACGTATAGCTGACTCACTTTGTTATACAGCCGAAACTAACACACCATTGTAAAGCAATTATACTCCAATAAAGATGTTTAAAAAAAAAAAAAAAAGAAGGTATGTACTAATTGGAACCTTATTACCAAGAAGAGATGACACTTTGCGTCTACCTGTAACTACCTGCACTATCCTGGTATAGTCAGTTCTGCGATCTCACACTCACACTCACTTTGTAAATGTGAATTTGTGTCAACGGGATTGATACATTAGGGAACTATTTGAATACGGTGCAAATTTCCCGTTTGCTGATGCACAATTTCATCAAGAGGAAGGACGATGAATTCAGAAAACTGCATCCAGTTGAACAAAGCCACACAGGATCATACAAAATGTGCACGAACACACCCCCCTCAAGGTCTACCGCTCCCTCAGTTCACAGGTCCTCACCTGCTGGTGCAACCTCCCCCCTGATTTCAGATCGCCTTCCTCCACTCCTTCGCAGTAACACCCAAGCTGCAACCCTGCCTATGGCCACATCCACAGGCCAACTTCAGGGCTTTTCAAGGGGAAGTGACCTAAGTACTGTAGTATTTATGTACTTCCTAACCACTTAACTTGTGTAAAACTGTGCTAGCATTTTTACGAGGTTCTTACCTTTTTTTTTTTTTTACGGTGTCACTGACAACGTTTTTTAATACTTTAAGTGCCATACTCTTCACCCATTTTCCCCACAAGTCTGGCAGGTTCTTATTACACGACTTTGCAATTGTGCTGTAATTTCAAGAACACATGTCGCACTATAGCAGAACTGACTATATCTATCATCCACATCTTCCTCAGCCTGAGAGAGATACGTTACTGCCACATGTCTATTACAGAATATAGAGCATGGAGACACACTGTGGTGGCCCAGGGCAACTGTCAAGGGGAACTGTAGCAGTCCCTAGGTCAAGATTTCTCTCACTCCTGGGATGAGGACAAAGTACTGAGAAGACAGGGAGCTCTCAGTTAAGTATGAAGGGGTGAGAACAGTGAGAATGCTCTTGGAATTTCAGAAGCGACTCTGTGGCAGAGACTGGCCAAGCTGATCACCAAACCTGTTTCTCCTCTTCATGATACCCATGACACTACGATTCCCAGTGTCTCATGTAGTTAGATCAGCCTCAGAACGTGTTCTGACCTACAGATGAGATCAGAGGGGTTACGTGTGCCTTCTTGTCTGCTCCGTCTTCCTCTCAAAATCAGCCTGCTTTATGCACACGAGCATGATGTCTTGGAAGCTGCATATTGAAGATCACACTGGAGATGACAGATCCACAGATGGAAGGAATTTAGGTCCCTATATCACCACTTGTGTAATAGGGAAGAACAAATCTGACTCCATATAAGATCTGTTTCTTTTACTTTAACCTTTATATTCTGTTGCTTTGAGTTAAGAACGTTGCCTATAGCCTGAAATATACAAAATAGCCCATTCTCAAGGCTCTGACCTTAAAGGGTATAACACTTTTCCATTCCTATGGAGATGAAATGTTGCAGAGCGAAGAATAACATTTGTCTTGGAGATTTACAGGAACATCGTGACCTGACCTACGTGGACAGCTGCAAGAACAAAGGATTCCAGCACCAAGAAGTTTGCTACATCCGGCCACGCGCCTCCCTCAGATGGCCTTTAAAACGCTTTGCTGAAACCCTTCAGGGAGGTGGGGGCTTTGAGGGCAAGAGCCACCCGTCTCCTTGCGTGGCCCTGCAATAAACCTTTCTCTGCTCCAGACTCCGACGTTTCGGTTCGCTTGGCCTCACTGTGCGTTGCGCACAGGAACTTGCGTTCGGTAACACTTGGAGGAGACCTTATGAGAGCAAGACATAAAGGACTGTGGTATTAGAGACATCACACAATTTGGAGTTATTTTGTCACAGTAGCTTTACCTTAACGTATTAAATCCAGATAGGCTGGCCAACCTGTCCTGCTCCAGCTTAAATGTTATGGGGTTAATGCAGGAGCACTTTCTGGGGTGTTTAAGAAGTGTGTGCCTTGGATGGACAACAAAGTCCCACTGTAGAGCACAGGGAACTATATTCAATGTGCTGGGATAAACCATAATGGAAAAGAATAAAAAAAAGAAGGTATATATATGTGTAACTGAGTCACTTTGCTTTACAGCAGAAATTAACACAACACTGTAAATCAACTATACCTCAATTTAAAAAAATAAATTAAAAAAAAAGAAGTCGTGCCTTTTCTACGCAACAGCTTCTCTGCTGCTTAGGGGTTAGATAATGGTGAATAAGACCCTCTCTCCTTTCAAGGAATTTACAGTCTAGCAAGAGGAGAGAGAAACATGAGTGACCATAAAAGAGAGTTACAGAGGCAGCAATTCTACTCCAAGCAATATACACAACAGAAATCTGTCCATCAGATCATCCTAAGAAGGCACAAGAATGATCAGGACAGCTCTGATCAATGTAAAAACTGGAAATTCCCCAAACAGCCATCAACAGCAGAATGGATAAATCAATCGGGGGTCTTCATGTAATGGAGTACTCTACAGCAAGGATACAGCAGACCACCACTGCACACGAACGGCCAGACACATTCATATGATACCGTTTATACTACGTTCAAAGACAGGCCAAATGAACTGGTGCTGACAGAGGTCAGGATAGTGACTAACTTCAGGAAAAGGATGCAAAGAGGGTCACTGGACTTCAAGCCATACCCTAGTTCTTGAACTGCGTGGTTGTTACATGGGTGTATTCAGTTTGTGAACATTCACTGAGTATACACACTTATGATTTAATTGTACACGACTATTATGCTTCAATAAACAGTTAACAAAATCACAAGTGTTACTGATGTCAGGACAGCAGTGTGGAGAACGTACCTCAGAGACTCGAAGATTCAGTGTGTCCACAGAGTGAACTGCACTCATTTAGGCAAGTGAGAAACAAAGATTTTTTTCTAGTGGGATGTTTACAACTATTGGGAACCTCTACGTACTTCCTCATCTTGCAGCCCAGTCCGATAACCTCCGATTCAAACAGCAAATCTTTTTTTATTTACTACCTAAGTACACCCTCAAGCCTTAGGCATCCTCAGGAGTCACATTTACACAGATACTAAAAAGAGTACAAGCAGAATTACGGGGGAAATGGATTTCTCCGCTAATGAGAACATCAATTTTTTTTCAATAAATCTCTCCCTATTTACCCTCCGTCCTTTTCTCCCTCCCCCTCCTCATTTTTGCCCTCTCACTCTCTATCTACACATGTGAGCACATACACATACATATGTACATACACATAGGGGAGAATCTACAATATTCTAATGCAGTCACACCTCTTGATTCACTGTGGGGTTCAACAGGCTCAGGCCACTCCCATTGCAAAAGAAGATACTTTGCCCATCAGGTCCTGTTGTGGAATCAATGCATGGCCATCTCCAGGGCTCACCATTTCTGTGTTGGTTGATGTGTATTACTTAGAGCCCTGTCAGGACAGAAACCATCTTAGACTAGATTAAGGAAAAACAAAATATTGGCTTGTATAAGTAAACCCACCAAGGTATACTAGCCCCTGGCATGGCCGGATTCAGAGCTCAGGTGCCACCAGAGTCCTTTCTCCCAGCCTCTCACTAGATGCTGACTCAGGCTCTCGGCCAGAGGTCCCCTGGGACTGGCACATATGGCTACAGGGAGCTCTGGGATTACATTCTTAAAGGTTGTCACCATCGAGGAACAAAGCCCTTCCTTGCCAGCTCAATTCAAAATACGGTGGGCGAGAGCTCTCATTGGCTCAGCCTGGGTCACAAGGGCTGACAATCAGCAGCCGTGCCTGGATATTATGGTTGGCGTGGGAAAAGAGAAGTTCCCAAAGGAAGAGAAGTGATGTTCCAAGAAGAGGGAAGAGTCCCAGGAGGGGAAAAATCACACATCCACAGCCCTAGTATTTTTCAAACATGGACTGCAACTTATTTGGGGGAGGGGTCATGAAACTAATCAGTGGGCTGCAATCAGCAGAATTCAAAAACGAAAAAGGATAAAATAGAACAGAAACAGACTGTATCCAACTCAATATTACTTAGTGAAACTTTTGTTTTAATTACGTGTATGTGTGTGTGGTATATGTGTGTACTAGGTAACAATGGAAAACAAATTTCTTACTGTGGGTTTTGGTTTAAAAAAATCAGAGTAGTACAATACTCTAGGCAATCATCAAACATCAGATCTGTTTAACATGTATGCATGCACACCTACCTACTCATGGGAATACTTAGTGTATATTTCATACTTATCCCCATGTCTTCATTTAATGTGATTACGGCTATAGATAATACAAAAAAAGTTTAGCTGAGACGTTTTTATTATGAACTATTACACCTTATCCAATCAATGAGAAATTAGCAATAAGAAATGCACAATTGTAAAATTCTTTTTAATGACACCCAAACAAAAGTGCCTAATAAATTAATTGGCTTTATCATAAACACCAAGAAAAATTACTTTCAATTTACTTAATTGTTTATAATTATCTTTACAAACTTACTTTCAATCACACTATTAATACATTCTTGTTGGAAATAATGTGTTCATTACAGAACAGCATGAAAGAAAAGACCTTTTCAGTTTGTGTCAACTCGAATCCTGTCGTATAAGGAACACAGGGAAGCACACACCCCACTCACGGAAAACTCCGGCCCTGTGAGCTGCCCCGCATGAGGGCAACCACTGTCATCGGCCGATGAGTCAGTGGGTAATGACTAGGTATTCATGGAACCATCCCTTTCTGGAGATTAATTTAGCAAATCCTCTCTGTTCTCCAGAGCTGGCCTAACCAACAGTCATTTCCTCTCCTTCTTTCCTCCCAGAGTCTCAGTTTTGCAGAGGCATCAGATGGCTCTGTGCTGGGCTGGGGGTGGGATGGGGGTAGTGGGAGCTGATGTCCTCTCCCACACTAGAAACTGACTCTTAATTCAGAGAAGCCACTGCTATTTTGAGTGAGACAACTCTTCATTATACAGAACTGTTTTGCTCATGTTAGGATGTTTGGTAGCCCTGGTCCCTTCCTGCTATATGCCCATAGGACCCCTGCCCCCAACAGTATAAACAGCTGGAACCCTCATGGCCATTGCCCAACAGCTGCCCCCCGGTTGAGAACCACTGGTTAGAGAACCAGGGGTCAGCAAACTTTCTCTATAAAGGGCCACTTGTTAAATATTTTAAGCTTTGTGGGCCATATGGTTTCTGTTGCAACTACTCAACTCAGTCACTGTAGTACAAAAGCAGCCATAAATTATACGTAAATGAATGGGTATGGCTGTGTTCTAATAAAATTTTATTTACATAAACAGGTAGCAGACTGTATTTGGTCCACAGATAATAGTTTGCCAATGTCTGCGAGTCTAAACCAGCCATGGTGATTCCCTTCACCAGGAAGATTTAAGAAAGACATGAGACACCATGATAATTCTGGACAATGCAAGATCAAGGGACTCTGCTATGAGGTTTTGGGGAAAGTTTTCCACACTCTCAAGTAAGGGAGGCATGGAAGAAACATATCCTGCTCCCTTCTCACCTTTGGCCTTTTTTGTGTGAAGATATGATAGCTGGAGCTATTGCAGTCACTTTGCAACCACAAGAGGTACAGTCTATATGCTGAGATGGCACATGAGAAAAACAACAAAACCCAGAGCCCTGGAATCCAGTTGACAAACCCTAAAATGGCCCTACCTCTGAATTTCTTATGTGAGAGAATAAACTGTCTTCCTCTTTAAGCTATGTTACTTGTGTTTTCTATTGCTTGCTGATGACAGCATCTTAACGAATACACTTTGAATTTGATCATAAAGCAGTAAGGGTCATATATTTCTACTGGAATATGAGTATAGTGTCCACATTGACACTTGTTAGCTACCTCCAAAATTCAGGTGTTTATTCTGGAAACAGTAGCCTTGTTGCTGTTCTCCAAGTGCAGCTCCGAATAAAAGAGAAAATACTGGAGAAGAACTACATGTTGATTGCTTCCTCAACTTCTTTTCCTTTCTTTTTCCATGCTACTAGAACCCTAATTCTGAGCATTAGGATCTCTGGGAAGGTGAGCCAGAAATGAACGTCTCATTGCCCTTTGCTAGATGTGGCCATGTGATCCATTCTAGTCAAGGAGACTCTAAGGGAAGATCCTCAGCTTCTGCAAAAGATGTTCCTCCATTATTTAAAAAAAAAAAAAAAAAAAAAAAAAAAAGCCACACACGGAAAATGCTCACAGTACTCCAGCCACGCCGTGTTTCCTGACTCTGAAGCCAGTCATATGATGATGTGATGCCTGGAGCTGTGGCAACCACTTTACACCTTAAGGTAATAAGCACAAAGCTGGTGAAGCACAGAGAAGGACAGAGCTTGAGTCAATGGAGCCCGATCCAGGAACCACCTTCCTCTAGGAATATATTGTTTAAGCCAGAGTTAACCAAGCTTTCCTTTACTTGTAGCTAAAATATCCTAACCAATAAACTCATAATAAGAAAGCATTAAAAGGATGACATTTTTTAACCTTAAAACATAGAAGCTATTTAGGTTATACATGAAGTACTAAATATAGGTGTCCCTAAATAAGCTACCCATGGTGTAGTGGAGTTTTGATGTCCACCTCCTAGGAAATAGACATGGTAGGATAACCCTGTAGGGCTGGCCCAGGGGAGCCACGTCCTCTTCTGTTTCTTCTTCCTCTAAGCAAGCCTACTTTTCCAGTGTGGTTTCTACACTTCCCTTCAAAGCATCCACCCATCATAGCAAAGCAACCAGTGGACAAAGGGGAAAGAGTTTATCATCCTTTTGCTTTGAATCCTTTACTACGTAGCATGTAGGGGTTATTACATCTTCTTTGTGGGAAAGAAAGCAAGCACGGCAGGAGGATATAAACATTTACAACACAATTCCTATTCAAGTTGTTTAAAATCTATTTGGGAAGAGAAAATACTGTTCACAGTAGGAACATTTATACAGAGAATCATCTGCAAGTGCAAAGTGATATTATCTAATTTCTCCTTTATGCAGAATTTCCAAAAAAGCCCAGAAAGATAAAAATATTTATATATCTAAATCTGTATCTACATATTCATTTGTGATTGTCTTTCCATCAAGAGCTACTTTTAATGATATTTGATGACATAGGACAGGAGTCAGCAAACTTCCTATAGAGGGGCACCTGTTTTCGGCTTTGTGAGTCATCTGGTCTCTGCAGCAATGACTCAACTCTCCCACCATATCGAGAAAGCAGCCATAGACAACACATAATGGGCGTGGCTGTGTGCCAATAAAACTTTATTTATGGACACAAATTTGAATTTCATATAATTTTCACGTGTCACGAAATATTATTCTTCTTTTGATTTGGGGAACCATTTAAAAATGTAAAAACCATTTTTAGCTTTATACAAACACAGGCTGCAGGGGTTGGACTTGGCCCATAGGCTGCAGTATGCCAATCCCTGATCCCTGACCTAGGACACAGGAAAAATTTAAAATGACTTCTAGGTCAGCATTAAAACTGAGTTATGCCCAGTATAGTTTTATGCATGTATCTTCTGGTGTTCAGATGATCTTTTAAAAATGTTAACACATATACCTATAATGGCCAGACTCTGATTAAACACGTCACTATATTCCAGAGAAATGGAAGTTTATGGAGTTATACACATGACCACATCAGTACCAGAGTGACATAAACGAAAGGAGTAAACAGTAGAGACGGACCAGGCACTTTATTGCCGCCTACGCGTGTTTCATCAACTTAGTTAAACAGCACTCTATTCTTCAGCCTGTCAACATGATCTCAACCGGAAAGCCAAATTATGAACTAATGGCATCATAATCAAATTACAGTCCTAATGGAAACATCCATCAATATATCCCCAGAACGTGGTTCTCCAAAAACACCAAGTTGTCCTCTTTGGTGAACAGAAGATAGTCAGAGGATACAATTTTTAGGATTGCTGTCAAAATGTAATAATATTTAAGGTTAAAAAACTTATACATATTCTTTGTTGGGTGGTGGGAACCAAAAGAAAAATATTTTTTCTGTTTACATTCCTATCAAAGAAAAACCTATCTAGATATTAAAAACTGAAGGAATTTTGCTTCAGAGTACTCAATTCTATACAAAAAGCAAGAGATCATTTTTATAATGATATGATTTTTCCAGTTTTATCTTAATTTGCTAACAAAAATTACAATTAAAATTTTATATATCTGAAATTTCTATTACACCTTGTTGATATATATCCTTAATATAGTAAACCATCTCTTATGCTTCATTCATCGTAGAGAAAACTAATTATAGGTTAAAACTGTCTGAGTCAGCAATTTAACTTTTCATCCAGGGCAGATTTTTCAACATTTTATCACATTTTGGGAGATCATATTTACCTAATTTTTGTTCTTTTGTCTCAGTAAACTTTCTTCCCCCCCCCAGCTCCCCCAATCTAATAACACTTTTATTAGTTTCTTATGTATCCCTTCAGTATTTTTTAATGTAAATACAACTGTACTGTTGTGTAATTTTCTATGTTCACTTAATAAATACATCCTGGAGATGGTTCTATACAACTGCATAGAGTGTTCCCTTGTTCTTTATTTTTTATAGCTGCATAGTGTTTCACGCTATCTTAATCTATGTTCTTATAGATGCATTTCTTAGAATTTGCTTATTCTATGGTAAAATTATGGAAGTTTAGAAATAAATTAAATTTAGAGGGAATATCACGTAATTTCCCCATTTTACAAATGTGAAGAAACAGAGATCTGACTTGCTGGAAACCTACTGAAGTTCCTACCACCATTAATCAAGCCTTCCATCCCCAAATGCCTCAAATTTTCTCATTAGGTTAACTTCTATGACAAATGCTGCTTGTCAACTTTAATACCTTTGAGGAACCAGAATGTCCACAATTTTAGCATAAAATTTAAATATCATTTTAATGGCATCTCAAATTACCTTGTGACTTTTATGAGTTTTGAAATACTCAGTATGCTATTATTAATGTCATAAAAAGTATGTTCATGAAATCCAAAGACTTCACTGTAAAGATATTCATTACATTGTTATCCAAAGCAAAACACTGGAAAGGATCTAAATTTTAATTAAATAGGAAGTCATTCAGTAAACTGTGGTATATATAGCTGTTTATTTCATATTTATTAAAAAATTTTAATGATATAAGAATATAATATTTTTAAAAATTTAAGTATAGAATTGTGTATACAGGATACTAACTATGTAAAATAGATGGAAAAGTTAAAGAAAACAGAGGGACAACAGTGATTATATCTGGCTGGTGTAATTTCAAATATTTATATATATATATATATTTTTTTCCTTTATATATTCTATATTCTCAAACACTTTTTACAATAAAGTTATCTTCTACAATCAGAAAAATCATGTTAAAATCCTACTGATATTATTTGGACTCTTGGATTTATGTGGGTATCCTATCACTTTTTTGAAATTCAAATTTGTTAATAATATAATCCTAGGGCTCAAAAATCAAAAGAAAATAAAAATATAATGTGTGGATGGTGACATGGGAACCCACCCGTGTCTCCTATCTACCCGGTCCCTCTCACCCATAATCCCCTGTAGCCCTACTTTACAGAGTTAAATACTGTTCTTAGTTTTTTGTGTATCCTTCTGGTCATTCTTATGCAAACACAGTAAATATATACATTAAATTCCCCTGCCTTTTTATACAGCTTTGTACTTTACTATTTTGACGTAACAATAAATATATGAGAGATCTTTGGATGTCACTGCATATAGAGCAGGTCCTGTTCTTTTTCCCCACAGCCACATTGCATTTCATGTTAATTTTTCAGCCAAGTTCTCATCATTCAGTGTGATATTTGAAAAGAGCAATATAAAAACTAACCCTAGGGCAAATATGTGCACTTTAACAAGACAATGCCTTTCCTTCAGTATAGTGACGATTCCACTTGCTAGTTCTTTATTTCCTTTTCCAAATACACTGTATTCAAGATACCCTGATCATATTTTGTTTTTTTTTTTTAACTGAAGTATAGTTGGTTTACAATGTCCTGTTAGTTTCAGGTATACAGCACAGTGATTCAGTTATATATATATATATATATTCTTTTTCAGATTCTTTTCCCTTATAGGTTATTACAAAATATCGAATATAGTTCCCTGTGCTATACGGTAGGTACAGTAGGTCTTTGTCATGGGTTCTTTACTATCACATTTAAGTACCTAAAACTCTCATGATCAAATCTTTAAGTATGTTACAAACATTATGTACAATTCTTTCCTAGCAGTAGAGAAACAATGTGTATAATTGGACAAGACTAGGATATTCAGGACTAGAAGAAAGGGAAAGAAAACAAATGTGAGACTGTTGAGGATCCAGGCTCAGATGGAGGGCTGGGTCCCAACCTGCAGGGTTAGGCAGTGGTTCTCTGCCAAGTGTCCAACAGGCACAATAAATGAACACTGACATCAGATCCTAAAAATCAGGAGCAGTCCGATCTGATGAATGAAGTACAGAAGCAGGCATATCTGTGATAATCAATACTTGACTTCATGTGGAATACAGCATGCTTTCTCTCTGATTCATTCATAATTCACCAAATACCTTCTCAATACCTACTCTGAACCAAGAAGTTTAATAAAAGCCCCCTTTAGGGGGCTTGCCCTCAAAGAGCTCATAAAAGAGATACAGTGGCAAACTGGACTCAATTGTAATATCATATGTACCAGTCAACTACTGCCATGATAATGCTGCATAACAAACCTCCCCAAAACTCAGTGCCATCCAATAATAAGTACCTGTTTTCAGGATCACAGGTTTGCAGGATGATGCTGTGCCATGAATCTAGCTTCTGGAACCAGCAGGCCAACCCAGGCAGTTCTTCATACAGTAATGTTATAAGCAAAAAAGAAATGCACACTGCCTCTTAAGGCCTTCTACCCAAGCTGATGCTCTGACTCCTGCCTGTGTTCTATTGGCCAAAGCAAGTCACAAGCCCAACAGCAATGGGTCAGGGAAGGACACTCCACCTCTAACAGGAGGAGCTGTAATGTCACATAGAAAAGGCTTGGATTCAGGGAAGGTTTAAGAATTGGGAACAAAAGTGCAATCTACCACACAGTGAATAAACACTATGGTAAAGTTAGGGCACGTGATGCCTAGCAGAGACTGGGTACACCGCTAGACTAAATTTCCCGGCCACTCTCACTTTTGGATATGCCCAGGGTTCCGGTTAATGAAGTGTGGGTAGGATGATGTACTTCAATTCCAGGCATGGCCCTTCAAAACCTCCCATCCAGTCTTCTCCCATTTCTCTCCCCTCATCTGTCAGCTGGACCGTGGTGGGCAGGGCAACCTTGAATCGCATACTGAAGAGGAGAGAGCCTCCATCTTCCGGGTGCTCTGAGTGTGTGCAGCAGAGCTCCCTCAATCCATCAGGAAGCCCTACTAGGGGCTCCAAGTGAGCAAGAAACAAGCCACTTATTCTCAAATTGAGGGGTTAATCTGCTAAAGCAGTTAGATTATTTTAACTACCAAAGATGCTAATCAAGCCATTTAACCCAGGATTGGGGAGTTGGAGAGGCTACAGGGAACAAGCATAGATTACAAACTGAAAGAGGAAAGACAAACGGTCGCTTTCTAGGTGAAAAGGGGGCAAGGTAAAGATCGTTCCAGACAAAACGAAGAGTATATTTAAAGGCTCAGAGGTGTGACACCATTTAGGACTCCTAAAAAAGTTCAATATAGTTAGAGGTAGTGTGTGTGTGTGTGTGTGTGTGTGTGTGTGTGTGTGTGTGTGTGTGTGTGTGTGTGTGTGTGTGTGTGCACCTGTGTGTTTGGGGGTTGAATAGGAAGTTAATTAAGGCTAGGGAGAAATGACAAATTTCCAAAAATAAGACACCCAAAGGAAACAAAGGAAACAGGGGCCAACCCCAAAAGGGCAGAGATAAAGACTGTGGATTTTCCCCTAGGGGCATTAAGGAGAAAGGAGATAGACAGAGAGGATCAGATTTGCACTTTAGAAAGTTTCTAAATTCACCTCCAAGTCGTACAGTAAGTGCTAACAACAGGTAAAGACCCCAGAGCGGGCTGGCAGGGCTGGGTGGGTGCGGGGTGTCTCCCCAGGCACAACTCCCTTTCCCCCTCCTAGCAAAGCAGGCAGACACCCAGGGTACTGCTCTAGCCCCAAAGGGGAACTTGAGTCCTGGGCAGAGAGCTCAAGGAAGAACAGTAAAATGCTCCTGTCAAGGGCAGAGAGCAAATATTGTAGGTCTTGTAAGCCACGTGGTCTCTGTCATCACCATTCAACTCTGCCAAAAGCAGCCACGGACACCACGGAAGCAAATGAGCATGGCTGTGTTCCAATGAAACCTTATTTACAAAAACTGGCAGGAAATGAGTAAATGAAAATAGAAGTAAACATATCAGGTTGACCAGAGCGTGCCAAGCTGTGCCCTAGGCCACAGAGGGAGGCAATGCCCTGAGCCATAATGCAGGTGGGCATGGGAGGGGCTTGCGACAAAACGAATCCCAGACTTCACCCTCTGTGTCCCTGAGACTGCCCCTGCCCCGGCCTTGACACTAAGACTGGTGATGGGACTGTGATTTTCGTAAGAGACAAGCACTCTGCACTCCAGTTAGAGGGCCGTTGTCAAATCGCCATGGTTAGATGTATGAGCCAGTGTAGAACAGTCTAGAGTTGGCCAGATGGCTTCATGCTCTCCACTACAGCAATCTTCCACCAGTTAAATGATCGTGCCAGTTAAATATATAAATACACTCCTTCCTACGTTCAGTGGGTGAATTTTAACATTAATTTGAAAAACTCTGGACTTTTGTGTTCTTTAAGGCTCATCTTTGTGAGATAGTTATCATGTCCTTATTTTCAGTTAAGCAAATCTCACACAATGTTTGAAACATATGAAAACAACCAAAATAAACATTAAAACCCTATAGCAAATTGGAATTGTAGGGAAATTGCTTTTCCTTTGCTTTTCCTTTTCAAACTTGAGATACATTTCTTTCATAAAAATGACAGTATTTTCCTATCATTCAAAAAGGACTTCCTAAAATAAAAACTTACTGACACCTATAAAAACTCATTGTAGCGTAATACTAATTTTGCTTGTTGAGCTTATAGCAGTAAAACACAGAGTTCTTAGAAGTCCAAGTTGATGACTTTTAAACCATTAATCATAGAAAAAAAAAAAAACTGCTTCAAATGTCAAAACAAAAATAGTGTATTCTGTGAGACGTAGTCTAAGAGCAGGCCATTTATTTTTAGCTTGCACACTCCTTTCCACTCCTGAGTTTCCGATCCTCATCACTGTTCAGCTCAACAAATTACGATAATTCATTTGTAATAAGCATTAGAATGGGTTGTACATGACTTTACTCACTTATTACTTAGTATAGGGTATTCACTGTATGCCAAATTCTGTAACCACACTTGAAAATGCATTTCTAAAACAAAAGCGCAGGAGGAAACCCTCTCATCTCTTTGCCAGGAAAAAATGGGAATGTTAACTTTGTTATCTAAAACTAAGGCTTAGGTTTCTTCAAGATACTTTTCACAGCTTAAGTACATAATGACCTACATTGTTCAGAAGCAAGGTTGCATACTTTTGATATGTCTTTGCTATAAAGAACTAAAGGCATATAAGTGATATCATACGATATTTGTCTTTCTCTTTCTGACTTGCTTAGCTCAGTATGATAATCTCTAGGTCCATCCATGTAGGTGCAAATGGCATTATTTCAGGAGGGAGGGCCGGGGAGGGATGGATTGGGAGTTTGGGACTGGCCAATGCAAAGTATTATATATAGAGTGGATAAACAACAAGGTCCTACTGTAGAGCACAGGGAACTATATTCAATATCCTGTAATAAACCATAATGGAATAGAAAAAAATTTGAAAATTAAAAAAAAAGAACTAAAGGCAGTCTAGCTTTTCATTACAGTGCTCTCAATCAAATCATAAGAAAGTCGGGTTAAACTCAACTGCAAATTAATACAGCCTACCTCAAGTCCTCTGTCTACAGCTAAATCCACTTATCTAGTTTTCTTTCCATGTGGAAAAAGATTAATGAAAGTCCTCAACCATGAGGAGCAGGTGGCTCAAGTGTACTGTAAGGAAATACCAGGCCTTCTCCTGTGGACTTATCAGTTCTCCGCACACGTTGGTTGAGGCTATACAAGTACTGTTGCCCATTCTTTTTCCATCCATGTTAAACTAGAAGTTGAAAGGCTTATGGAAGGCAAGTATCACTCTAACAAGTATCTCTCCAGCCCAAAGACAGTGGGCCAACTTAGTGATCAAAGAATAAGCATACAAAATTGTCCCGAGTGCAACGAATACCACTAGGGCAATTATGTGCACTTCTGATGCTGTGTCCCTACAGTTAAGTTAGTAATTTGAGATCAGAAGTTTCAATAAAGATAAAGGCTACATTAACTGTGAGTGTACACTGGTGAGTGCACGTATTGAATATGCTAAATGTAATAAGTGTTGACAAAGTTTCTCTCCTTAAAACAAACTCTAGCCAGGCTCCTCTGAGCTCTCCCTCAACTAGGCCTCAACCTTGGCCTTTAAAGACCTGGACAAACAGTAACTTAGTTTCTTACAGCTCAAGGCTACATCCCTACAATGACTCCAACTCCGCTGAAAGTGCCTGTTGGAGAAAATTCAAGGCTGCAAAAGAAGTGACTATTCCAGCCCACACCTGAAGATGGGGCCCCTGTCTCCCAGCCTCTGTGGGAGGGCAGGAGCCTAACTTTGATAACAGCCAGTTAACAAAGCTAGATGGGTTTCACATGGACCAGCCCCCTTCTTGCTTTCTGTGATTTTTCACTTCCTTCCCTGTACTGAGCCCCAGCGCTCTCCCTCCCTATTCCCTTATTCTTCCTTTAAAATGCCCAGTCACCTGTGTACAATTGGAAGTTGTGTTCACACCAGCCTCTTTTCCCTATTGTAATAGTATATTACAATAGTATATTAGTATATTACTTAGTATATTACTAAGGTAATAATACTTGCCACTTTAGTATCTGGCTCTGCTGATCTTTGACAGTGTGTATTTGGTTATGCTTCTGCCCACACACACGTGCTGATAATATAAAGAAGAGAAAATAGGAAAAGGCACTGTTTCACCCAGGAGTCAGTAAACTATTTCTGTAAAGGGCCAGATAGTAAATATTTCAGGCTTTGCCGGCCATAAGGTCTCTGGAGCACCTATTCAACTTCGCTGTTGTAGGGAATTCCCTGGCGGTCCAGTGTTTAGGACTCGGCGCTTTCACTAACGTGACCCGGGTTCAATCGCTGGTCGGGGAACTAAGATCCTGCAGGCTGAGCAGCGTGGCCAAAACAAACAAACAAAAAACTGTTGTAGAGCAAATGCAGCCATAGACAACCAGCAAATGCATGAACAGAGATAGCTGTGTTCCAATAAAACTTTATTTATGGACACTGACATTTTAATTCCATATTTTCTTATTTTGATTTTTTGAACTATTTAAAAATTTAAAAGAAATTTTAAAACCATTCCTAGTTCACAGGCTATATGAAAACAGTCAGCAAGCCAGATCTGGCCCACAGGCCATAGTTTGCCAATCCACGGTTTAAGGTATTAATAATTTTATTTCCTTGCTATGACTAGCTTTCAAAGTTCAAGATCATTTGACGGTAAGAGTGGTAGATTTAAGGACTGTATTTCTCAACAAACTAAAAAATGCTCCTGATTTTTCTCATTGAGCCAAATATGAAATTAGTGGTTTTAAGTCCATTCCTTAAAGATAAATTTCTAGTTCACCAATAATGGATATTCTCTCAGAGTTAAACATCCATGCAAACTCCAAATGGAATAATAAAGTAATAAAGTTGAAGTCTGTATGTGTATGTAACTGTTAGAGAAATGCAAATCAAAACAACAATGAGATATCACCTCACACCTGTCAGAATGGCTGTCATCAAAAAGTCTACAAATAACAAATGTTGGCAACGATGTGGAGAAAAGGGAACCCTCATACACTGCTGGTGGGAATGTAAATTGGTGCAGCCACTATGGAAAACACTATGGAGGTTCCTTCAAAAATTAAAAATAGAACTACCATATGATCCAGCAATTCCATTGCTGGATATATATCTGCAAAAAAACCTGATAACACTAACTCAAAAAGATACATGCTCCCCAATGTTCATGGCAGCACTATTTACAGTAGCCAAGATATGGAAGCGACCCAAGTGTCTATCTATCAAAAGATGAATGGATAGAGAGAGAAGACGTGGTATACATATACGATGGAATATTACTCAGCCATAAAAAGGAATGAAATTCTGCCATTTGCAGCAAAGTTCATGGACCTAGAGAATATTATGCTAAGTCAGACACAGAAAGACAAACACTGTAGGATATCATTTATATGTGGAATCTAAAAAAATAAAACAAATGAATGTATAAAGCAGAACAGAAAGAGACCCACAGATACAGAAAACAAACTAGTGGTTACCAGTGGAGAGAGGGAAGGGGGGGCAAGATAGGTATAGGGGATTAAGAGAGACAAACTACTATGTATAAAATAGATAGGCAACAAAGATATATTGTATAGCACAGGGAGTTATAGCCATTATCTTGTAATAACTTTTAATGGAGTATAATCTGTAAAAATACTGAAACACTATGCTGTACACCTGAAACTAATATAACATTGTAAATCAACTATACTTCAGTAATAGAAGGAGAAAGAGAGAGAGAGAGAGAGAATGAACAAGTGGAAAGTTCATAAGCAGAAAGTGAGAATTTCCAGGTCATGCTTTTAAAGTACAAGTAAGTTTCACTTCATCTGACAATCTATATCAAATTCTGATAGCAAGAAGGTAAATTCACTTGCCCCAAAGAGAGAGAGATGCCTGAAATGGTACATAGCCTGAACGAGACATCTTCCCCAGTACAGCTAACGACTAGACTTTCACAGCTGCAAACTAGCAACCCCCGGGAAAGTAGAGTTAAATATTCCTAAAACAGGAATCTAGTTCTGTTATGAAACTGTTCATCATTTCACCTCATGACAGCCACGAAAATCAGCAGAACTCAGAAAGGACTCAGACGATGAGCAAGTAGAATTTTTAATAAAATTCAAATCCAGAGTCTTTGGGAGTTTTTCGTTGCTAGCCTCCAGAGTCAATATTATCAGCAACATTAATGCAATTACTTGGGTAAAAAGGGAGATGGGAAAAATCTGACCTTTGCATTGCTTCTTTAACTTCCCTTTTTCCCTAGGAAATATTTAATTCTGAATAAGGTAAAGGTAAAAAAAGTTTAGTAGTCTCTAAAAAGGTTTTACATAAAATCTGAGGAAACTATAAATATATATATATATATATATATATATTTATTTATTTATTTATTTATTCTTCCTCAAATGTATACTTGGAACAAAATTAGCACACTGTATTATTTGTCACTGCTATATACCACAAAACCCATGTAACTGTTAAGACAATGTAAAATAAAGCAGCCCCCAAATTTACCTAATACTACAAGAAATAATCTTCACATTAATAACTGGGACCAAATCATTATCTCAAAGTGTGCCATTTTGCTTAAAGAAAAGAAATCTTCATTTTTTCAATCCATGAACGCACTGCTCAGTTTAATAACACCCCTATGAGTTTTGGGTCTCAAATTACTTCCCTCAGGCAAAGGGGGCATAATCATATGTTTTTCTACTGAACTGCATTCTTCTATAAACATTTCAAAGAGTGCATCTGCTTTACAGATGAAACAGTCGATACAAAGAACAGTAACAATAAAAATATATGCCTATTTTGTAATGCTCTCATCTACAAGGATGGAAAATGATATATAACTGTTACCAAGGAAACAGTGAAGTAAAATTGCATGTATCAAGCAGTTTAATAACCAGAAAATTAGAAGAACAAGGAAAAAAACATCTCCAGATAGAACCATGACACATTGTGCCACCCACAATGGATGCAATCAAGGGTCACAACTCAAAAAGATGATGTAAAGGGTCCCAACCTGCCAGCTATTCCAATGCTTGGCAGTCTTTTTTTTTTTTTTTTTTTTTTTTCTTTTTTTAAATGATGGTTACAAGATGTAACTGGATTCTTGAGGGGCAATTTGAATTCCGACTTTTCACATGATTAAAAGAGCATAGATTCTGGTAACAAGTGGTTAAATGTAGGTACTTTGAAAAGTCAAAACATGCTGTTTATTTATTCCAGTGTGGATTAATATTCTCTTGGAATTCTCTGTAATCACCACTTTCTTTACTCACCGGTGGGACAGTTAGCAAATATCAGACAGCAAATGCTTTCTGAATTAACATTTAGAAACTCAAGTTCAACTCGCTTAGGAACCAAAGGCAAGGCTAAGGCCTGGGATAACCATGTGTGTTCACCTCTAAACCAGGAGAATTTTAAGCACTCAAGTAACCACGCTGATCAAAGCTAAATCCTTTAGGAAGATTATCCATTCTGAAATCAGGAAAATCCTGCAGTGTTAGCACTTTTATACTTCACCTTTGAGAAAAGAACTTGATTTCTGTAAAGGTGTTTAAAACACACACACAAGACTTTATTCCTTCAAGAGCAGAAACAAGCAGCTGCAAACATGTGTTTCTGCACGCTGATGACCCTCCAAAGGTATTTCTGTTTCAGCTTGGGGACAATCGTTGAGCTCACACTGAGAAACAAGAAGAATTCTTAAGGAAGGGAGATTTCTTAATCGGCACATAAGCTCAGAACATGTGCAGCTTCTCTCTTTAGAATAAACACTCTATTTGGATCACGTTAAGGATAGAAAGTGAAATTCACACTCATTTACTAAATTTTAACCTCTCTTTAAAATAAGATACTAATCCCTCACAGCCTGGCTTGGGTTTGCAACAACTCAGATTTGTGAATATCATGAGGGCATCCTAGAATTGAGTAAAAGAGTATAAAACGTCTTTTCACTGATACACAGCACTGTCTTCCCCCAAGCTCCAAAGTTTAAGGACGAAATCTAGGCTCTAGATGTTTTGTTAATCTTAACGTTTTTAGCATTTGAGGCAACCGACATCTATCTTGGTTACTTTGAACTATACTATCATTTGAACCTCTCTTTCCCTTGGGCAAGCTCTCTGTCCGTCGGCAACTGCTAAACTATTGCTCACAGCCGTTTCCCATCCATGGTTCATGATTTGACAGCTGTTTATAATCCAGCCATAGGCAGCAGTGTGCAGGAAGTTAATAGAATAGAGGTGTGAAGCCACGGCCCTCAATGATACAGACGTGAAATCAAACAATTTGCCACACTACAATCATCCACCGCCCAACTTACTAGTCTTCTGATATGCAGGGCAATACCTCTTGGTGGGTGGACATACTTACCCATCAACTGTATACCTCACGTCTACCAAGACTAAGTTACACTGGGGCCCTCTCCCTGGGAAATCTGCTTGTAACGTTAAGACCCACCCATGTGAGTAGAGAAGAAAGGTGGAGATGGGCAAGAAGAACAAATAAAGACCTGTGGATGTTGGAGAGAGGCCCATCTGAATGGCAACATCCAAAATGAATGTTTCTGAAATGGCCCAAACGTAATTTAGCAAAGTCAACATACATTTCTGACTTGGGCTATCTGACGCTACTCACTCTTGCCTCATGCAATCAACACGTCCCACCCTAACGCTAATTATTCTCTCACGATTGCAAGCAAGTCTAAAGTGTGCCCTGAAGACCTCTGCTGTCTCCCTCCTAAGGTCGAGGTAGTAACCGCTGTCAAGAGCTCGGGAAGAAGAAAGCCAGTGCTTCCAGAGACTTGGGCAGAGAAGGTGGGGCATGTCTTCTAAGACTTCTCACACCGGGCTCTTGCCACTGAATGCCACACTGCAAGAAGCACGGACCTACTTCCTGGGGTTGCTGAAGTCTTTGGAAGCTAAGCAGGGCAGGAGACTTAGGAGGAATGCTCTGACCAGGTAATACCTAGGCACCCAAAGAGTGGAAATGTTCCTCCTTTATCAGCACTGCCCGAGAAATCTGCCTGAATTGATGATTTTTCTTCCGTTTCAACAACATGGCCACTTGGAAGCAAATGTCTAAATCTCTCCAGGCTTAGAACTACACAGTCACCCAAAGAAAGGCTAAAGGTCTTTCTCTTCTGTCTCCATGACTTCAGCATCTAGGTCACTGCTGGGAACACCTGACAGGTCACCTGGGTCAACCTCCAAGCTGACTTTTTAGGGGTGTGGAGGTCCAATTTAGGGGTGGGGGGCAGGGGGTCGCTTTTGGTCACTGCCGCTTGGAAAGCAGGAACCCAAGCTCTAAGCACTTCGGGCTTTCCCTAGCAGGAGCGATTACAACCATCTTCTCTTAGCCCTGAATTATACATGTGACCCCAAGCGCCACTGGGGCTTTTCCTAAGGGAAAACAAACTCGTGAATACTGCTCTGTGCGTGAGGGCGTGTGTATCTGTGTGTGTGGTCTACAGCCGTGGCTACACAAGCCCCACCAGCCAGTGAGAGAGAAGTTGAACGCGGCAGCCCCTGGCCACCTCGCTTCAGTCCTAGCTTAAGCCCAGCTGCTCTCTCCGGCTTTGGCTTCTCCCCGAGGCTCCCGAAAAATAAAGCACCAAGTTGCCCGCGGCGGGGGCCCCTGGGTGCACGTGAACCGGCGCGGCCCCTACCTCGAGAGCTTTGCAATCTTCACAAAGCTGAAGACATCCATGCAGGCAGCCGGGGACCCCGAGCGCGGCGGCTCCGTCGCCCCTTGTCACGCCAGCAGCAGCGGCAGCCTCGGCAGCCGCATGGCCGGCCGGGACCTCAGCGCGCCCCGGGGCTCGAGTGGCGGCGACAGCGGGTGGCGGCGGCGGCCCCGGAGAGCCCGCACCTGGAGGCGGCGGCTGCTACCCCCCTCCGGCCGCGGGCTGCGCGTGCATCCCCGGACAGGACCATTGATGGGCGCCGGTGTCGGGAAAACTCAATGGAGAGGGGGCCGGGCCGGGGGCGAGGGGCGGGGTCGGGGAGCGCGGCCCCGGGACCGCCGGGCACCCGGGGAAGGCGAGGCCCGGACGCGGGACGTAGCTCCCGCTCCCCGCGTGCCGAAGAGCGCAGACTGAGCCGAGAGGCGGCGGGCGAGCCCGGCACACGCGCGCGCACCCCTCCCGGCACTGCAGCTGCCTCCCTGCCTCCTTCCCTGAGCCGAGTCCCTTCTCCTCTCCCCACCCCCAACCCGCGGGGGCGGGGGGGGCTCTCCTGTCACCCGCTGCGTGTGCCTCCGGATCCGAAAGATCTGATTTAACCGTCTCGGACACACCGGGGCCGTGAACGCTGCCCCCTCCCTCCCCAAACCTAGCGAGAGCCGGGCCACCGCAGATTGCCCAATGCCTCGGCGTGTTCCATAAACAAAACTAGCGATCGGGAAGGAGCAGGGATGGTCGAGGCTGGATCTTTATTGAAGGGGAAGGGGAGGTGGACGCCCAGCGCGGCGGGCTGGATTTGGAGAGCGCACAGTTCCCACTGCTTCCCCCGAACCTCTGGAGCGAGACGTGACAGCTGGGTTGGCTGGGAAGGTGTGTCTTTGGACAGCAGCACCAGGAGGGAGTCGGAGAAATAAGAAAATAAGAACCGGAGGCATTGGGGGGGGGGGGGGGAGGGCATAACACACAGCTGCTTCTCACTAGACGGGCATGAGGGTCCCAGGAGCCAGCGGCGCGGAGACTAATAGGAATGGGTTCCGAATCTAAAGGAAGAGGAAGAGACGAGAACGGGGGTCTGGCAGGCAGAGCAGCCGCTTTCTCAAATTGAGCGGTGGGTGAAGATGGAAAAAACCTTACTCAAAAGACAAAAACCAAAACACAAAAATATAAACACATACCTTAGGCAGAGTAAACTCCAAGTTGCAGCCATTTAGAACTCCTAGCCTTCTCTTTTACATAATTATCTGGGATAATCACCCCTCTTCATTAACTCAGTTTTATCTCCCGGGAGGTTCTGGCTTCCTCGGGCCCCTTTTTCTTGTCTTTCTCTTGGAGACTCAAGGCCTCTTCTCCAAAATCCTTTAAAATTTCTCCCCAGACTATATGAAGGTCAGATGTCTGCACAAAGTGTGTTCTCCCACCCAGAAGCGTTCACCTGATGGGAGGGCCACCGCAAAGAAAAGATGCCACCCCCGAAATGTTGGAGGATCTGGCCAGCCCGCTTCTAGCTCTCCAAGGGGATTAGAGAAAACGAAATAGGTTTAAAGTTCCCAGACTTCTGCTCCTATCCTGGTCTGTTGCTGTATTTAAAGTCTTCAGTATTCAAGCCTAGTACTTCCAGTTTTTTTTTTTTAAAGGCATTTCTTTCAAAAATTAAACAAAATCAGTAGCAATCTGAAAAATCTAAATGACTTGAAACTCAGGCACAAAATTCCATTATTTTAAAAATAAATAGAATCAATTTTCCTTTAGCTTCTTATAGATAGACTGGTTTAATTTCATGAACGGGGTACTACTCATGATCAGAGGAGGCAAGAAGGACCTTGGCTTTTGAACCCCCTATTGTTTGTGTAAAATAATTATAGTTTGGATCTGCACTGTGCTTGAGAATTTTGAAAGCGCTTTTGCATCTGAGTCTCATAGCAACCTTGTCATATAAGTAAGGCAGCATATTTAAAAAAGAGAAATCTTTTATTTTTACGCCACAATCTATTCTCAATGTACTACAGATGAGTTTTAAACGTGGGTCAGATAAGGTTAGTTGTCTGATCTGAACTCTGCAACAGCTCTCCATTGTCCTTGGAGCTAAAGCTGCACTCCTCCAATGCCCAGCGAGGCCCTAGATGCCTGGCCCTCGATCTCTCTGACCCCATCTATTACTCCCCACTTCTGCCAGCCCCACCGCCCTTACTAAGCTCCAGCAACACTGGCCTCCTCGCGTTCTTCAAACTCTGCAGGTACCCTCCCACCTCCCACCTTTGGCTCTTCACAGTGGTTGTCCCCTCGGCCTGGAATGCTCTTCCCTCAGATATCTGCATGGCCAGCGCCTTCACCCTGTCAAGTCTTTGTACAAACATCACTTCCAAAAAGCCACCTCTGAAAAGCCTCTTTAAAACTGCAAGACCCACCGCACCCTGAGACTCTGAGGCTTCATTAACTGTTTTTTTCCCTTGTTTCCATAGCACTTATCACCCACTAGTATATTATATAATTTATTTTTAGGTCTGTTGCTTCTTGTCTGATTCTTTTGCTGGAATAAAAGCTCCACAAGGGCAGGGATCTTTTTTGGTTTTGGTTTTTGGTGGTTTTTTTTTCACTGATGGATCCCAAATGCCCAGAACAGTTCCCTGGATGTAGAAGGACCTTAATAGATATTTGTTGAATGAATGAATTTTATGCTCATTAGATTCACAGCCAAAACAATGCTGGCCAAGCATCCCCAGCGGGTGCTGCTGCTTCTCTGACCTCATTGCTGATGTTCGTCCATCTCCCACTACTCCTCCATCCCCAGCATCCTTCATCCTCCTTTGGATTGCTAATGATAACAATGAAGGCCCTCATGTTCTCCAGTTAGTTTTCCCCTTCACCCTATCTACCTCTCCCCAAGAGAGTGGCCACCAAAACCTTCCCTCATCTCTGAGTCAACAACTGGCAGCAAAGACCAGCTCTTGATCGGGAAAGGGAAGTAAAGCAATGCCTTTGGAGAATGTGTTTTGAAAAAGTGCTCCATTCTGAGAACAGAACAGTTGGGATGCCCTTTTAAAACAGATAACCCTATTAATCAAGAATTATTCCAGATACCAAATAGCTATTTATTCAACAGTGAAAGTGACAGGAAATAGGCATTGTGTTTACTTGTAGAGAGATAGCCTTCCTTCAAGACATCTGGTCTACCTGGAACAGTTTGTTGTCGGGCTTTCAATCTGTGCTAATTTGCGCGCTACAGTTATGAATGGTGCAGAAGCCGACTCTCCACAGCCTAATTGCCACCAGGGGGAAACAACTGGCTTCTCCAGGTCTTTATCTTCCTCTGGTACATTAAGTATCTAGAATGTTTTCTAATGGATTGATATATTTTTTAAAGTGAAGAGATTCTCCCCGTCCTCCTTTGTTTTTCATTGACATAAAAATGGAAGAATCTGCTCCTTTGAAACAAGCTAACACAGCCAGTTTATACCTTTAAGCTCTCTTGGCAGAGAGACAAAGATTTGAGTAGCTGGTCTCCAGGCCCTGTTCCCTCTCTGTGCCAGGTGTGTGCAGCAGAGGTTGGGATAGGTTTCTTTGTCTAGCATGAAATGGATCTGCCCAAAACAAAGAAAAACCAATGAGTGGCATTTGAGTACATATGTGATTTTCTGAGGTTTTATTTTCAGCCTGGAGACTCTCTAAGGGCCCTTATAAATCTTGTAGAGATTTACTCATTGGAAGCTGTACTACCCAGCCCTGAGAATCTGTTTAATTTGCTTTACTTGGCTCCAAGTGACATTCGGTCATTTCCGAAAACAAAACACTTTCAAACACTGTTGAATGTATTCACAAATAAGAGACCTAAGGGCATCAGATCCACAGCAAGTCATTTAACTTCTCTGAGACTCAGTTTCCCCACCTGTAAAATGGAAATCATAATGTATTCCTACCTTACCTAGAATGAGCCCTTGAGGTTGAATACCAATTCAGAGTTGAGTACACGTGAATTGAGCCACATGGTTATTAACTCCGAAAGGATTTCCACAACTGTCTTGAGCCTTGGCTGTAAAAGTTTCAGCCCCTAAGATCATTACTTTGAAGGTGAAAACATTTGCTTTGATTGCTTTGATTGATCAGAGGTGGGTGTTTTGCCTAAAAATCAGTCTCATTGCTGCCTGGTCAGTCACCAAAGCCCTAAGCAGTAGTATCTTTTCTGCTCTGAGGGCTTCTCAGGGAAAAGAGGGAGGAATTTCTTCATTACTGTTAAGACCTTATCTCAGGCTAGTGTCAGGAATCTGCTATTGGGCCAGATGTTCCATACAGGATGGCAGCTGAGGATTCTTTTGCTGCAAATTACAGTAGAGAGAGCCCCATGCATTTCTCAGTTGGACTGTAGCATCTTGGCCATATGGTCACAGTCTCGAAAACAGAAGTGAGTAGGTAAAAGCAAGGTATCCACTAATTCAGTAATTATTTAAGGAATTTCTCCTATGAACTAGGCACTGTTCTAGGCACTGGGGAATACAGCAGGCAACAAAACAATTTCTGCTCTCATTGACTTTACATTTTAATAGAGAAGCCAGATGATAAACAGCAAAATAAGAAAATAACATAAGTAAGAAAAATAGCAGATGGTGACGGGCAGAGAATTAAAGTCATTTTGATTGAAAGGGAGTGACTAGATACTAAGATCCAATGGTCAAGGAAGATCTCTCTAAGGAGATGCCCATCAAGAGATGAATGGATAAAGAACATGTAGTATATAAATACAATGGACTATTGCTCAGCCATAAAAAAGGATGAAATAATGCCATTTGCAAGAACATGGATGGACCTCCAGGATATTATGCTTAGTGAAACAAGTCAGACAGAGACACTCTATGTTATTACTTACATGTGGAGTCTAAAAAATAACACAAACAAATGTATATAGCAAAACAGAAACAGACTCACAGATACAGAAAACAAACTAGTGGTTACAAAAAACAAACTAGAGGGACAGGGGGAGGGGCAAGATGGGGTATGGGATTAAGAGATAAAAATTCCTGGGGCAAGATGGGGTATGGGATTAAGAGATAAAAATTACTATGTATAAAATAAATAACAAGGACATATTGTATAGCACAAGGAAATATAGCCATTATTTTGTAGTAACTTTAAATGGAGTATAACCTATGAAAATATTGAATCACTATGTTGTACACCTGAAACTAATATAATATTGTAAATCAACTATACTTCAATAAAAAAAGAAATACCCTACCCTCCAGACTCCTTTCTCCATAGCATTTCACACCACAGGATAATTTAAATTTGTTTTTAATTTCCTATTTCCCCTACCAGAATATGAGCTCCATAAAGGGGAAAGAGGGATCAACAAATATTGTTGATTGAATGAATGGATGATTGATAGAATAAATTACAGTCCATAGAGGTGAAGTGAATTGCTTAGAGTCACACACATAGTTAGGAGCTGAGTGAGGATCAGAACCCAGTGTTCCTTGCACTACATCATCTAATGCCTCTCACATCTGAACTAGCACATAATGGATAGCAGATTGTCAGGGAGAGAAAGGGCAACTAGGAGGAAGAGGGAATGCTTCCGGAAGGTGGTGATACCCAGTCTTAAAAAGTATTGAAATTTAGTTACCCTAAAGGTAGGGATGGGGTACAGAAGGCTTTCATGGTGACAGGCACAGCATAATAAAACAGTCAGGGGCATGGAGGTGTTGTATGTGCAGGAAATGTGGGCAGTTTGGTGTTGCTTGGTTCTACAGTGAGAAGAAGGGAGTAAAGAGAGATGAACCTTGAAAGGCAGGTAGGGGCCAGGTCATGGACTGTACCTTATAGTCAGTGGGCTTCCAATTTTAACCACAAAATGTTTCTATCTAAAAGCAATTATTTCCAAGAATCTCAATGCAGAAAGCAAATACAGAGTGGGATCTCCTTGTCTGAAGTGGGAACATAGACGCCCCAGCTCAGGTAGCATCCGCTTTGCCTTCTTCCACGCCTCCAACTAAGGTGCCCCCATGGGCTCCATATGAACCCAGTTTGAGAACCATGGTTCCAGTGATGGGGAGTTATATAGACTGGCTTGAAGCAGGGTATGATCTGGTCAGACAGATATTTGAAATAGATCCTTTTGGAGGCTTTGGGAAGAAGAATGAACATAAGAAGGCCAGTTCGGAGAATACAGAGGGAGTTTATGGCAGAAGGTGAAGGGATAGAGAATAACTGTGTTGGGGATAAAATCAGCAGGACTATTTATTTGATTATTTGGGGCAGTAGGAAGGGAGGGGTGTCAAGGAACTTTCCCAAGTGTCTAACTTAGATGCCTGGGCCAATGGAAATGCACCTGAGACAGAGATGCCCAAGTAGCAGTTTTGTTGGAAAAGAAGGCGAATTCACTTTGTGATGTGTTGAATTTGAATGGACTATAAAACACCCAGGTGATGTCCATAGGATGTCAGATGTACATGCCTGAACCCAAAGGGCAGTTGTGACAGGTCAATAAGGCACCAAATATGATAAACTTAGTACAAATGTTAAATTCTCCTTCTCCAGGGGATATTGGGTGTAAATAATTGAGCAATGAATGTTCTCAGAGATGGAGTTGGCAGCTAAAAACAAAGGGATTCTTGAGAAATGAGGTTAAAAAACTAATAAGAGAAGTAAAGGAAGGATTGCTTATTTTTATTTTCTTTCTTCTTTCCTTTCTTTCTTCCTTTCTTTATTTTTTACTTTTTACCTTGCACGTCTTAGTATTCTACCGAGGTGGGCAATGGGACTAGAGGTTAAAAGGCAAGACAAGCTGGTTTTAAAGTTTATTATTTTGATTAGTATTAAATAAGATGATGAATCATGCTGTACATTTGTAAATTTTCATTTTTCTAAATTCTTTTGTTCTTGATTAGTTCTTGAAATAACCCTGTAAGTTAGACAAGAAAGTTATTACTATCCCATTTGAGTGATGACAAAAGGTAAGACCAGAAAAGCTAAGTGATGACAATAATTTCTACAAAGTATGAGTATTATTATGAGAAACGCTGGTTCCGAGGGGTAAGTCTAGCAACAGAAGGGTAACTTCTGCATAAAGGTTTGTGGAATAAAAGTCTCTCAAGGTCCACCAACATAATTCAATTTTTTCTCTCATATTTGATTACCTTAAAGGAGATTCAAAAATTAAAGATGCCAGGACTCCCGTGGTGGCGCAGTGGTTAAGAATGCACCTGCCAATGCAATGGATACGGGTTTGAGCCCTGGCCGGCGAAGATCCCACATGCTGCAGAGCAACTAAGCCCGTGTGCCACAGCTACTGAGCCTGCATTCCAGAGCCCGCGAACCACAACTACTGAGCCCATGCGCCACAACTACTGAAGCCCATGCGCCTAGAGCCCATGCTCCACAACAAGAGAAGCCACCGCAATGAGAAGCCCGTGCACCGCAACAAAGAGTAGCCCCCGCTCGCGGCGACTAGAGAAGGCCCGCGCGCAGCATCGAAAACCCAATGCAGCCAAAAAAAAAAAAAAAGTAAAGATGCCACATAGGGCATTAGAAAGAGCAACAGACAAGACACTAGGATTTCTCGGTTCTATTCCCATATCTGTAAATAGAAGTAACCCTTGAGATATTACTTAACTTTCCTTAGTGTTGACTTCCTCATCTGTAAGCTTTATGATTAAAATATGTTTGTATATTCCCATTCCCTTCCCCATTTCGTGCAATGCAGATATACAAGTGCATCTTCCTAAAGACCAAGAGATATACCATGTTTTGAGATCCCATCTACTTTGCTAATTCTGTAATCAAGAAGGCTAGGTTTTACAGGAACAAATTCAAGATCAGAGACTTTTACCAGTCAATTGTAAATCTATGAAATAGAAAATTATTAGCTCATTCTCCTACAAGCTGAACTTTATTCAACGTTAAGAACCACACTTGCTACATGTACCTCCAGTAGGCCTTATTAGGTCACCTAATTTCCTTTATATCTTTATCCCTGCCCTCTCTCACCCATTTTGTTCAGGCATATACCAAGAGTCTGTCAAACTAGGAAAGATTATAATTACTGCTTTCCCACCGAATCTCCCCCTGTCTGATAAGGTATGGAAAGAAAAGGGGGAGGAGGTCATTTAAAAGATTCTATTAGTGTATAATTTTCATAATATGAATTCTTACTGTGACGTACCCTGTAACAATATTTTGAATTCCTATGCAACTTCGTATAAAAAGAAAACCACAAAGGCTCATATTTGTCAGAGACATATTTTAATATTTCAGACTCATTTAAAACCTCTCAGATCTGGACTCACTTTTATGCTGTCTTTCTAACATAATGCTCCTGTATCTTATCCCCTGACTAGACAAAAACTAATCAAATCACTTTGAATAACAGCACTTCTGCTTGATGGATAAATCGCTCTACTTCTGAAGGCTATTATGAGGGTGAACTTTAAGGAAGATATATGTACAAAAATGGCTGTGTTGAGACCGGTTATTTCAGGTTTTAGAAATCTCATTCATGTATTATTTTATTTATTCATTCATTCAATTAATATTTATTGAACAGCTACCATATGCCATCTACTATATACTAGGCACTACAGAGAGGAAATCAAGATGAACAAGACTTGATTTCTGCATCAAGGGCTGTAGCAGACACTGTTGCCTACTCAACAGGCCTACAACATGCCTACTCTCTCTCTTTTCAGTGGAAATGAAGTCCCTTTTCAAGGGCACCTGAGTATCCACCTCCAATCCAGTACCTCCCCCACAGGCAAACACTGCTTCCTGTCTCCAAATAAGGTCATCAAGCCTTGAGCTGTGGCTATCATCTTGCAACTAAGAGACAACAAGCATGAAAATAGAAAGTCAAGATACTGAAGACAGTGGGGTAGAAACTGGACGATATTGTTGAGTTGTAGACCCAACCTTGACTGCTGGCCTTCAAATTTCTTATTTTATGAAATAAATAAATCTCTTTTTTGCTTAAACCCGTGATAATCGTGTATTCTGTTACTTGCACCTGAACACCTGACTAACTGATACAGGAGGTTAACACTGGTTGTGGGAGGATGGAGTAAAATAATTTCTCAAATAACTATAATGTAAGAGATATAATAAGGCAATTATATAAAAAACTAGAGTATAAGATTGATAATCATTATGATATCCCTCATTGGTATAATGCTTTCCGATTTAGAAAAGATTTCTGTATATATCATCTCAGGGTTTACAACAATCCTATGAGGCAAGGATTATTAACCTCCAATTTGAAAATAATAATACAGAGGTTCTAAGAGGTTATGTCATTTGCCAGAGATCACATACCAGCAAAGTGGAAGCAGCAGCCCTCAAACAGATGCATCCTAATTTCCAATGTACTGAGCTTTCAACTATACCAGGGCTACTTCAGCCAGCACAATGGCCATGGGCCTGAGGAAACCCCACAAGAGGTGGAGAGAAGAGGGTAGGGAGGGGGGGAACAAGGTTGAGAGAAAGGAAACATATTGGGAGGGGAAACAAGAGAAGCCTCTGGAAGAAGGGACACCTTTTAAGCTGGGCCTTGAAGGATGGGTGGGAATTCAGAAAAAGATCAGAGGAAAGACCATTCTAGAAAAAGAGAATATCATAAAGATGAAAATAGGAAGATGCAAGTTACACTGAACAAGTATTTCAATTGGAGTATAAGTCCTGAGTTAGAGAGGAACTAAAGGTACAAGGGACATAAGAATTCTGAAACCAGGCTTTAAATTTCAGGCCAAGGACTCCATGCTGGTAGGAAATGGGGCTCCATTAGCAACTCTAGAAGAGAGACTGTGGAGGCAGTTACAATAGGAAATTGAGCTTTATCACTAGAGGTCTGGGTAGACGAAGGAGGAGAGCCCAGAGTACAGAAACTAGGAAGAGGGTATCTGCAGCAGTCGGTCCAGATAAGAGGGCATGTGATGCCCCAAACTAGGGCATCCAAAATAGAAGAGACAGGATGGAGTTGGGATGGTGACCAGACTTGTCTACTGAGTTCAGGAGGTGGTATAAAAGGGAGGAACCAAATGAGACTTCAAAGAAATCAATAGAAGCAAGTTTAGGGGAATGACAGAGATGATTGGTCCACTTGCTCCTTCAAATCCTAGGAAGAATGTTTTAATTTAATCAAGTCAAACTCCTCCCCAGAACCACTCAAAGGGCTCATTTTTTTTTTTAACATCTTTATTGGAGTATAATTGCTTTACAATGTTGTGTTAGTTTCTGCTGTATAACAAAGTGAATCAGCTATATGTATACATATACCCCCATATCCCCTCCCTCTTGCATCTCTCTCCCACCCTCCCTATCCTACCCCTCTAGGTGGTCACAAAGCACGGAGCTAATCTCAGCTAGTGGAAAAGCTATCTATATTACATTCGGTAGTGTATATATGTCAATGCCACTCTCTCACTTCGTCCCAGCTTACCCTTCCCCCTCCCCGTGTCCTCAAGTCCATTCTCTACATCTGCGTGTTTATTCCCGTCCTGCCCCTAGGTTCATCAGAACCTTTTTTTTTTTAGATTCCATATGTATGTGTTAGCATACGGTATTTGTTTTTCTCTTTCTGACTTACTTCACTCTGTATGACAGACTCTAACTCCATCCACCTCACTACAAATAACTCAATTTTGTTTCTTTTTAGGGCTGAGTAACATTCCATTGTATATACGTGCCAGATCTTCTTTATCCATTCATCTGTCGATGGACACTTAGGTTGCTTCCATGTCCTGGCTATTGTAAATAGAGCTGCAATGAACACTGTGGTACATGACTCTTTTTCAATTATGGTTTTCTCAGGGTATATGCCCAGTAGTGGGATTGGTGCGTCTTATGGTAGTTCTATTTTTAGTTTTTTAAGGAACCTCCATACTGTTCTCCATAGTGGCTGTATCAATTTACATTCCCACCAACAGTGCAAGAGGGCTCCCTTTTCTCCACACCCTCTCCAGCATTTATTGTTTGTAGAATTTTTGATGATGGCCATTCTGACCAGTGTGAGGTGATGCCTCATTGTAGTTTTGATTTGCATTTCTCTAATGGTTAGTGATGTTGAGCATCCTTTCATGTGTTTGTTGGCAATCTGTATATCTTCTTTGGAGAAATGTCTGTTTAGGTCTTCTGCCCATTTTTGGATTGGGTTGTTTGTTTTTTTTTGATATTGAGCTGCATGAGCTGCTTGTATATTTTGGAGATTAATCCTTTGTCAGTTGCTTCATTTGCAAATATTTTCTCCCATTCTGAGGGTTGTCTTTTGGTCTTGTTTATGGTTTCCTTTGCTGTGCAAAAGCTTTTAAGTTTCATTAGGTCCCATTTGTTTATTTTTGTTTTTATTTCCATTTCTCGAGGAGGTGGGCCAAAAAGGATCTTGCTGTGATGTATGTCATAGAGTGTTCTGCCTATGTTTTCCTCTAAGAGTTTTACAGTGTCTGGCCTACATTTAGGGCTTTAATCCATTTTGAGTTTATTTTGGTGTATGGTGTTAGGGAGTGTTCTAATTTCATTCTTTTACATGTAGCTGTCCAGTTTTCCCAGCACCACTTATTGAAGAGGCTCTCTTTTCTCCACTGTATATTCTTGCCTCCTTTATCAAAGATAAGGTGAACATATGTGCATGGGTTTCAGAGGGCTCATTTTTGAGCCATTGGTCCAGTTTGTGTATGTGATGTGGGACCTCTCTCTCACTGTTCCTGGAGTCACCACCAAAATTCCGGATCCATCCTAAGCTATGTGCCTGACTTTGTGAGACGCTAAAATCCACCTCTCACACGCTGTCCTTCATAGCAGGAGGATGAAGGGAGATCCACGATCCCTTTCGTTCTGAGGCACTAGCTTTGTCTCCGATCAAGAAATGTGATCTTCTCCTCTCTATGGCTTTTTGTTGTTGTTATTATTATTGTGTTATTCATTCTGGCTTTCCGTGGAATCCTCGCCATCAATTGGCAGACAGATGTCCTTCTCTATGGTTCTTCCTGTGTCCTGCTGTGTCACTGGCTAATGACAAACTGTGGCTAAGTTGTCAGCTCCCTAATTACAGGACAGTCTAATTACAGACATGTTACACTTGCAAGGTATTATTACTGTGGCCCTGTCTGCCATCACCCAAAAGTAATCTAGTAAAATGCCATCACAATTGTTAGGGGACTGGTATGTGGAATGAGGTAAATTCTCCCATGAATCATTAGCCTTGGGAATGCCCTTGGACTCTGGGGTGGGGACAGGAGCATGGGAAGTAGAGAAGGGTCACTAAACTGGATTCTTTAGGGCTGTTCAGTGTGGCAAGCCAGAGTTTTCTATGCCCCTCACCCTATTCAATCCTTGTCCTCCTCACCCTAAGAGGACTTCTGTTTTTGTTTGCTTAAGCCTAATGGCATTTGAACTCTTGTTATAAGGGACTATCAGTGTTAGTAAGTGGAAAGTTTTTCTTATGATCATTTCACTCTGAAGAGACTGAAGGATGTAAAGCTGCATCTGTGGAGGACTTCACCCTGTCTGGAAGGATGCATTGGATCCCTTCCAGAACAGAGTTGGGAAAGACAGGCTTGAGCCACTTGACCCCAAGGTGCTTGCCAGGAAGGGGTGGAAAATTAAAAGAAGGGTGGCCAGGGAGGGAAAAACTCTCAGTTGCCCATCAGAGGCTGACTGTCAAGATGGAAAGGTTACTCCATAAGAAAAGTAATCTTGGGCACCGTCCTTTGGGATTTCTGTATATTTGAGATTAGCCAATAATGAGATTACTTTCTTTCTGGTTATCCTCCAGAAGGCCTTCCAGATATGGTTTCCTTCCAGTGTTGTAAAACCTAAGGGGTATCTTTCTAACGCCAGATGCATGATATCTCAGGATTGTGAAGCTCCAGGAGAATCTTCCAGAAAATTAATACAACCTATCCTGGCTCACAAACAAAAGTTATTGACATATCAGAGGTACTGACACAGTGGAGAAGAGCTTTGGATGCTCAGTATGGACTTATCTGAAAAGCTGACATAGCTTTTATAAAGCCTCTGAGGCCCCAGGTATGCTCTCAAGATCACCGATACATCATTCACTCAATGATTTAAGAACCCAGCCAGGCTGCACGACTCCTCCTACAGGTCACTATACCTCAACAGAAATGAGGGGAAAAAGGTTCCCAGCTGACTTGCAGGCTGGAAAGCATACTGTGCAAGGCAGAAATTAACTGAGCAGTGGGCCTTGGCAGTAGAGAACATTTACTGATTCATTGATTCACTCATTCTTTCATTCAACAAATATTTATTGAGCATTTACTACATGGAAGGCTTTGTGCAAGATGCTGTGGCTACATCTGTGAGACAAACAGATGCCGCTTCTAGCACTTTTACACTCCAGGGGACACTCCACTTTGGAGTTCCACCACCACCACCACCCTCCTCCACATTATATCAAGCATGTTAAAATGCACACTCTTAAACAGACACTGTTGCTATACAATTTTTGAAAAACAAATTTCAACAATCCCTTTTAAAATCATATAAAAAAATACTTAGGAATAAACCTGATCAAGGAGGTGAAAGACTTATATGCTGAGAACTATAAAACATTGATAAAGAAAACTGTAGATGATTCAAGGAAATGGAAAGATATCCCATACTCTTGGATTGCAAGAATTAATATTGTTAAAATGGCCATATTACCCAAAGCAATCTACTGATTTAATGTGATCCCTATCAAATTACCCATGACATTTTTCACAGAACTAGAACAAATAATCCTAAAATTTATATGGAACCATAAAAGATTGCTAAAGCAATCCTGAGGAAAAAGAACAAAGCCGGAGGCATGACCCTCTCAGACTTCAGACAATACTACAAAGCTACAGTAATCAAAACAGCATAGTATTGGCACAAAACAGACATATGGACCAATGGAACACAATAGAGAGCCCAGAAATAAACCCACACATCTATGGTTAATTAATTTTCAACAAAGGAGGCAAGAATATACAACAGAGAAAAGACAGTCTCTTCAGCAAGTGGTATTAGGAAGGCTGGACAGCTGCATGTAAATCAATGAACTTAGAACACAACCTCACACCATATACAAAAATAAACTCAAAATGGCTTAAAGACCTAAATATAAGACAGAACACCATAAAACTCCTAGAAGAGAACATCGGCATAAATCATACCAATGTTTTCTTAGGTCAGTCTACCAAGGCAATAGAAATAAAAGCAAAAATAAACAAATGGGACCTAATCAAACTTATAAGCTTTTGCACAACAAAGGAAATCATAAACAAAATGAAAAGACAACCTACGGACTGGGAGAAAATATTTGCAAACAATGAGACCAACAAGGGGTTAATTTCCAAAATACACAAACAGCTCATACAACTCAATAACAAAAAAACAACCCAATCAAAACAGGCAGAAGACCTAAATAGACATTTCTAGAAATAAGACATACAGGGCTTCCCTGGTGGCGCAGTGGTTGAGAATCCGCCTGCCAATGCAGGGGACACGGGTTCGAGCCATGGCCTGAGAGGATCCCACATGCTGCGGAGCAGCTAAGCCCGTGCGCCACAACTACTGAGCCTGCGCTCTAGAGCCCGCGAGACACAACTACTGAAGCCCGCACGCCTAGAGCCCGTGCTCTGCAACAAGAGAAGCCACTGCAATGAGAAGCCCACGCACCACAATAAAGAGTAGCTCCCACTCGCCGCAACCAGAGAAAGCCTGTGCACAGCAACAAAGATCCAACACAGCCAAAAATAAAAATAAATAAAATAAATAAATTTATAAAAAAAAAAAGAAGATGACATACAGATGGCCAATAGGCACATGAAAAGACGCTCAACATTGCTAATTATTAGAGAAATGTAAATCAAAACTACAGTGAGGTACCACCTCACACCAGTCAGAATGGCCATCATTAAAAAGTCTACAAATAACAAATGCTGGAGAGGGTGTGGAGAAAAGGGAACCCTCTACACTGTTGGTGGGATTGTAAATTGGTGCAGACACTAAGGAAAACAGTATGGAGGTTCCTTAAAAAGCTAAAGATAGAGTGGCCATACGACCCAGCAATCCCACTGCTGGGCATATACCCAGAGAAAGAATTAGCCCCCCCGCCAACTGTCAATAATGTCAAGGTTTACTAACCCTGCTAATAGAATAATTGTATAGACTAAATAACCATGTATGTTGAGAAACTCTGTCAGAACCAGAAGCTGGAACTCCAGGACAACATGCCGTCGTTCAAGGAATAATCTATTGTTCTTTCTTTTCTACTAAGGGCAGGCAATGATGAGAAATGCTATCATGCATGGGACAAATAGAAGGAACCTGAAAGAGGAACATTTAGAGAAAATCAAGCTATGACTTAATCATGTTCTCTGGGTACATTCCAGCAAGACAGGTGGAAACCTGGGTTGAACTGTAATGACTAAAGGGGCAGGAATCCTTAGCCAGCATAAAGGCAGGCCATTCTTGTATAGTTGTACAGGACATATACTGCACAATCTTAGAGGGCATCATTCATATTATATTAATTATATATTTGTATAGTTGCTCTGAAAATTTTCTCAAACATAGCACTGAAGTGTCTTAGGAAAATAAGGTCTTTTATAATTTTCACTAAGATGTTATATGGGCTGCTTAGCATTAGCTATCATATTACAGTTTTTTGATAGTTAATCTCAGGCCCATATATACTTATATCTGAGGACCTGGGCCCTGGAGGCCTTAAAGAAAAGAACCTTCCATGTCAGGGATATCGAATTATCGGTAGACCTTCTAAAGTATCAGTTGACCTGTGAGCTCAGACTCTGGCAATATTCCTGGAATCTCCTCATTATTACTTAATATCAAACTCTTCAGAGTGCTCATGGGATTGTTTGCTCAACTCTTCCCCTTTTCCTTCTGGGAAGCTAGACCATATTTCCCAGCATCCCTTGCCATTGGGTATAGCCATATGAGTGATTTAAGGCCATGAAATATGGGTGGAAGTGCTGGCTTGGCCTATAAAACCCTCCTATGTACAGTTTTCCACTCTCCCCATCGACTGTCTAAAGATAGAGAACTCCAAGGGCCTACAGAAGGATGGAGCCGCGAGCCGCAAGAGGGAAAGATCCTGGGTCTCTGAGTGTCCATGTGGAACTCTCACCAACCCACTTTGCACTGGAACACAAAGAAGCTTTTATATTAATCTTTTGTAAATTTTAGGTTGGTTGTTACAACAGTCAGCTGACCCTTCCCAGTACATTGGAAGAGGAAACTGTAGTCATCAAGTCTATAGGGAGAGTGATACAATACAGCGTTTAATGCCTCAGACCCTGGATCCAAAGGACCTGTGTTTGAATCTGACTTTTGCTACTTTCTACTTGTGAGACCTTAACCAAATTTACTTAATACCTAACTCCCAAGTGTGTTGTGAGATTTAATACATGTAAATTGGCTAGCCCAATGTCTCACCCGTCATGAGCATCAGTAACAGCTATTCTGAGGCTGATACTGGAACACTCTGATTATGCATATGCTGAAAGAAGCTAATGATACAAGACCAGGCTTTGTCACCAAGTTCAGATCTTCTCCAGGACCCTTCCTTCAGCATAAAATGCCGTCAATCTCTGACCTAGAGATGAGTAACTTTGGAGAATCCCTACAGCACAGGAATGGAATATGTTAGGAGGCTTGGATATGATGGTGTTGCCTAGAGAACCACACACACAGTTCAGTTTCAGCTTGCATCAGTTTGAGAGGGGTCCCAAATATCTGTACTCTCTGAGGGATTCTCCTGAGAGTCCCACCACCCACCATAAGACCATGGGAGAAGGAGGGAAAGTTAGAACATGCACGGATCACCTTATGCGAAGTCACTTTGCCAAGGTGAAGTGGTTCTCCAATCATTTTGTTTCAAGACTCCTAGTGTACTTTTAAAAATAATGAACGACCTCAGAATCCTTTTTTTTTTTTTTTGACCACGCCAAGGGCCATGTGGGATCTTAGTTCCCCTACCAGGGATTGAACCTGCGCTTCCTGCACTGGAAGTACGGAGTCTTAACCACTGGACTGCCAGAGAAGTCCCTCAAAAATCTTTTGTTTGTGTGAAAAATATCTATTGATATTTACTATGTTAGAAATCAAAACTGAAAAATGTTTAAATATTTATTCTTTTAAAATAAGAACAATAAGCCCATTACATGTTAACACAAATAACATTTTAAATGAAAAATAACTGTATTTCCAAAAGAAAAAAATTAATAAGAAGAGTAGGACTGTTTTATATTTTTGAAAATCTCTTTAAGATCTGGCTTAAAGAAGCCAGCTGGATTCTCATATCTGCTTCTGCATTCAATCTGTTAAGATATCACACAGCATGTAGCCTCCAGAAAACTCCACCAGGCGTTCATGAGAGAATGAGATTGAAAAAAGCAAATAAAATCTTAGTATTATTATAAAAGTAATTTTGACCTTGCAGCCCCCCTGAATGAGTTTTGGGGACCCTCAGGACCCCAAACCACATTTCACGTAGAAGTGGTAGCCCATGCCTCAGTGCCCAGGGCTTGCTCATTTCTCAGTGGTTCTCAGTATTGGGCGGTAGGACTTGTGGCCTGAAATGCCTATGTTTTCTTTTAAGTAATCATACATTATTGTACCCTGAAGTATATGAGGTATACACAGTATCTTCATTTGAAGAAGTTAAGGCACAAAGAGTTTATTTGTTCTTCCAAGGTCATACAGTGAAACTCCCTGGAATCCCAACCTTGAGTTTTCTTCTACCCAATCAAAATTCTTACTTGGTCCTGATACTACACTGAAATGTCTACTTAATTCACTGTTGGGTTGATAAATACAGATAATCTGAGTATAGTACAGCTTCCACAGGTGACCCTAGCTCTTGTCCAATTCTACCTTGAGGCTATACTTAGCATTTTCTATGCATCCTAACAGAGATCCAACTCGATAACTCAATAACAGAGACAGGTATTTTGTGACGATTTTATGGAGAAATCTTGAGGGAGAGAGGTGGATCAAGATGACTCACACCGCACACTACTTACAGGAAAGTCTGTTAATTTCTCTAACTGAAATTTCCGCCATTGTTTCCCCATTTCCAGTCAATTCATCTCTCCTTTCTTTCTTCTCTCACCTAGTCAATCAGAATCTCACTTCATTATGAAGGAAAATTTAGCTTTCACCCTTAGTTCATAATTCCCACTCTACAAAAGAAAACTCAGTGATTAGTGACTATTGCTGCTCCTTTGAATGCCTCTTAGAGAGCACAATTCATTTGGCCACATCTGGAATAATTCATTAAGAAAAATATGATGACAAAACTTTTTTACTTTTGTCTTTCATTTCTACTAAGTATCATAAAACTAACCTCAGGCTCATAGAGCTTGAGGCAATCTCAACAAAGTCCTCTAATTTATACTCTTGTGAGTATGATACCACATATTCTGCTCCTACAGATACATTTATACATCTTATATATAAAGAGTCCATGAATTTCTCCAAATGCAGCACTGCAGTTTAAAAGGTTGAGTTTATGCTGTCATTAAAATCTATATTCTGTTGCATATTATATCAAGGCAATAGAGGTAAAGTCAATATATCTCTGTTTCACCTTCATATGTTTGGGGAAATTCTCACGTCATTACTGTCTTCTCTTCTCCAGGCTAAATAAGCCTATCATCTTCCTTAATTTGAAACTCACATGTTATTTTATTTCTCTTTTTTCATTTCCTTAGCTTTCCATAGACCCCCCTCGAATTCTTCCATATGCTCTTTTAAATTTGCAGGCCAAAATTGCACCCAGCCTCTAATAAGGTTGATTTTTAACCATGTAATGTACAATATATATGATTATTAAGAATTTAATTCATAATTTTTCATCATTTCCTATTGATGACATCAGTAACATGTTAATTTTAAGATTAAATTAACAATTCCTCTTCCATATCATAGTGAACCAGCTACTAAAATTAGAAGAAGGCAAAGAAACAGCCCTAGGGTGTTAAATTATTCTTTTTTTTATATTATTCAACGACGACGCTCAAATACATATACAACACTGAACTTTTTATAGTGGAAGCTTTGGGACCTATGTGTGACTCACTCAAAACCCCCTTGAAAGAACAGGACCAAGTGTTTATTTTTATAATATGTGCCCCCAATCCCACAGTGCTGTGGAGCAAGGATGAACACTTGGCCTAAGGTCAACCATCATTATCAAACCAAAAATTAGCCAATCCTTTCCCTTGAGAATTCTGTGGTTGTTAATAGACAAAGAGTTAAAGAGAGAGAAAGAGCTTTCAACCCCAGCATCTTCCCTTCTCCTGTTCTCAGGGAGCTTGGCCACTTTCTAATTCCTGTGTCTGAGTGATTGCATAGTATAAATGTACTACAACTCCCTTCTTCCCGTGAGCTAGTTTGAGATTTCTAACTCTTGGAACCCAGCGATTCCTAGCCAAGACCATCTTCGCCATCCAATGACTTAGGTATGGGAGGCATGCTCCAAATCTGGCACAGCCCTGGACATCCAAGCCAACTCTGCCCCACCTCTGCTCCTCAGCGGCAGATGTTCTCACTGAGTACCCCAGACACACAAGAGGCCTTTCTGATCCCAATGACAATGCCAGTGCCCCAACACTGACTTGGAAGTGGTTTTGCTCGTTACTAGGTTTGTTAATAGCCAGCAGTGACCTGCTGTGGACCTTTATATTTCTTAAAAATAAAAATTATTCAGCAATTTGGTATTAAAGAAGGGAAAAGAAAGTGAGGTAAGAATACTTCTTGTCTTCTTTGCTGTCCACTTAAGTGCATACATAACAGGTTAATTAATGGTTCTTGATGAAGAGAGTTCCAGTGGATAATTCCACTTACTAGTATGTAGACAAGGCAATAATGGAATGTAAGAATTAAAATTAGGAAAGAGTGAGTATATAAGTCAAAGAGAGTCAAGCAGGCTTTTGGAAGGAGGTAGATTTTGAAGTAGTACTAAGGGGTTTTAGAAATCAATAATAATTAAGAAAAAAATTGAACACTCTGTAATTCACTGTTTACTTATTTTTCCTAACCACTCTATGTGGGTTATATTGAGAATTAAAGTATTTTAAACATAAAAAAAGAATTACCCAGATGAAATGTGATGTGGGGGACAGGAAAAGGGTATATCGGGAGAAAAAGAAGCAATGCATACAGCTTAATATGTTCAGGAAGCAAAATGGTTGGAACATGGATATTGGGAGTACCATTTCATAAGATCTGATAATGAAATTTTTTAAGTCAGTAATATAGGTTGCAGCGAGGGAGGGGTGGTAGGTGCAGCACAAGCAAAAGAGTATGTACAGAAGAGCACCATCTCTGTCTGAGTGGAGTGAAGGAAGCATGCTGGATGGAGAATATGGGGCCAAACCATGGGGGCCTTGAGTGCCAGGCTCATGAGTTTGACTTAACCTCGTCAGTTGGTATGATATTTGTAAGTGGAATGATAATGTGTCCTTCCATTTGGGGGAAAAATTGATCTGGGTTCAGTATCATTTAAGGAGAGAGAGTGAAAGAGGTAAAAGGCAGCACGAGGAGAGGACTGCAGGAATGGGGACTGAGATGATAAAGTCCCAGATGAAGATGGTGGGCATGGAAATGTAAAGAAAGGATAGACTCTAAGAGACGCTGTAAATAAAGACTGATGTGCGTGGTGACTGATTTGGTATAGGGAACAAAGAAAATGGAGAAGTTTCAAAGGTTAGTCATCCAATTAATTATTCAACAAACATATACAGCAATAAATACATACTCTCTGATGCTGTTATAGCAGAGAATGGTCTTATTGGTTAGCAACCAAAATGGAATCTAGTTATCTCAGGCACAAAAGGAATGGAACATAATGCCAGGGGCTCACAGCATCAGTGAGAGCTCAGAGGGTCAGGCTTAGAAAGATGGCAGATCCAAAATTGCCCTGTAGCAGTCTTTCTAACCCGAGTTTCATGAGACAATTAAGTTCTACCACCCTATAGCATGCATTACATATAGTGACTTAACTCCTCTCCCATGCACCTAAAATGGCACTAGTTATAAGCCATCTTTGGCAGAACTGACAAATCTGTCACTCAAATCATTTTCAGTTTCTGTGGCTCAAATGAGGTACCCTAATTGAGAAAGGCTGCCTGGGGGCTGAGCAGAAGCACCTCAAGATGGTCCTGGCCACACACTATTCACTGCCTTTGTTCCCATACTATTGCTTCCTTTGCTCAAGATTTAAAATCCCAGGAGCATGGGGAGAGTTCAAGCACCTGGGAAGGCTTTTTTAAAAAATGCTTTAAAATAGATCTTGAAAAAAAAATAGGTGAGGGCTTGCAAGTCCAGCAAAAAAAAGATCACTGTGTGCAAAGACAGAAGGTTGAAAGGGTTTGGTTGGCATGTTTGGGAAATGACGACAAGGGCGATGGGGCGGGGATGTGAGACTGGGGGCTGAAAGCAGAAGATGAGGTGGGAAACGCAAACAGGCCTTGAAGGTCTGTTCTAACAAAGAGTGTAGACTTTATCTTCTAGGCCCTGAAAAATTACTGAAGTTAGTAAAGTTTGAGAGTGACAAGATCAGACTTGTTTGTCACAATAGGAATACTGATGAGGTATAAGTTATAAGAAGGAAAGAGTAAGAAAACTACTATATGTATGTCAGCAGCAGTGGGCTATTCATCCATGAGCCTAGGTACATAAATCAAGACTCAAGAATGTTTGAGTGACTAGTGTAGACCAGCACAGCTTGCAGGGCAAGAGTGAGGACTGAAATTGCCAGGGAGCAAGGACACTATCCAGGAATGAATTGAAGTCGTCCAGGTGATAAATGATAAGGTTTTGCAACAAGGGAGTGGGAGTGACAGCGGGGAGAAGACATTGTAGGAACGATAACAGGCTAAGGGAAGGGTCATGAGTTAATCTCAGACCTACAGAATGATTGGGTTATGTGCAACATAAAGGCACAGTCTGAAGTAAGCAAGGAAGAGGACAAAGAGGTCAGCAATGGCAGGTACTCAAGAGTTAGGGGATGTAGCGAGGAAAGGATCCAAAAGAGGGACGGGGCAAAAAGAGAATGTCAAGGGTGCAACACCATGGGGGGCGGGGTGACACTGGAGGAAAGGGACACTTAAGAAAGAGAAAGTAATCTCAAAGACCAGAAACAACCATCCCAAGGAGATACATCTCATCTCTTTTCCCCAAAATCTCTCAGATTCCAGTCTCATTAAAACAAAACAAAACAAAACCACTTCTTCAGTTCTTGTTCATATGACAGAATAACCTCATCTCCTTGCTTCTTTGTGCTAGCTTCCTTCCATCAAAGTTATTTACTCTCTGGGGTATTTATTCTTTTTTAAATTAATTAATTAATTAATTTATGGCTGCGTTGGGTCTTCGTTGCTGCGCGCAGACTTTCTCTAGTTGCAGTGAGCGGGGGCTACTCTTCACTGCGGTGCACAGGCTTCTCATCGTAGTGGCTTCTCTTGTTGCAGAGCACAGGCTCTAGGCTCAGTAGTTGTGACACACGGGCTTAGTTGCTTCGAGGCATGTGGGATCTTCCCGGACCAGGGATCGAACCCGTGTCCCCTGCACTGGCAGGATTCTTAACCACTGCGCCACCAGGGAATTCCTGGGGTATTTATTCTGACAGCACTAAAAGTATACTAGAGATAATTCGTTATGACCATATTGCTTGGCCTGATCTACTACCTTTAGGAATCTATCCCAAGGAATCACTTTAAAATGTATTCAAGACTGGTTATAGCCCTAGTGCTCATAGTGTAAACAAACAAAGCAGAGTAAAAACAGAAAAGATACCCAACAAGTGAGCATAGCTGGGACATGGTTCCATGTACTACGTGCTAACATTGTACTGCATTGTGGATCCAGCAGATACACAGAAAAATTTACATGAATTAAGGGAAAAGAAAAAAACCCTGGATGTACCAGCACAAGAGTTGGAAAGAGGTCATAGGATCCTACAGAAAAATAAGATTATATTTTAAAGTTATTTTTTATTTTTATTGTCTATTAACATAGTTATTTGTGTTTATTTTAAAGCTGGCTAAATGGTGAATAAAAATAAAATATAAAACAGTTATTTCTGGCATATTAGTACAATGAGAACAGAAATATCATTTGTTGGATTAAATTGCCATAGGCAATATAGTTAAACATCATTGAGTAAATAAGGATCTTGTACAATGTACTTAATGGGGTTCAGACACACTACCCTAAAATACGGCACCTTGGCAGATTGAATATTTTAAGCTGAAGGAATTTGAGCAAACTCTGGCAGAAGCAGGAGGGTCACTATGACCTCCTCCCCCGAAACAGGTCATAAGAGCCTCCTGTGAGAGGTCCCCTCCTCACACTCCAAGGAAAGGAATGCCCTGATCTCCAAAACGCCAAGAAGAATCTGAACAAACAGGCCTTACTGAGTTCCCCCACTTTATTACAATTACCTTGTCCTCCTTAACCTATCATATTCCTCCACGACTCGACTGTCCACTCTTCATCAAGCCTATCATCCAAATACACAGGTCTAACTGTTTTTTTGGGTCTTCACTTCCTTATGAAGGCTCCTGTGTCATGTAAAACTTATATCAAATAAATGTGTATGATTTTCTCCTGTTCATTTGTCTTTTTCAGTTTACTTTTCAGGCCCAGCCAGGGACACTAAGAGGGTTAAGGAAAACTTCTTCCTCCCCTACGGATTCTCATGAGCACAAAGTCAAAACGCCCTGGTGAAAGAATATTTCGATTTAAAAAAGAGGAGATTAAAATATGAATGAGTACTTAAAGATTAAAAATATCATTTTCTAAGCTTTTCAGGAAAGTAATATAGGGCTATACTATTTACATAGAAACAGCAAAGAATAAGAACAACTCTGGAAGCGAGAGACTTTATTCATTTATTGTGAAATGGGAATCCATGAGAATTATAACAAAACATTCTCTAGAACAGAGGAAGCATACAATTTTTTTTTAAAAAAGCTTTGAGCCTATTTCCTACCCCTGAACACATACAGAAAAAAATATTCACAGAAACAGTGAACAAGGGAAAACAGTTCAAATTTAAGAAAGGCAAACATGATTAAAAAAAATTTTTTTAATAAATAAATAAAAAGAAAGGCAAAGATGAATATTCTGAAAAACAAGAAGAGTGACAGTTGAGAGGAAAGAAGAAAAATGGATAACAGGAAGAAAAATATAGCAGAAAGGCTCTGTAGCATATAACATGCTATAGGAAGCAAGATATTTTAAAGGTGAACTTGAGGGAGAACAAGAGTATGTGAAAGAGAATTCCCAGTTGGTAGCATAACAAAAGTGAAAAAAAAAGTTTTAAAAAGGTACAAAGAGATTAAAGGACAGGAAAATATTGGAGTCATTTAAAGTTTTATGTATAATTTAATGTTCTCTGTACAATTTTTTCAGATTTCCAAAAACGCTTTATAATTCCAAATATCTATATAAAAGGTTCTTAAATTGCTCCTGTAACATTTTCTTTAATACAGTATTTTTCAAGACTCTTGGTTGCAAATAACAGTATTCCAACTCAGACCAGCCTAAACCAAAAAGGAATGAATTTGCTCATTGTGGTAGGTCCCCAAAGATGTCTATGACCTAATCCGCAGAATCTGAAAATATGCCTCCTTACCAGGCAAAGGGGACTTTTGCTGATGTGAGTATGTTAAGGATTTTGAGATGGGATGATTATCTTAGATTACTTGATAATCTAAGTGGGTCCAAGGTAATCACAAGGGGCCTTATAAGGGAAAAGAGGGAGGAGAGTCAGAGTCAGAGAAAGATGTGATGGCAGAAGCAGAGGTCAGAGTGATGAGGAACCATGAACCAAGGAAGGCAGGCAGGCCCTAGAAGGTGGAAAAGGCAGAGACATTTTAGACTTCTGACTTGCAAATTACAAGTTAATAAATATGTGTTGTTTGAAGCCACTACGTTCCGGATAATTTGTTACAGCAGCAATAGGAAAATAAGACACTCATGTAACTAAGAAGTTGCAGTAGTATAACTAACTTCCAGCCCATTTTAATCCAATGATTCAGCTGATGTTGAGAACCTGTCTATTACAATAAGTTCTAAGCAATGCTTTCCTCTGTGCTGTCTCACTTTCAGGCAGTTCCTCCTCACATCATAGAAAAGAAGACCACTGGTAGTTCAAGGCTCTCCTTATCCTTAATGAATGAGGATCCCTTGAGCTACACTGTGTGGCAGCCCTGCTTAAAACTAGCAACCTCAGAAGAAAAGCAAGAGCACCCTGCCTCAACTCCAGAAAAGCCCAGGGGCAGGAATCTGACTGGCTTGGTACAGGCCACACCCTTTTCTTGAACCAGTTATAGCTAGGGGTTTTCTCTGGATACACATGCACCCCAATGTTCACTGTAGCACTATTTATACAATAGCCAAGACATGGAAGCAACCTAAATGTCCATCAACAGGTGAATGGATAAAGAAGATGTGGTATATATATACAATGGAATACTACTCAGCCATAAAAAAGAATGAAATAATGCCATCTGCAGCAACATGGATGGACCTAGAGATTATCATACCGAGTGAAGTAAGTCAGACAGAGAAAGACAAATATCGTATGATATAGCTTATATGTGGAATCTAAAAAAATTGTACAAATGATCTTATTTACAAAACAGAAATAGAGTTACAGATGTAGAAAACAAACTTATGGTTACCAAGGGGGAAAGGGGAGGAGGGATAAATTGGGAGATTGAGATTGACATATACACACTAATATATACAAAATAGATAGCTAATAAGAACTACTGTATAGCACAGGGAACTCTACTCAATACTCTATAATGACCTACATGGGAAAAGAACCTAAAAGAGTAGATATATGTATATGTATAACTGATTCACTTTGCTGTACAGCAGAAACTAACACAATATTGCAAATCAACTATATTCCAATAAAAATTAATTAAAAAAAAGACATTTCCTAAGAAACATTATATTTGAGATAAAACAATAAATTGATAAACGTGGGTTAAAGGCAGCAAAGGTATAGTGAAGTAGGTGGCGAACTTGAAGTCAAGAGTCCAGAATTTAAATTTTATTTTCATCACAAAACATTGAGGCCACCTTGAGAAACCCCTTAATTCTAATGACTGTGTTTCTTCAGCCATAAAATGGAAATATAACCAAAGTGTCCTCTCCCACCCCACTCCTAAAAAATTCTATATTAATAAATGAATTTGGCAACTCAGCAGTAAGAAGGACAATCATTATGTTAATAACAGGTAAAACAATTGCAAAATGCAATGTCTAAGTGGCATTGTTTTCAACCCAAGGTGGGGTTGATCCTCTAAGGACATGGTCACCATTCAAAGGGGGCTTGAAATGTCAGGGTGTAAGAATGCCAAAGAGTTGATGGTTGGTTGGTAGAATCTGATGGCAGATCATCAGGACTCTGATTAGTGGGTCTCCTCCTTCATTTATTGACCTGTTATAATCATGTCCTCCCTTCCTGCTCTGAAGAGCCTCGCTGTGCCCAAGGCCAAGTGGTGGGGGTGGAATCCAAGAAGGTGAAGCAACCCCTCAGGGTGTAGCTCTCAGAGAAGTGTCTTAGAAAACACTTAAAATATGTTCACACTTTCCAAGATGTCTTAAAATCTCGGGTGAAAGGAACCAACTCTGGCGTGCATATGGGAGTGGGAAAGGATTTTGATTTACTTTAAAGAATTAGGGGGTAGCATGAAAGTTGATCTACTATCAGTAGTACTCTGATCAGGGTACCGCATCCCACGTGCTCCTAGCGCTCAGGAGGAGCTCACTAAATACACACTGAATGAATGAACTGGCTTCAAAGTGTTGCCCTTCATCACTTGCTGAATACAAATTTAACTTTAAGGCTATATAAAAAAGGCAAAACTCTTCTTTTTCTTTCTGGTTCTGTATATTTACTATCATCAAGCATCTGATATTTGCTTCTTTTAGATATTACTTTTGTGTTATGAGTCTGAAGTCAGGGGTTAAGTGAAAGATTAGGGGAGTTATACACAGAGCTGACTCTGTTGTTACTAAAACCACAAATAAATACACAATACACACACACACACACACACACACACACGGAGGGTATTCAAGTTAATGCAAATTCTCAAAGTCTAATATAATGTAGATTGGAATGCAGCCAGCAAAAATGTCATTTTCTAGCTTAATGGAGAGATTAATAAATCAGAACCATGAATTAAATATGAAGTCTCAGCCAGGGTCTCGGTTATTTTTAGCACAGGAGAGTAACATGATGCTGCAGGTATGGTCTGTGCCAACACCATAACTGGAGTAGCAAGTACCAAACAAAGAAGGGCTGTGATGTTTCAATCAACAAAAGCAGAGACAAAAGCTCAGCATCCTCCAGAGGAGAGAGACAGCTTTTCTCCCGTGCAAAACCGAATGGCGAACATGATGGAAGGAATCACCAGAGTGAGGAGGGGCTTCGCCAGCATATGACAACTGATGCAAATAATTGACACTGTCTTAAGTGCCTCTGCTTGTCAAGTGATAAAGGTAATTCGCAACTGGGATTTTAACTTCCCCTACGCTAAAAAAGGCCGCCATCTGAAACAAAAATGAAGGGGGATAATTAGCACCAGACAAAGCTATATCACATATGCAGGCTTAAAAAGGAGTCCACAGACTCAAGTTCAAATCCCTGGTCTCTGTTGTCTTGGACAAGTAATTCAACCTCTAGAAGCCTTAATTTACTTGTCTGTAAAATGAGAACAGTATGTCTATATTCTAAGGTTTGGGAAGGATTCAATGAAATGACACATGTAAAGTATTTAGCATGGTGTCTAATATATAGTAAGTGCTCAATAGTTAATAATTCTCAGAGATATGTCTGACAGTCACAAAGATAAGCGTATGTGTGTGCCTCTGCATTAGCTTTTAAAATCATTAAGAAATCTGACTATTTATGTATGCATATAAAAAACTTAAGGGATATGGGCTAAAAGGTTTTAGCAAATGTGTCACATAATGAAACAAGTCCAAGCCCCACAGATACTGAATAGTTTGGGAGCACCTAGCATGACAATCACATAAGAAAGTTGCTATTCAACGAAGAGAGAAGACAACTCTGAAAAGAGTAAACCTATAATATATTATGTCACCACATCTCCCCTGGCCTTCAGTGCCATGGGTACTAGACCCAGACAGTAGTCCCGCCCACTAATAACCATAATTAAGCCTTAGTGTTAAGAAGGAAATCACAAATAAACGAAGCTCCGAGAGACCTACAAAGGGAAGAGATTAAGAACATTTTTCTACTGGAAGAGTATTTATCAAATATTCACCAAAATGTAAAACTCTAGTTATCTCTGGGTAGTAGAATATAGATGATTCTTACTTTTCAACATTTTTTTTTGGTTTGTGGATAATTTATAAATATTCTAATATATTTATGTTTACTTATGCATTAAGAACCAGAAGATACTTAAGTATAGTATCTTCTTATTTTATCTAATGGATGGGAGAGGCAGGGGCCTGCAAGATATAGTCTGACTGTCCCGATTCTGTAAATACAGTTTTGCTATAACCCAGCCACAGCCCTTTGTGTGCTGTTTATGGCTGCTTTGGCATCACCACGGACAAGGTGAGGAGGAGCACCAGAGACCTCAAGGCCCACAAAGCCTAACATATTTACTATTTGGCCCTTTACAGACAGTTTGCTGAGCCCAGAGTGAGTCAGCGTGAAGGAAATTCTCAAGCATGGCCTGCCCATTATGGAACACTTATTACAAGTGGGCCCCTCCCGACCTGTGATGGTTTGGACAAGTCATGAAACTCCTAAGTTGCCTTATTTGTAGAAATAAATAAATAAACATGAACCTTTATTGAGTGCCTCACATATTAACTAATTTAGTCCGCATGACAGCCCCGAAACACAGATTCTGTTATCATTATATATATCAGCCAATCTCATTTGCAAACAGACCTCTCCTCTACAGATTGATAGGTTAAACGTGCTCGGATGCTAAGGAAAACCTTAAGTTGAGAACTAAGAAAAGTAAGTTAATTTCAAGACCCACATTTACATGTTTCAGAAGAGAAGTAAAGACACAGGACAAGACAGGGGCCGGCCCCATGGCGGCTCTGCCGCGGTCAGTTCAGCTTGACATGGGGATGGCCTCTGTCAGTCAGACTTCAGAAAAGACCCAGATCAGTTCCCGTGTATCCATACAACAGAGTGAAATGCAGTCATTAAGAACAACACTTCTGAACACTATAGTAAACCCACATTGTTCCCTCACACACACACACAGACTGGAAAATTAAGGAGTACAGTTTCTAAAGTATTTATCTGGGTAGTGGAATAATGGGGTGATTTTCCCCTTTCTCCCTTCTTTCCCTCTTTTCTTCCTTTCCTTTCTTTCTTTTGGTGATATATGTTGTCCAAGATTTTTATAATTAATATTTATTACCTTTGAAATCAGAAAATAAGTTACACTTGGAAAAGAAAAACCCTGACGCACTAGAACAGATCAATATAAGCAACCCCCAGGTCATAAAGAGTTAGAACCTCACCTTAGGAGAAACATTTGAAGGGCTATGCAATTTTTATCATGGAAAAAATGAAGGCTTTGAAGGATGAGATGACTCATCAAATACTCTGAAGAGCAACCATGTAGAGGAGAGATGAGACTTTATTCCGGATAGTTTCAGAGAGAAGAAACTAGGACCAATAGATAGAAAAGGAAAAGGAGGTTCACTGAAGTTCAGTAGAGGAGGAAATACTTTCCATGATGACTGTGTGCTAAAAAGCTTGATAGGGCTCCCCCTCTGTGGAGGCACACCCCCAGATGACTATCTATAGAAACACACCACCAGGGAACTTCCCTGGCGCTTCCAATGCAGGGGGCGTGGGTTCGATCCCTGGTCGGGGAACTAAGATCCCACATGCCATGCAGCACGGCCAAAAGTGGAAAGAAAAAAAAAGATTAAAAAGAAACACACCCCCAGATGCTGGATGACCATCTACAGAAGCAATCCAGATGCTGGATGACCACACACGAAAACACACTCCCAGCTGCCAATGACCATACATGGAAATATACAAACAGATGCCAATGAACAAACAAAAAAGGAACACACCTGATGCTGAATGCCCTTCCTGCCCGCAACCCTTCCCAAGGAGTGACCATGAAGTTGGCTTTCTATCCTTAAAGATACTCCTCAGTGCTGCGAGATATGTCCTAAAATAAGAAGCCATAAAGCCAGTAGCGTGTCTTTAGGGATGGCAGTGTTTCATGAATATGTAGAATGCCTTGGAATCAACAGCACTGGCGACCATTAGCTGCAGCAGAGTTGCATGGTAATACTCAGCTGCTCCTTTCAGCCACCTGCTTTATGGCTTCACAGATGCAGGGGATACTCATTACCCTCCCTCACAAAATGCTCTCAATTAAGAAAGAAGAAGGGGAGCTTCAAAGTGGAAGGAAGGAAACACAAGATTAAAGAGGAGAAATGAGGGATGATCAAGTATGGAGAACAACGAAGACAGCAACAAATTGATACAAATATAAGTGTTTAGAGAACAACTGAGAGCAAACATTAAAAATAAATTTACACTCTGGCCTTTGAGGTTTATTCACCTGCCTAAACAGTCAGCTACTTTCTTAGATGCTTCAAAAACTGTCCTGAAAAAAGTCTTACAGGTTGTTTAAATAGGAAAGAGAAAAACCAAAGCAGCTGTGATATTTATATTTTTATCACCAATTCTCCTAGTTAGCTCTATGACCTGGAGGAAGTTACTCAATCCCTCCGAAACTCCACTTTTTCATATACAAAATGAGAATTATACCTACCTAGACTGTTGTAAGAATTAAATATCTTCTTATATGTAGGGACATACTCATTAGATGTTGAATGAATCCTAGCTTTAGTATTATTGTTGTTAAAAACAATTTATTTGGTCTAGAAAGGAACAATTTATTTGGTCCAAAAGGAATTTGGTCTAGAAAGGAATAATATTTTCCAAGATTCTATATGAGATAAGATTTACATATAGTAACTCTATTTAAGTCCATCAAATCTTTGAGAGTTGTGGTTGACAAACTTTTTCTGTAAAGGGCCAAACAGTCAATATTTTAGGTTTTGCAGACCTACAGCCTGTGGAGACTACTCAACTCTGCCTCGGTAGCTCAAAAGCAACTGTAGATGATATGCAAATGAATGGGCACGGCTGCGTCCCAATAAAGCTTTATTTACAAAAGCAAGCCAGATTTGGCTGGTGGGCACTAGTCAGTCTGCGTCTCAGCTAGCTAGTATTCCCAAATCACAAATAGAAAAACTGTTGCTCAACGTGCTCAAGCAACTTGTCCTGGGTCACTCAGCTCCTAAGTGGCAGGTCTGGGATCTGAATCTAGGACCATCTGCCCCAGAGCCCCTGTTCTTTCCTCCATGCTTAATCGTGTTTGGCATGGTACCTTTGCAGTCACTTAAAAGCAGGATTTATAGTTCAGAGGAGAAATTCTGCTCAACTGAACACACAGTTGCTCCATAACACAAACCATGCCCAAATAACTCAGGTAGGACACAGTCCGCAGGCTCATTATAAAATGTACACTCTCAAAAGGGTTTGCTGCTATTATTTCAGTGAGAAGCTGCTCTTGGTAAAATCAAGTGAAGAATTACTACATGAATGTCAAAAAATAATTTTAACGTGAATTTTCTGGAAAACACTAGTAAACATTTTCCTGCTTGGGCTTTGATAACCCAGAGATCTGCCCCAAACATCCAATGCACTGTCACAGAGAAAGGAACTGAATGACTGATTCTTTACAGAACAAGAAATGGGAATAAGAAAATATCCATTCTTCCAATTACTTATGCTAAACATTCATTTCCTTTAAAGATGGGCCACAACGGGACTTCCCTGGCGGTCCAGTGGCTGGGACTTCGCCTTCCACTGCAGGGGGTACAGGTTCGATCCCTGGTCGGGGAGCTAAGATCCCACATGCCTCGGGGCCAAAAAACCAAAACATAAAACAGAAGCAATATTGTAACAAATTCAATAAAGACTTTAAAAATGGTCCACATCAAAAAAAATCTTAAAAATAAATAAAGATGGGCCACAGGCATTTACAAAGTACTTAGAGTCAGTTTTCAATTGGGTCGCAAAGAGAAGGAATGGAGAAAGAGAGAAGAGCAGAAGCAACTGGAGATCTTTATCACAAATATATAGCCCAGCCATCACCCCCACCACCCCAAGATTTAGGACCCCATGCGTGGAGTCAGGCAATAATGTGGCATCTGCTCGTAGGAAGCAAAATAAGGGGAAACAAACATTTCAAGTGATTATAATTATTCCACCTTCAGGAGCACTGGTTAAAGCAGAGATTCTCCACTTCAGCACCATTGGTCCTTTGAACTGGATAAATGTTTGTTGAGGCAGCTGCCTGTGCATTGTAGGATGTACAGTAACAGCCCTGGCCTCTACCCACTAGATGTCAGTAACATCCTTCCCCCAGTTGTGACAATAAAAAATGTCTCCAGACATTGCCAACTGTTCCGTTAGGGGGCAAAGTCACCCTCACTGAAAAGTACTGGGTTAAAACATAAACCATCTGATGCTGGCTTTATCTTAACATTCAGTCAAGGAAAAAAAAAAAAACAGGAGAGGATAAGTCCACGTGAGATCTAGTCAGAGCACCTTTCTTCTACTTTAAGGACCATGAGCGCACTCATAGCCTCACCTTTTTATTGAAGCGTAGCCATTATTTTGTAGCTTCAAACTCATCACAAACTCATATGCACTAACTCAAATGCACTAACATGCTTTCTTGACATGTTTTTTATAGTACCAAATATCATTTGTCATTCACTGTAACAGGTTTGACATCAGCATTACTGCCCTATGAATCAACATTTTTTCCCTGATATTTTTTCTTTTTCATTCTGTTTTTAACACATTTTAAGTGATCTTGGAATTTCCAATAACGATCTTTCAAATTTTTATCACCTCCAGCCTTCCCTAACTGAAATTCAATTATCTGAAATATGTAATAAAAAGTAATCAGTCCTCGAGTGGCATTGATATATATACACTACCAAATGTAAAATAGATAGCTAGTGGGAAGCAGCCGCATAGCACAGGGAGATCAGCTCCGTGCTTTGTGACCACCTAAAGAGGTGGGATAGGGAGGGTGGGAGGGAGACGCAAGAGGGAGGGGATATGGGGATATATGTATACGTATAGCTGATTCACTTTGTTATAGAGCAGAAACTAACACAACATTGTAAAGCAATTATACTCCAATAAAGATGTTTAAAAAAAAAGTAATCAGTCCTCAAATAAATGTCATTCTAGTGTCAATGAAAATAGTACCTTGGTCTAGACAATAACAAATGTTGGACAAGATGTAGAGAAATTGGAACTGTCATACATCGCTGGTGAGATGGTAAAATGGTGCAGCTACCTTGGAAAATAGGTTGGCAATTTCTTTAAAGTTTAACATAATTTATCATAAGACCCAGCAATTCTACTCTTAGGTATCTACCCAAGAAGAATGAAAACGTATGCTCACACAAAGACTTGTAGCCCAATAACAGCATTATTCATAATAACCAAAAAGTGAACACAACTGAAATGTTCATTAACTGGTGAACGGATAAACACACTGTGGTATTTTTTTCATACGATGGAATACTACTCAGCAATAAAAAGAAGTATTGATACATGCTACAGTGTGGATAAACCTTGAAAACATTATGCTATATGAAAGAAGCCAGACACAAAAGACCACATACTGTGCTCACTTCAGCAGCACACATACTATTAATAAAATTTGAAACAATACAGAGAAGATTAGCATGGCCCCTGCGCAAGGATGACATGCAAATTCATGAAGCATTCCATATTTTTTCAGGACAATGGCAATACTATTGTAATATATGCATGTATCAAAATAACACATTGTACATCTTAAATTTACACAATGTTACACGTCAAATGTATTTAGTTAAAAAAAGACCACATACTGCATTATTCCATTTTATAAAATGTCCAGAACAGGCAAATGATAGAGATAGAAAGTAGATTAGCTAGGGCCGGGGGTGTATGTGAGTGTTGGGTTTGGGGAGTAACTGCTAGTAAGTATTGAGTTTCTTCTGGGGGTGATGAAAATGTTCTAAAATTAGGGCATGGTGACGGTTGCACAATTCTGTAAATAAACTAAAAACCATTGAATTGTACACTTTAAATGGGTCAATTGTATGGTATATATATAATTTATATCTCATTAAAGCTGTCAAAAATATACATTGCATAGTTCTAGATGAAACGTTTCATGAATGGAAATTGAGGTTCACCTACCAGGCTAGAAACTTGGTTGGTAAGCTTTCACTCTTCTTCTTTTTATCAGACCTGAAAATGCAGGTCTGAACAATAAGAGATTTGTCCATACCTCTATGATCCCTTCCATTCCAACATTCTCTGCATCCTCAAAATTAATGAGACTGAGAGAGAGAGAGAGATGATATCAAGTTTTACAGGTTATGATTCCACTGCTGCTATGACATATAATGGAATCACAGATCAATTTACTCATTCATATATGTGCATATCAATTAGAAGGCAATCCTTCATTTTAGTAGATTAGGTGATAGCTACTCTCTGGATGATTCAGAAGCATTTGAAGTCTTCACACCTCAAAGAGTTCCCCTTTCTGTTCTGTCCCCAACTCCCTTAGCTTCTTTTGGCCTAGGCTTTGATTCTAATAGTTCTGTCAAATGTACACTACACAAAGTGTTTGATTAATGGATTTTGATCAAGATGGAGGGGAGATTCCAGTGGCTTGCCACAGAACCACATTGTTACCAACATCACTGAAGACATTGACTCCTCATTCAATTTGTTAGTTACTCAAGGATAGGAGGGGCAGAATATTATGTAATAGAGTGAAGATTAAAAAGTATCTCAGTAAGCTGGAACAAAGTGCTGAAACAAACAAAATCAAATTAAATAAGAATAGATATATTGTAAAAGTTCAATAAATCCATTTCGCATGAACAGAATGAAGGAGACCCAGCTTCATAATCACTCATTTAAAAGAAGTTGGTGGGATGTAAATTGGTGCAGCCACTGTGGAAAACAGTATGGAGGTTCCTCAAAAAACTGAAAATAGAACTACCACATGATTCAGCAATTCCACTGCTGAATATATATCCAAAGAAAATGAAAACATTAATTTGAAAAGATACATGGACCCCAATGTTCAAAGCAGCATTATTTACAATAGCCAAGATATGGAAGCAACCTAAGCATGCATCAACACATGAATGAATAAAGAAGATGTGGAGATATATATACACAATGGAATATTACTATGCCACAAAAATGAATGAAATTTTGCCATATGCAATGACACAGATGGACTTGGATGGTATTATACTAAGTGAAATAAGTCAGAAAGAGAAAGACAAATACTGTCTGATATCACTTATATGTGGAATCTAAAAAACAAAACAAACTAGTGAATGTAACAAAAAAGAAACAGACTTACAAATATAGAGAAGAAACTAGCGGTTACCAGTGGAGAGAGGGAAGAGGGGAGGGGCAAGATAGGGGTAGGGGATTAAGAAATACAAACTACTGGGAATTCTCTGGCAGTCCGTCCAGTGGTTAGGACTTGGCACTTTCCCTGTCGTGGGCCCAGGTTCAATCCCTGGTGAGGGAACTAAGATCCTGTAACCCGTGCAGCGTGGCCAAAAGAAAAAAAAAAAGAGAGAGAGAGAGATACAAGCTACTATGTATATTAAAAAAATAAGTTACAAGGATATATTGTACAGCCTTCCCGCATGTGGCCAAAAAAAAAAAAGAGAGAGAGAGAGAGAGAGATACAAACTGCTATGTATAAAATAAATAAGTTACAAGGATATATTATTGTACAGCACAGGGAATAGAGCCAATATTTTATAATAACTAAAAATGGAGTATAACCTTTAAAAATTGTGAATCACTATGTTGTACACCTGAAACTTACATAATATTGTAAATCAACTGTAACTCAGTAAAATAGATGTTGTTGGGTTTTACATGCCAACAATTTCCATGTGAATGGGATATATGATTTATTTATAAAAAGAATATTATGGTAATGGCCAGCAGTAACAGAAGTGTAGAATCCAGTTGACCTTTGGAGTACCGCATACAATACTGAAGGTAACATTTTAAGAGGTATATTACAGAGCAGTCATTCAACAACCGCCAACAAATAACTGAGGCAGCAGCATCAGACACCACGCTTGGGACAGGGAATATAGGAAAACACAAGAAAACAAGGTCCTTGTCCTTGTGAAGCTTGTAGGCTACCAGGAAGGCAGGCCTTGATCCAGTCATTATGAGCACAGTGAGTATTACAGAGGGAGAGGGCAGGGCTCATGAGAGCAGGTAAGGGCAGGCCTAGCCTACATGTCCTTCCACAGGAAGGTAACCTGGAATGGTGAGGGGTCGGGAAACAGTGAGGCATAGTTGAGAGGTGTAGGGATAGATAATCTAGACGAGAGAGAATTGATAGGGTGTGACTGAAGTGTAGTTATGTGGATGAAGAATCAACCAGAGGGAAGAATTAGGATCAATAGGGAAAGATTACAAGAAGAAGACTTTCTGTGTGGATAACTTCCTCAGACAACAGAGGAGGTGACTTAATACAGTACTGCAGTGAGCTTGCCAACACAAAAAGTATTCAAGCTGATGACCTTGTGTTGAACTAGATCGGGGTCAGCATTTTCTGTAAAGGGCCACAGAGTAAACATTGTAGGCTTTTCGGTCTACACAGTCTCTGTGGCAACTACTTAACTCTGCCACTGCATAAAGAAGAGGGTCACAGATAACATGTAAATAAATGAATGTGGCTGTCTTCCAATAAAACTGCACTTATGGACCCTGAAATTTGAATTTCATATAATCTTCACATGTCATGAAATATTCTTCTTTTGATTTTTTTCCAACATTTTTAGCTTGTGGGCTGAGGAAATACAGGCAGTGGGCCAGATTCAGCCCACGAGTTGTAGTTTGCCCATCCCTGGACAAGATGATGTTGGAGTTTGCTTCCAGTTCTGAGACTCTGAGGTTGAGTAAAACCTGACAGACATGGCATGTCTTTTTAAACTCATCATCTTTTTCCAATAATTATAACTATAGGTAACACTAATTGAGACCGAAGCATAGAGAATGTTTCACAGCAACAAACTGGTGAACTGGGATTTGAACCCAGACAGCCTGGCCCCAGAATCATTTTCCTGTATATTCTTTCAGCTGATCTATGCAACAAACCTAGAAGGTAAGCACTCTGGTCATGCCTGTGCTATAAGTGGGAAAATAGACACAGAATTGCTAGGTAACCTACCCACACTCACAAGGGGATAAGCGCTAGGAGCAGAGTTCAATCTGACCCAGGGGCCAGACACTTAGCACGCCCAGCCCCACCCCTGGCTATGAAGTTAGTTTAACAGATGAGCTGGGTTCAGCCACAGGTAAGGTCAAAATGGGCAGCTCATTGGCTGGCAAGTCTGGGAAATGGTGGTGGGCACAGCGTTGAGCCTCTGGAACTGCGGATACCGGGTGAACGTGGAAAGGCAGGAAGACTGAATATAAAGGGAATCTAGAAAAGCAAGGCAACAGTGCTGTCCCAAACTTGGGCCTAGGGGAGAGCCCTGCTTCAATTTCTCTTCTGTAAAATGAGGGATAATATTAATATTCACCAGTCTCACCCAAGGGTGTTGAGTAAATTAATTAATGCCAATACACTGCTTGAGGTGTTTAGATGGGAACAAAAAAGTCAACAACAGGGCAGTTGATTTGTATTTATTGTTGCATGTATTAAATTGTCACTCTCCTGGTCTTTGGGAGGCTTTATGAAAAAACAGCAGTATATTAATTATTCTCAGAACTATTCCTATCACCCGCAGAAAACCAAGTCTAAATGCCAGGAGGTGGTGGCGACTGAGAAGGTTTGGAGAGCCAAAGAAGTGCAATCTTTGAAGTCTCTTTACTACTTCCGTCAACCTATAATTCTGTCACAGGAAAGATGCGACCAACTTCAGCCTCCGTGTTGCCTTTTCTCTAAGAAACTGGAGTATAAACTCCCTGCGTTTAGGAGTTATGGTCAAACGAAGGTAGTTCACTGCCTTCTAGAAGGTACCATGTTGTAGAAAGGAGAGGACTGGCCAGATGAGGCAGGAGAGCTGGCTGGGCTGAGGCCTCAGCATAGAATTTAAGTAGGACACTGATTTCTGGTTCCCTAGTCCAGGAGGCCTTCTCTGATTTCCAGGCTGAGTTGGGTGTCTCTTCTCCGTACCTCAAGAGTACCAAGCATACCTCTATTATACTACACATGCCCTTTCAAAATTGTCGATTTGCTCATCTGGTAGACTTTTTTTGTCAAGGTTTTGTCTGCAACCACTGCAAAGCTGAAGAGATTGTAGGCTCCCAGTAAACATTCAATAACAATGAACTGTCCTTTGTTTGCTTACCAGGAAAATGGGAGAACAGGATAAGAGGGTTGTTAATGTCTCTTCTGGTCTTGAGATCTGGATGAAGACCACCGTTCAAACTCCCAAATAGACTCTCATACAGGTGGTTATTCTGTGGCTTGGGGGAAAATGGAGGAGAGAATCTCAAAGGAGAAAGACATTGATATAACTAGGTCCTTCTCTTCCTATGGAATGGACATTCCCTTCTCAACTCAGCATCCAGAAGGATCCATTTTCAAAGAATGAAGCTCTTTTTTTTTTTTTTTCTTAAAGATCTTTTTGATGTGGACCATTTTTAAAGTCTTTATTGAATTTGTTACAATATTGCCTCTGTTTTATGGCCACAAGGCATGTGGGATCTTAGCTCCCTGACCAGGGATTGAACTCACACCCCCTGCATTGGAAGGCGAAGTCCCAACCACTGGACCGCCAGGGAAGTCCCAAAGAATGAAGCTCTTATCATTCCTCTGCTCATTACCCTCCAAATGAGTCCCCATCTTGCCCAGAGTAAAAGCCACAATCCTAATGTCCATGGACAGATGAATGGATAAAGAAGATGTGGTACATATATACAATGGAATACTACTCAGCCGTAAAAAGAATGAAATAATGCCATTTGCAGCAATATGGATGGACCTAGAGATGATCACACTAAGTGAAGTAAGCCAGACAGAGAAAGACAAATATCATATGATTGATATCACTTACATGTGGAATCTAAAAATAAAAGCAAAGATACAAATGAACTTATCTACAAAACAGAAACAGACTCACAGACTTCGAAAACAAACTTATGGTTACTAAAGGGAGAAGGAGGGTGAGGGAAAAATAAGGAGTTTGGGATTAACAGATACAAACTACTATATACAGAGTAGATAAACAACAAGGTCCTACTGTATAGCACAGGGAACTATATTCAGTATGCTGTGATAAACTATAATGGAAAAAAAAACAACCACCATTCTTCCTATGACCTATAGACAGTATACTGGCTGGTCTTTTCCTCACTCACCTCTCTGACCTCTCTCCCTGGCTCACTCCATTCCAGCCTCCTTACTGCTCCTCCAATTAACCACGTACTGTTCATCCTCAGGGTCTGAACCCCTGTGGTTCCCTCCTCCTGGAACTTTTCCTCCTAGACATCCCAATGGCTTGCTCTCTCACCTTCTTCAAATTTGCCAAAATTCACCTTCACAGGCAGACTTATTCTGACCACCTTACTGGCAATCCGTAGTCTCCCTTCCAGCACTCCCCATCCTCTTTGCTGATTTATTTTTCTCCATAATGCTTGTTACCTTTCTTATACTATAAAAGTTACTTTTACTTTATAGGCTCTTTGAGTTGGTGCTTTTGTCTGTCCTCATCAGTGCTGTGTCCCAGGACCTAGAAGGCTGCCAGGCATGTAATATGGGACTCAATGAGTGTTTGCTGGATGAATGGACACAACTAAGGCAGCACAACGAGATGGAAGTGAGGCTCATGAGCTTCAAGCCCCGCTGCTTTTCCTGTTTGGCCTTTGGGCTGTTGCTCTAATCTCATGTTTATGGCCTCCTCCAGAGTTCATATTTGCTCTGCTCTTCTGCTCTTTTTCCCTTTTCAACCTGTGTCCACGGGTTGCTCCCTTTCAGGTCAGCGGGAGCTCCATCCCAAGGCAAATTAAGCAGGAGGTAAAGCGATGGAAAGGGAAAATGCCTGCATGTACTGCTGGAAGGCAAAAAGCTATTATCAACAGGGAAGGCATGGGGTTGACCACTGACCTTATTTCCTGATGTGGAAAAAGGAGGCAAACGTCAATTTTTCAATCCCAGACTCTCACAAAAGCTATTTCTGAGCTAATGATGGTTAGAAAAGAAACTTTACAAATAAAACTTGAAGACACAAATCTAGCACTGTTTTCTAGGCACAGCTGGTGTTCATGGAGGCTGTCCAAACCTTGAAGTCCTATGTCCAATGGTATAGTTCATTATAAGAATAAGGAAGAGGCAGTGAGGTAGAATGGAAAGATCCAGGCTTTGGATATAGGCATTTGGATTTCTTCATATGAAGAAACAAAATCATAATACCTATTTTATGAATTTATTTTCTAATGAAACAGGATATTTTAAGAGTGGCATATTATATGTACAATTATCCAATCCATAACGGGTGCTCAATAGATGTCAGCCACAGCCACTGTCATCACCACCGTCGTTATTGGGAAGGGTTGATCTATCGAGGGAGCAGTAAGAGAGAGGAGTACCATCATGCTGAGAGAAACAGAGAAGAGGGGACATTCTATAGGTTGAAAGCTGGATCTGATTCAACTAGTTGACGGTTTCTCAAACTTGGTACGGTTGACGTTCAGGACCACATAATTCTTTACTGTGGGGGGCTACCTACGCATTGTCAGACGTTTAACATTATCCATGGCCTGTATACACTAGATACATAGCAACCCCCCAGCTGTGATCAACAAAAATGTCTCTAGACATTGCCAAATATCCCTGGGGAGGCACAATCACCTCAGGTGCAGAACCACCGATGTCTGACCAGGAAACAGGAAACAGAAAGCAGTAAAAAGCAGATCTGACTTAAAACGTTTGCAAACATACCCTTCTATATCTTTGTGCTGTTCGTCTTTGTAGTTTACAGCAGAAGTTGGCAAATAATGGTCTGCAGGTCAAATCCACCCCTTGATTTTGTAAATAAAGTTTTGTCAAAACATACACATGTTCATCATTTACGTATTATCTAAGGCTGCTTTCACTCTACAAAGGCTAAGCTGAGTAGTTGTGGCAGAGGTCGTACGGCCTGCCAAGCCTAAAACATTTACTATCTGACCTTTTGCAGACAAAGCTGTCGATCCTTGGTTTACAGCACAGATGGACTCTGGAGTCAGGCTGCTTGTTTTTAAACCCTAGTTCAGCTACTTATCACCAGCACGTTTTGCAGCAAGGTCCTTGAACCTCCTGGTGCTTCACCTTCCTAATCTGTCAGTGGGGCTGATAATAATGGTGCCAAACTCCCAGGGTTGTTGTGAGGATTAAATGAATAAAGACATGGGATGTGCTCAGAACAGTTCTGCGAATGTTGTAGGCACTCAATACGTGTTTGCCATTATAATACTCTTCAAGGGGAAACAAAGAAAACATGGTGAGCTTACCTTTTAAGGGACTGATTTATACATCTACAAAATCTGCCCAGAAAAGAATAAAATCTCTCACGTCTCAATAAACTTATTAGTCTCTCTCCTTCAATCATCTCTCACTAATATTTGATGAGCTAATTTCAATGAAAGGAGAGAATCAAAGGCCTTTGAAAAACATGAGTTTAAAGTATCTGATGGAAAACCCAGGAGGAGAAATACAAATTTGTAGCGAAACTGATGATGGCTTTATGTACTTTCTGGCCACTTCAGATTAAGAGAGGCTATGCTTTCTTTTTTCATTGTCTCCTTCCTTGTCTTATTTTTAAACTCCTATAAAGGAAGGCTTTCAGGTAATAACACACATTCATGTGGGCCTGGATGTGTATATATCCCCATCACAAATCCCCCACCATGAGTAGAGCTGGAGCCTCATTGTACAGGAGCAAATGAAATTCTTGCCTGCCCTCTAGCATTTGCTAGGGTTGTTTCCAGCTTCTCAAATTGCTGTTTATTCTCCAGGTGTCAGCATAGGTGCTTCTTTTCTCCTCATGCCCCTTGGCATGCTCTCCAGACTACTTCAAATTCCAGAAGGGCTCAGAGGACTTCATGTCTCAACCAGGCTTTTCATCCCACACCTACTGCGGCTGTTACTCAACTCCTGCTCATGGGGCTGCCTTGTTTCCCAACCAAATGTTAAATGCCTTGTGGCAATGACCTTAACTTGTATTTCTCATGTGCATCTCCTGTTGCACTGTGCTTAGAGGGGGAGTTCGTAGCAGGCACCAAACTCACTAATTAATTAAAAATTATATTGGTTACAATGCATATATTCAATAAAGGACTCACATAATTAAACCATGTATCCGCACAACCCTATGAGGTAGAAAGTACTATGAAACCAACTTAAAGATAAGGAAATCGAGGGTTACAAAGATTAAGCAACTTGTCCAAGGTCACATTTCTAATAAGTGGTAGAGGCAGGATTTGAACTCATGCAGTCTCTCTCAGAACTTGTACTTTTAGCCACTACATTATGCTGCAATTAGAATAATTGTTCAATGCAAAAAAAGAAGTAAGGACTCATATAAATAGATAGAGATATATAGATATATAGATATAATCCTACAAATCACTGAAGAAGCCAACAACATCATGGTTAAATGGGTGAAAGACTTAAACAGATACCCCACAAGAGCTTATCCAAATGGCCAACAAACATATGAGAAGATACTCAACTACGTGAGTTATCAGGGAAATGCGCATTAAAACCTTGTGTTGCTATCATGACACACCCACCAGAATGTCTAAAATGAAAAAGATGGAGAGCAAGGAGTAGAGCAACTGGAACTCTCACACACACCTGATGGGACCACAGATTGATACAACTATTTTGTAAAACTGTTCAGCAGTATCTACAAAATCTCAACAAAAGCACATCCCATGACTCAGCTATTCCACTCCTCGGTTTATTCTCCACAGAAATGCATACACAGGTTCATTAAAAAGTAAGTACTAGAATACTCATAGTAACACCATTCGTAAGAGCCAAAGGCTGGAAACCACCTAAATGCTGATGCGTAGTAGAATGAATAAAGAAATACCTATATTCTTCTAATGGAATATGATACAGCAAAGAAAAGGAACAACATGAAATACTCTCATCAATACAGATGAATTCCACAATGTTGAGTGAAGGAAGCCAGACAGAAAAGGGTACCGAGCATCTGATCTAGTTTAATATAGCACAAAACCTAGTGAAACAAACCTATGCTGTTAGAAGTTAAGAAATTGGTAATTCCTGGAGAAGGGAATATGAGTGGATCTTCTCAGAAGACTGCTAATATCCTTTTCTTTTAATCTGAGTGTTGGTGAATGTGTTCAGTTTGTGAAAACTCATTGAGCTATGCAATTACAATACATACCCTCTTCAAAATGTAGACCATTCTTCCATATCAAGTTAAAATTATTTTGGTTGATTTAAAGAGGAGTAAATTACCAATATTCTCCTTTATTTCCAGGTACTGCTTTTTGTTCTGTATATAGTATTTAGATAACAAAAGTCACCATTCCCTGGAGAGGGCAACCCAGAATGGAAGAACCATTTTTCTGCTCACACTGTCACAAAGCCTTTCATTCTCTAGCACCAGTTCACCATCTCCAGTCTTTTGCTAAACACACTAGAGCATGTCATTCTTTTCACAGAGCTCAGCACTTGAGAATTGGAAGGAACTTCATTTCACGAGCAAGAAAACAGATGCTTAAGAGTCGAGCTGTTGGTCTGACACCATGCAGCCAATTCACAGTTGAGGCGGGAGTGTGGTCCCAGAACCCCTGCCCCCCAGCTGCCCTCCTGTCTCCTCTGTTGGCTAGGAATTAGCAAAGCTCCACGGGAAAGGGCCATAGTTTACACTCTCCTGGGGCAGCTGACCATCCTTGGAGCACAAAAAAAGATGTCTGCCTGCAGCAAAGGCACCAAGAGTTCACCATCCACACACCTTTCCATGAAAACTTGACAGAAATCTAATAGGAGAGGACACACTTATTAATTTTCTTTGCAGCCAACTGTTTCTTTCAGACTGTATGTATCTGCTAATTTCTGTAGCTGAACAGAAGAATCATAACCTAGTACTTGGTTAGTAATTACGTGGTACATTGTGCTATAGGATTGTTAACATGCTTTGGGGGAAAGAAAGAAAAATCTTACAGGTAGCAATTTTTTGCCTTGTCATTTTGAAGGCAAAAAAAAAAAATCTATATTTTGTATTCAAGGAAAGCATGTTTAAATTAAAGATGTGGGTATTTTTTGTTTCTCCTTGAACAAGGCTTTTGTATCTCTTCCCTGCTTAGTGCATACTGATGCCAGAAGGAGGTGAAGCTACAAAAGAGGCCAAAGTATTACGTAACCCAGCCTGGGTAAACAAACCCGTCTACCTGGGAGGCCTCCCGATCTTGAAGCTGACCCTGGGTGATATCAACAATAGCAAGGGATTCTAAGAGGAAAGCGCTGAGGGCATAAACTTGTACATTAAAGACAAGCTGCAGAGCAGGAGAGAACTGAGCTCAGTTATGAAAGAGGGGAAGTTGGCTTGGACAGCCTGTTGTGCCATGTTCTGAACTTCTCTCCTCTCTTTGATTTTCCCCTAGCTTCTTGGCCCCTACCCCTGAACCCCACCTCCCATCCTTAGGCCCTTGGTGCTTTTGGTGGACACACCCTAAGGTGACCCCCAAAGAGTCACACCTTTGCATAATCCCCGCCTCTTGAGCACAAGTAGGACTTATGATTTGCTTCTAACCAATAGAATATGGCAAAGACTGTGAGATGTCACTCCCTTAAGTTATGTTAAATGGCAAAGGTGATGGAATATTAGGTAAGACTCCAGCTTAGTGGGTTGGACTGAGAGACTCTCTCCTGCTGACCTTGAAGAAGTAAGCTGCCATGTTGTGAGAGGGCCTCATGGCAAGGAATGTAAGCAGCCTCTGGGAGTGAGAGTGGCCCAAGCTGACAGCCAGCAAGACATTTGGGGACCTCAGTTCTACAGTACCAAGAAACAATTCTGCCAACAACTAGGTGAGTTTGGAAGAGGATCCCAGCAAAGTAAGGCAGCCCAGCTGACACACTGACTGCAGCCTTGTGAGACAATGAGCAGAGGACCCAGCTCAGCCACACCTGGACTCCGGATCCACAGAAACTGTGAGATACTACGTGTGTATTGTTTTAAGCCACTAAGTTTGTGGTAATTTGTTACACAGCAACAGAAAACAAATACACTTTAACAGGAGGAAAGCTGGAAAATTCACAAATATGTTGAGATTAAAAAAACACACTCCAGAACAACCAATGGGTCAAACAAGAAATCAAAAGAAAAATCAAGAAATATCTTGAAACAGATGAAAATGGAAGTACAACATATTGAAACCTATGGGATGCTGCAAAAGTTCTAAGATGGAAGTTTATAGTGGTAAATGCCTACATTAAGAAAAAAAATCTCAAATAAACAACCTACTTTTATACCTCAAGGAACTAGAAAAAGAACAAACTAGTTCCAAAGGTAGCAGAAGGAATAAAATAACAAAGATCAGAGCAGAAATAAATGAAATAGAGGCCAGAAAAACATTAGTAGGATCAACGAAACTAAGAGCTGTTTTTTTTTTTAAGGTAAACAAAATTGAGAAAACTTTAGCTAGTCTAACTCAGAAAAAAAAGAGGATTCAAGATCAGAAATGAAAAAGGAGACATTACAACTGATACCACAAAAATACAAAGGATCATGAGAGACTACTAATGAACAATTATATGTCAACAAACTGGATAACCTAGAAGAAATAGATAAATTCCTAGAAACATACAGCCTACCAAGACTGAATCATGAAGAAATAGAAAATTTGAACAGACCAATACCTAGTAAGGAAATTCAATCAGTAATAAAAAAAACCTCCCAACACAGCAAAGCCCAAGACCAGATGATTTCAATGGTGAATTCTACCAAACATTTAAAGAAGAATTAAGGCCAATCCTTCACAAACTCTTCCAAAAAACTAAAGAGGAGGGAACACTCCCAAACTTATTTAACAAGGCTAACATTTGCCCTGACACCAAAGCCAGATAAAGACACTACAAGAAAAAAAAATTACAGACAAATATCTCTGATGAATATAAATGCAAAAATTCTCAACAAAATATTAGCAAACTGAACTCAATAGGACATCAAAAGGATCATATACCATGATCAAGTGGGATTTATCCCTGGGATACAAGGATGGTTCAACATATTCAAATCAATAAATGTGATACACCGCATTAATAAAATGAAAGATAAAAATCATATGATTATCTCAATAGAAGCAGAAAAAGAATCTGATAAAATTCAACATCTTTCATGATAAAAACTCTCAACAGATTGGGTATAGAAAGCACATACCTCAACATAATACAGGCCAAATATGACAAGCTCACAGCTAACATCATATTCAATGATGAAAGGTTGAAAGCTTTCCCTCTAAGACCAGGAACAGGACAAGGGTGCCTACTCTCATCACTCCTATTCAACACAGTACTGGAAGTCCTTGCCAGAACAATCAGGAGAGAAAAAGAAATAAAGACATCCAAATAGTAAAAGAAGGAGTAAAATTATGTTTGTTTGCAGATGGTATGATCTTATATACAGAAAATCCTAAAGATTCCACAAAAAAACTGCTAGAACTAATCGATGAATTCAGTAAAGTTGCAGGATACAAAAATCAACATACAGAAAACAGTTGCACTTCTATACACTAACAATAAAACATGTGAAAAAGAAATAAAGAAAACAATCCCATTCACAATAGCATCAAAACCAATAAAATACTTAGGAATAAATTTAACCAAGGAGATGAAAAAGCTACACACTGAAAACTCTGATGAAAGAAGTTGAAGAAGATACAAACAACTGGAAACATATCCCAAGTTCATGGATCAGAAGAATTAATAATGTTAAAATGCCCATACTGCCCAAAGTCATCTATAGATTCAATGCAATCCCTATAAAAATTCCACTAAAATTTTTCACAGACATAGAAAAAACAACCCTAAAATTTGTATGGAGCCACAAAAGACCCCCGAATAGTGAAAACAATCTTGAGAAAGAAGTACAAAGATGGGGGCATCACACGTCCTGATTTCAAACTATACTACAAAGTTATAGTAATCAAAACAGTATGGTATTGGCATAAAAATAGACACATAGACCAATGGAACAGAATTGAGAGCCCATAAATAAACCTTTGCATACATGGTTAACTAATATTTGACAAGGGGGCCAAGAATACTGAATGGGGAAAGGAGAGTCTCTTCAATAAATGGTACTGTGAAAACTGGATAATCACATGCAGAAGAATGAAATTGGACCCCTATCTTACAGCACTAACAAAAATTAACTTCAGATGGATTAAGGACTTAAAAATGAGACCTGAAACTACAAAATTCCTAGAAAAAAGCATAGGAGAAAAGCTCCTTGACATTTATCTTCGGCAGCAATTTCCTAGATGTGACACCAAAAGCAGAAGCAACAAAAGCAAAAATAAATAGGTGGGACTACATCAATAAATAAGTGGTACTAAAAAGTTTTGCACAGTAAAAGAGACAATCAACAAAATGAAAAGGCAATCTATGGAATGGGAGAAAGATTTGCAAATCATATACCTGATAAGGGGTTAATAACCAAAATATAAAAACTACTCATACAACTCAATAGCAAAAAACAAACAGACCATTTTAAAACTGGGCAAAGGACCTGAATAGACATTTGTCCAAGGAAGATATATAAATGGCCAACAGGTACATGAAAAGGTGCTTGACATCACTAATCACGAGGGAAATGCATATCAAAACCACAATGAGATATGACCTCACATCTGTTAGAATGACTTATGAAAAAGACAAGAGATAACAAGTATTGGCAAGGATGTGGAGAAAAGGGAATCCTGTGCACTGTTGGTGGGAATGTAAATTGGTGCAGTCACTATGGAGAACAGTATGGAGGTTCCTTAAAAAATTAAAAATAGAACTACCATATGATCCAGCAATCCCACTTCTGGATATATATACATATATATACATATATATATATATATATATATATATATATCCAAAGAGAATGAAAACAGGATCTCGAAGAGATATTTGCACACCCATATTCAATGAAGCATTATTCACAATAGCCAATGTATGGAAACAATCTAAGTGTCTATCAACAACAGATGAATGGATAAAGAAGATGTGGAGATATATATGTATACACACATACAAATAGGCATACCTCAGAGATATTGCAGGTTTGGTTCCAGACCACAGCAATAAAGCAAATATCACAATAAAGTGAGTCACATGAATGTTTTTGTTTCCCAATGCATATAAAAGTTGTTTTTATGCTATACTGTAGTCTGTTAAGTGTGCAATAGCATTATGTCTTTAAAAATGTACATATCTTTATTAAAAATACTTTATTGCTAATAGCCAAGATATGGAAGCAACCTAAATGTCCATCAACAGATGGGTAAAGAAGATGTGGTACATATATCTATAATGGAATACTACTCAGCCATAAAAAAGAATGAAATAATGCCATTTGCAGCAACATGGATGGACCTAGAGATTATCATACTAAGTGAAGAAAGCCAGAAAGAGAATGACAAATGCCATATGATATCACTTATATGTGGAATCTAAAATATGACACAAATGAAACAGAAACAGACTCAAAGACACAGAAAACAGACTTGTGGTTACCAAGGGGGAGGCAGGTGGGGGAGGGATGGATTGGGAGTTTGGGATTAGCAGATGCAAACTATCATAAATAGAATGGATAGGGAATTCCCTGGCAGTCCAGTAGTTAGGACTCGGTGCTGTCACTGCTGTGGCCTGGGTTCAATCCCTGGTCATGGAACTAAGATCCTACAAGCCGTGCGGTGCAGCCAAGAAAAAAAAAAAAGAATGGATAAGCAACAAGGTCCTACTGTAGAGCACAGGGAACTATATTCAATATCCTGCAATAAACCATAATGGAAAAGAATATAAAAAAGAATATATATATGTATAACTAATTTACTTTGTTGTACACCAGAAACTAACACAACATTGTAAATCAACTATACTTCGACTAAAAATAAATTTAAAAAGAAAGACAATACTATATTGCTAATAAAAATGCCAAAAAAATTACGATAGTAACATCAAAAATCACTGATCACAGATCACCATTACAAATATAATAATAATGAAAAAGTCTGAAATATTGTGAGAATTACCAAAATATGACATAGACACACAAAGTGAGCAAATGCTGTTGGAAAAATGGTGCCAATAGACTTTCTCAATGCAGGGTTGCCACAAACCTTCAGTTTGTAAAAACCACAATATGTGCAAAGCACAATAAAGCAAAGTGTAAGAAAACAAGGCATGCCTGCGTAATGGAATATTTTCCAGCCATGAGAAAGAAGGAATCCTGCCATTTGCAACAAATAGGATGAAACTTGAAGGCATTACGTTAAGTGAAATAAGTCAGACAGAAGAAGACAAATACTGCATGATCTCACTCATATGTGGAATCTAAAAAAGCCAAAATCAGAGAAACAGAGAGTAGAGTGGTGGTTACCAGGGGCTGCGAGGTGGGAGAAATGGAGAGATACTGGTAAAAGGGCACAAACTTTTAGTTATAAGATCAACAAGTTCTGGGGATCTAATGTGCAGAATGGGGATTTAGCTAATAAACACTGTGTTATATACTCGAGAGCTGCTGAGATAGTTGATCTTCAATTTTCTCAACACAAAAAAGAAATGGTGATTATGTGATGGGATGGAGGTGTGAGCTACTGTTATAGTGGTAATCATTTTTGCAGTATATTAATGTATCAACACATTGCACATGTTAAACTTATACAATGTTATATGTCAGTTACATGTCAATAAAGCTGGAGAAAAAAGAAAACAAATACAGTGCTTTCAGGATTACCCTGAATTTTCAAGGCCCCCCAAGTCCCATCCCACCCAGACCTCCCTATCTTTGCCCCATCTTTGAAAGAGGCTCTCATATCACCCTCTTTCCTCAAACATCCAAACTATCTTATTTCTCCAGGGCCTTAAAAAGAATTGCTTGTTAATCTCTCATAGATTATTAATTAGACATTAATGACCTGTCATCTATCCACTCTAGAGATAAAAACTTTTTAATAGAAAACCTCAGAATTTCTCCAGATGTGTTCTCTGAGTTATTAACTGCTATACAACAAAACAAAACGGCAAAAAACCAGTTCTGTGGTTAAATATATTTGGGAAATGCTGAGCAAAGCAAAGTTAAGCAAGTTCCTTCACCCACAGGAGGAAGATAAGCATATGGCATTTCTATAACTTATTTAACTACAGAGCCATTTCCTCCTTCACATTTTAGTGTGTGTGCTTTTGCGGGCGTGTGGAATTTCACAGGATCCCAACCCAGAGAGCAGACACAGACACACACACACACACACACACAAATGATGAGAAGATACAAATAGAAAGTCTATAAATGATAGTAGTTATATCAGAGGTTATTCTACAATAATGTGTTTAAGGGTGTTGTTTTCTTTTCTTCTCTATAATTTTTATTGTTTGTAAGCAATTTTTAAAAGATAAAAAAATTAGGGACAATAGCTAACATGTAACCATCTCAAACCAGAAATTCTTTTTATAAAATTAAGGGGTGATTATTCATAAAACAATCAGATCAATTAATTTTTTTTCAGTATTCAAAATATGCCCACTGGGGAATTCCCTGGCTGTCCAGTGGTTTGGACTCGGTGCTTTCACTGCCAGGGGCCAGGGTTCGATCCCTGGTCGGGGAACTAAGATCCCACAAGCCACACGGTGTGGCCAAAAAAAATTCCAAAAAACAAAAACAGAAACAAAAAACAAAAGATGTCCACTGGTTTCTATGAAAGATGAACCTCCTCATACATTTAAACTATGTTTCAACCTTTAAAAGTCGAAATACACATGTTTAGGGCAATAACTGCTGTAACCCACAAGAAGATTTCATTTAATTGAGCTCTTTGAAGCTACATTTACTTGGTAAAATTTACCATCTGGTGGTATATCTGCTATTATGGGACATTAGCAAACACCATTAACAGAGTTAATTATTTAATTGAGATTAGTATCTCATTCTTTCTTTTATCCTCAGCACTGAGTTTTAAATATACTGGGTGGAGACCATAAGCATTTTAACCATGCTGTTTTTAATTGTCTATTCTTCCATTATTTGTGATCCCCTGATGATATCCAAACATCAACAGTTTTCCCCAACTTTCTTCTGACTCTACCCAGATTCAAGATGTCATATGTGAGTTTGTCTTAAGGCTTTTACGTTGCCAATCTGCATGTTCTCCTATTGAATCTGTATGCCACTGAGTTCTCCACACAAGGGGATCTCACGCTGAAGCCATTGGTCTTTCCAGAGCTTCCAACCAATGTGGCTTCTCTCTTCTAGAAGTTTCCTATGCCAGAAGAAGATTCATTTAAGTACCTATACCATTCTGCTTTCATTCACAGTGGAGAGGCAAGAAAATTTAAAACCCATTGTGTATTTGTTTTTCTGATATGTCAGAAATTGTTCATTATTTTAGACAGTGAACCACCAAAATGTCTAGCTCTCTTTTGATGATCAAAAATAAGACTCAATATTAACATCAGAAATTCCCCATCACTCCTTCAGAGCACTGTAATTATGTGAAATTTTCATATATTTACTGTGAAATATAAGCCTTTTGCAAAAGAAGGGCGCTTCAGAATGCACACACACAAAGCCACATATAAATACAATTAGATGTTCTCAAAGAAACAACATATAAGGAATTAACTGCACCTCATATTATCATTCCACGTGGTTAAAATCTCATTCTGCTTTAACAATTAATTAGTTTCCTCTAGAAAATGACTTGTGTTTGATTCCTGGAAGAAACAAATAAAAAATAGCATGAGTCGGGCTACATCAGGTAATTTCAAAAGTATAACTCATCCGCTGTCGGAATAATGTCACAGTGAGAGGGAAGAATATTTATGGCGGCTCCTTCCTTGCATCATAAATTTCACAGGAACGAGGAAATTTGTCTCATACACAGTGGAGAATACTGATGAAATTTTTGAAGGTAGGCTCTGTCAATTCTAGTGACGTTAGGGGATTTCAAATGTAATAAAAAATGAAAAGCACAACTCCTAGAAGAGTCCACAGTCATATTTTTCTCCCTCCCCATTAGAATCTAAGATTATATTGAAAGAATTAAGTAAAAGAAACTGGCATTCTAAAAACAGCAATCCAAGTGACATCAGGCATGGGAAAGGTTTGGGGCAGCTTTGCTGTTCCTTCTCAGCCTGTTACTTAATCTGTGAGCCTCCTTCCTCTCTGTTAAGTACTTAGAAGTAGATAAGACAATGGTCAAATTCACAGCTGAGAAAGAAGCCCTAGAAAAGAGAAATCACAAGTAGTGACAAGTTCACTACTCAGAGAACCACGACCACGACTGAAGACTGCCTGACCAAGACCACTCTGCTTGTATTAAACTGTAAGCCCTCCTACAGTATAGCTTCTGGGGAAAATCTTAAAGAAAGAAAGATATCATTATCCTAGAGGGAAGGAAAATGTCAGCATTAACCTCAACTGAGTTACGACACACAGGTGGTATCTGCAAGTAAAATAAAAATAAATGCAACAAAGGAAAGCTTATTCTCATCCTCTGTGGTCTTAGTGTATGAGGGAACCGAGCAGCAGGCCCTGGTAGGCCAGAACAACTTCACCTTTTGGTCATGTGCAAGTCCACTCTGTCTAAGGTGGTTTAGCTCATGAAAAGAACTAGTGTGAGAAAACCAGGAAAGATTTGCCGTGATAAAGTTTCCTGTGGGTAGCTTTAAATAAGCAGCCATTTAAATGGGAGGCAAGGCAAGCAAATAGGTAAATAATTCACAGGAGTTGAGTCTGACACATTTTCAGAAGGTAATAAAATGCAATATATATGCCTTTATAAAGAAATAATTCAGCTTCGCATTGTTTTAGCTGGGTTGCTCAAGAAATCTATGAGGATACTGCCTTGACCTTGTACAATTACCTAGAAAAACAGCTGTAATCACTACTGAAAGGGAAGTGCTCATAAATTCCCTTTGAATCATAATTCCCAAATAATCACACCATAAATAATTTCTAGAATTCTAGATGCTTCCTCTTATTTTATTTTTCTCTTAGCAATAACTGTCTTCTATTCCTTCTTCAGGGTCTGATATATTCTGGTGTTTTCAGCATAGACTGTGCTTTTATTTTTTGCTTCCAAGTTTTTGAAGTTCTACTGAGAGCTTTGTGCCCAACTGACATCTTCTCACAGATATCCACGGGTTAGTTTCTCTACTCTTTTTCTTAAAATCTGACAGGAGAAAAAAGCCTTCTCTAGCGGAGGAATGTAAGCCAGAAACAAGAGCACTCCCTGGTGGACATCTATGGTGATACCACCTAAAAAGAAACATGAAGCACTTTTCCTCCAGACTCTCTCAAAAAGGAATGGTTAGGAGGAGGACCATATATATTATCATCCAATTCGGAATGCTTTTGAGAGTAAGTGGAGGTTTTAAATATAATGACACCTGAGGGGCTTCCCTTCCCTGGTGGTGCAGTGGTCAAGAATCCGCCTGCCAATGCAGGGGACACAGGTTCGAGCCCTGGTCTGGGAAGATCCCACATGCCACAAAGCAACTAAGCCCGTGAGCCACAACTACTGATCCTGCACTCTAGAGCCCGTGAGCCACAACTACTGAGCCCACATGCCCCAACTACTGAAGCCCTCATGCCTAGAGCCCGTGCTCCGCAACAAAAGAAGCCACGGCAATGAGAAGCCCGCGCACCGCAATGAATAGGGGCCCCCGCTCGCAGAAACGAAGAGAAAGCCCGCACGCAGCAACAAAGACCCAATGCAGCCAAAACTAAAAATAAATAAAATAAATAAATTTTTAAAAATAAAAAAATAAAGATAATGACACCTGAAAAACAGATGTAAACCAGGACTGTTCTGGGCAAACAGGGATGTATGGCCATTCTAAATATTAAAGTTTGAAATAGTGAATTTGTCCCTTGGGTAGCTGAAGCGAAGCAAGAAATAGAATTTGCTAACTTCTGGAGTGGAGGGAAAAGAGAGCCACAGTTGGTAAATAATATTATCGTCCTCTCCTCATTGGGGAAGATGTCCTCATTCTAGCCGCACTCAAAGAATAAAGCATGTTACTGATTGAAAAGATATGGTGCCTGATCTCTAAGAGTTTCCAAAAGTCACTGGTTCAGTAACAATTTAAGATGTAAGAACTTAATTTCTATATAAATGAGTTAATGATCCAAAAGGCACATTAAGGTATACTACATCTTTGATTTTACTCTGTATTTAACTCTGGAATGTAAAGAGATATTCATGATTCCAGCCAATTTATATTGTAGCAATGGATTATTAACAGGCCTTCTCTATTTTAAGAAGTTGCTTGTGAAGTATATTTCAATTAACACTGCCAATAGCAGAATGACCTGAAGAGGTGGGTTCAAGACTGCAGATATTTACGAAATAAATGAAATCATCAGGTAGATGATTCTAGAACTGGCAGGACTTAGTACTACCTCAGCTTGAATGAAAAATATTACATAATAAAACAAAATAAATGGAAATAATCTTTCATGAGTGTCAATAATTTAGATTTATGGGGTCATCTATACAAATTGCAATTTCTAATGGATTGCCAAACATGCGTCTGAGGACTTTTATTTCCAGTTGTGTACATTTTATTATCATTTGAAGGGCTAGAAAACTGGAGTCTTAAAGTGCAAAAATGGGGACACAAACGTTTGGAAAATGGATCGTGTGCAGAGATTCAATAAGCAAACTATCTTTCACAAGAGTTTTTATTACTGTTTAATTATGTAAGTTGTGAAATTTCATTCTTTCTTCAGTCAAAAGAAACATCCCGAGACTGTAAATGGTGAATACAGATATTTTAACTGCCAGGCGCGTTGTTGAGGAGGAAGTGTTCAATGGATGCAGCAGCACTTTTCAAATCAAAGTACCATTTCTACGATTACAATACCCATATTTTACAGAGGTGTGAAAATACAGCTTATTTTACAGATAAAGTGACCTGGGCATAGAGAAGTTAGTTCAAACTAGGACTGGAACCCTTTAGAACCTATTAGGCTGCCTGAAGCAGAACTCTGAATTTCCCACTGCCTTATATCATTAGTTGTAATGCAGCTGGATAGACTCACAGCTGTATTCATACCAATTTCATCCTAATTACATTTCCATGAAATTACACTGCATGGATTTTATTGCAATCAGGAGATGCCCACTGACTCCTTAATGGAAACCTGGGGAAAGACCCAGTTTAGTGGATCTCAACTGGGGTTGGTTATGCTACCTCCCAACAAGGGACACTGGGCAATATATGAAGACATTTTCAGTTCATACAACCTGGGGCTGGGGGTGGGGGTAGGCGGGTGCCACTGGCGTCTAGTGATAAGAGGCCAAGGACGCTGCCAAACACCCAACAATGCACAGAACAGTCTCCGACAATAGAGAATTATCTAGCCTCAAATGTCAATAGTGTTACAGTTGAGAAGTCCTGCCCTAGACATTAGCAATGTATTTTGAAGTGATTTCCTAGGATGGAACCCACCATTTGATAACTCATCCAACCCAGTTTATGTTGATGCCTATGGGCTGTAAAATCAGATACCTTTACAATTAGTTTCCTGATTGTGGGAATGTACTGCATCTGGAGCTTGGTGCTCTCTATTCAAAGGGTTGCAGGACCTTTAGAACGTGTTTCTGGAACAGGAAGGGAGGGAGGAAATTCTGAGGGGTCCAGCTAAGAAGAAATGGCAAGCCTCTCATTCTTCATAGCCTAAGGTGAACTCCAGTGAGTCACATCCTTGTAGAATCCCATCCTCTTGAGTGTGACTGGGACCTGTGTGACTTGCTCCTGCAGTGTTTTTTGGTTTTTTATAAATAAATTTATTTATTTTATTTATTTTATTTTTGGCTGCTTTGGGTCTTTGTTGCTGCGCGCCGGCTTTCTCTAGTTGTGGTGAGCAGGGGCTACTCTTCGTTGCGGTACGCGGGCTTCTCATTGCGGTGGCTTCTCTTGTTGCGGAGCACGGGCTCTAGGTGCAGAAGCTCAGTAGTTGTGGCGCACGGGCTTAGTTGCTCTGCGGCATGGGGATCTTCCCGGACCAGGGCTCAAACCTGCGTCCCCTGCATTGGCAGGCGGATTCTTAACCACTGCGCCACCAGGGAAGCCCCCCTGTGACTTGCTTCTAATTAATAGAATATGGAAAAGTTAATGGGATGTTATTCTCATGATTATGCTACATTATATAAGACTGTCTTAGAAGATTGGAGTAAGACATTATCTTGTTGGCCTTGGAGAATTAAGCTGCCATGTTGTGAACTGTCTGTGAAGTGGGTCATGCATCTAGGAACTGTGGGAGGCTTCTAGGATGTGAGGATAGCCTCCAGTGGACAGCCAGTAAGCAGCCAGGAACCTCAGTCCTACAACCTCAAGGAGATAATCTGCCAACAACCTGAGGGAGCTTGGGAAAGGATCTTGCCCCAGTTGAGCTTCAGATGACACTGCAGCTCTGGCTGAGCCCAGAACTGCAGGCTTGTGAGCCCTGAGCAGAGGACCTAGTTAAGCTGTGCCTGAACATGACCCACAGAAACAGTGAGATGATAATGTGTGTTGTTTTAAGGTGCTCGAATTGTGGTAATATGTTACGCAGCACCAGGATGAACTCACCATGGAAGAGCAATATCTGTGGTGCTGAAGAAAAAGTATGGCGCCTTATGTTACTCTTCTTTATTGATCTGACTTCTTAACAAAGAGAGAGAGAGAGTCTGGGGGTGATGCTTGGGATTAGGATCACTATAAAATGGCATCTAAAGGCCAATTGGTAGCAGTGGATCAAAGGGAGCTACATACAGAAAATTCCACACTGTTTCACCAAACAAAATTATGGAAAGCCTCCAGATTTCACCTTCACTCATTTTCTCTCCAAAGTGACCAGATCACCCACCCTTAAGTGGGTAGAAACATAAGATGCTTTTCTGTGAGAAACAACCACACAGTGGCCTGGCAGAGGAACCCTTGACGGAGTTTTACCAGGTGGGGAGGGAGATTTCAAGGAGATGAAATTCTCCATTTCTAGATGCAAAACCCCACACCCCATCCTCCCACCCTTAGAGGGACCGAACACAGATTAACAAGCAGCAGCCCCCAGTCCTCCATCGAGGGTTCCAAGAGGAAGATTCAAACAGAGTTCAGGTAAAAGTCAAAGTGAATCAAGGAAGCTCTGTCAGCGACACTTACCAGGGAAACAAGGGGATGGATGCAAGCAGAACTGTCCCAATTCAAAGTGCGCATGCACACACACACACACACACACACACACACACACAAAACAAAGCAAATGTGGGATCTAAACAAAAGTGCTTGTAATGGAAAGAATAAATTTTGGATGGAGAAAGCAAATGATGTGAATAATCAGGGGAAGATTTATTCAGGTAAACAAAAGAACATTTGAAGTGACTCAAACTGATGAAAATGAAAGAAAACATGACTCTGTAAAATCTTAAGAAAAAAATCAATAAAAAACAAAACAGAATGAGAAGAAAAGGGTGCTGGCAGAGCTAAGGAAATAAATTAAGAAGAAAAATGATACACTGTGTGACTAGAAGAGAGCTAGAGGAAGGAGTAGCGATTGGAATGTTTATTGAGATAACATAAGTGAGGTGATATGAATCTATCTAAGGCTGGAGCAGTGTGGATGGAGAAGGATGAACACAGATTTAAGGGAGAGAGAAGGGATGCAGAAAAAAGGTCTATTCAGTAAGCAGGGAGCTTACTGAACACAGAGCCATTTTGAAGAATTCGAGCAAGGAGTTTCTATATGCAAGGGCAGTGAGAGTCAAGTGCTAAGTGCTAAGGAAAGGTCATCAATGAGTAGACCAAGTGGGGGAAAACTTTCTCTCCACAAAGGAAGAAAAACCAGAGGACCTTCCATTGTGGTGCCTTGAGGGTCCTTGATCTCTATGGGCTGCCAAGGGTAAATCTGAACTTTGCAGATCAAAATGAGAATAGCAGGGGTCTATTTGATCATCTGTAGCTTTCAGCTAGGACTCTTAAGCTGCTAAGAGGAGTTCTTTCCCAACCACCCTTCCTTCTGACAAATGGACTTTGATTTGAGGGTAAATTTTAGAGTCTTTTAGATAAGACTTCTGTCTCGAGACAGTAAGCTGTCTTAGGAATCCCGGCAACAGGTCAGGAGGCCTCTCTCTCTCTCAGGAAAGGATTTAAGCCGCAGCTGATGCTTTTCCCCAATATTATCCCATCTAAGGACTACTAACTCGCCAATGGGAAATGGTCCTTGGTGTTACTCTCTCCAGGGTAAAGGAGTCAGTGAGGAGAAACCAAAATGCTTTATTCATGCATTAGATATACTTTAGCCAACCTCCTACAGAACCGGGAAACCTTCTTAATTCTCTACCCCAAGTGTCTATTACTAATATAGCGTGGAGAAGAAAGCAATGAAAAACATTCCTTGTGGTATTTTTTTTAAAAAGGCAAACCACAGTTTCAAAAAGAACTCATAGAATAATTTTCTGAAATATTTATTATGAAGTAGAGGCCAGAATTGTGGGTTAAAGTACTACTAACAACAGGGTAGGGAAAGAAGAGGACTAGCTAAGTGGGAAATGTCTTATTTTGCAATTTCAGATTCAATCTCCCAGTGCTCTTTGCAATCAAGACCCATGGGAAGTTCAGTTCAGTCCAAGCAAATTAATTCAGCAACCACTGTGGTCATTGGCTATTTTGCTGCAAATTTGCTATTTTAAATAAAGTCTGAAAAGTGACTTTCTCCTCTGCAATTGTCATTCAGTTCTGGCCAAGAAAGCTAACTTTCCCACAATGCTGGTTGGCTGGCAGCAGGGAAACCCAGGGCACCTGGTGGCATCACTGTCATGCTGTAGCATTTTAGTGCAATTAGATACAGATCTGGAACTCTGACCATCACTAGCTGTGTTTCCTTCGGAAAGTCTCTTAAACTGACTATGCCTCCTTTTCCTTGCCCTTTGAAAACAAAGAGAGTAAAATGAATGAAGGATAAAGTGAAGAGGTACCACTGCACCTGCTTTAAAACATGAAAGGATTAAACGGCATACTTCAAGTGCAGTTTCACACAGCATTGGTCAGATTATAAGTACTTTACTATATTAGTCAAAATTGTTATTTCCTTATAGATTTAATTGCTTATGTTTATAATGTGATTGAGGTTTTTTTAAGTACTTTTTAAAATTAATTAATTTATTTATTTTTGGCTGCATTGGGTCTTCGTTGCTGCATGCGGGCTTTCTCTAGTTGCGATGAGCAGAGGCCACTCTTCGTTGTGGTGCGTGGGCTTCTCATTGTGGTGGCTCCTCCTGTTGTGGAGCACGGGCTCTAGGCGCGCGGGCTCAGTAGTTGTGGCACGTGGGCTCAGTAGTTGTGGCTCGCGGGCTCTAGAACGCAGGCTCAGTAGTTGTGGCACACGGGCATAGTTGCTCCACGGCATGTGGGATCTTCCCAGACCAGGGCTCGAACCCGTGTCCCCCGCATTGGCAGGCGGATTCTTGACCACTGCGCCACCAGGGAAGTCCCGTGATTGAGTTTTTAAAAGGAAGTGCATCAGAGCTTTCAACAAATCCTCCTAACCTATTTTGGCCAATGGTAGGGTCTATGAGGAAAGAATCACTTTTCATGTGTGTGTATGGTGGGGGTGGGGGGTGGTTTAGAAGAGAGGGAAGGAGAAATTTTAGGAGTAAAGCCCAACAGCAGGCTCCTATCACAGCACCTGTCCCACTGGACTGTCATTATGTGTTTCTTTATCTATCTCCTCTTCTAGACTGTGAGTTCATGAAGGGTGGGTACTCTGTCTTCCTCTCCTAGCTTTCTTAACAATGGCGAGTTAGATGGACTGAATGGGAAGAAAGCGTAATTTTGGTGAAAGAGCGTCAAGTCTCCATTTCAAAACCACATCTAATAATAACATTTGTGTTGAACATCTCTTTTATGAAATCCCTGGGTCACTAATATAGGTCTTATCTTTCCAGGCACAGCTACTCTTAATTCAACTCTCAGCACTGCTGGTACTATATTTTCTGTGTAGCTGTAAGGTCTTGCCTATCCTCCCTTGGAAGGCATCATTTACCATCACCAATAGCATCAACATTATCACCACCACGGAACTGATATAGACATTAAATCTAGAGAAGGCTAAAAGCTTCCATTTCCATTTCTCTGACTTGTAACATCCACTGCAAGGAGCAGTTTCCTTCTTCCCTGGTTCCTTATATAGTTTTTACCATGAACATTTGTATCTTGTTCAGATCTTTCAATTCAGGCTGCTGAGCTGACCATGCTTCTCTCCTTTACTTCTATGACTCAGGCTGGAGAGTCTTGGTACACTCATTCCCTGAGGTTGCCTGGTGGCATCCAGAACAGCCTTGACCCAAGAGGAGAGAACTGTTTAGATCTGTTTTTGTTTTTTCCCAGACTTCCATTCTTTCTTCTCTCCACTCTGTGGCCCTGAGGTGTATTATTCTTCCTTCCTTGTTGGAAGGAAGAAAGTTACTTCTAGAGTTCTCTGAAAGGTGCCTTTGGTTTCTTCCTGTATTTCACCATCATCATTTCTGTTCTTTTTAGAAACTTCCAGTAGAAGCCTCAGAGCTGTTTCACAGCAGCCCGTGCCCTCCCAAACTTGCATAGCATTGACACCGCAGCTGGTCCAATGTTCCTCCTCTCCAGAATTCCCTATATTTTGATCTTCAGCCACCTCTCACATGCTCAAGGAACACAGGCATATAAAAATAATAATTTCTGGGACTTCCCTGGTGGTCCAGTGATTAAGAGTCTGTGCTTCCACTGCAGGGAGCACAAGTTCGATCCCTGATCGGCAAACTAAGATCCCGCATGCTGTGCGGTGCAGCCATAATAATAAGAAGAAGAAGAAGAAGAAGAAGAAGAATAGTAATCTCTAACCTAAAAGATGAAAGAGCAAAGTGAAGCATCAGCTGGTGCACTGTATGCCCAGGCAAAGCCATGGACTGCCTCCAGGTCGTAGCTATTCTCGGTCACTGGGCTCCAGGGGGGATTCGAATCGCAGCCTGCATAGGCACCAAATCCACTCACTCAGTTTCTGACAAGATCTGGCCAACTAAATTGCCTTCTGCCTCCTGCAAGCTTATTATTCTTCAGCTCCTTTATCATTGGTTACAACCCTCTTCCCACATAGGCTGCAAGCTCCTTCTTCCCTTTACAAACACTGCACTTCTCTTTTGAAAAACCATAATTTAAAGCATTTGGGGAAGAATATCTCTGAACACTGTTTCAAGAATTATAGGATAAAAAACATTATCTTAATTATTTCACTCGACATGGTGTAAGACCCATGCAGAGCAAATATAGTTTCAATCTCGTCACTGGAGAAAAGCTAGCAAAACATGTAATACATTTTTGGAACACTTACACATTCTTATTATCTCAAATCTCATTAATAGAATATAAGAACCATATGTAGAATAAATAATATGCTGTATCGAAAGAATAATTTCATTTATCTTGCAATGGTAAGGCATGTATATAGCAGTTGAACTCACTTGATTTCAGGGAGTTAAGAAAACTCTCTTTTTTTACTGACAGATGCTTAGAATTTTACATTATTCAATTATCCCTTTAGATTAAGACATTGATCTCTTTGGAAAAATCTCTAAGCAGGTATCAGGGATTTGTATCTAAGTGGGGACCTGGGAGCAGGATTTAATAGGACACACAAGAGAAGGGGCACAGGAAAGTGAGAAGAAGGGGCCATTCTGGGAGACGAGGACTGGAGGGAAGACACAAGCAAAAAATCAGGAGGCTGGACGCACCTAAGATAAGCGTCACCACTCTCTCAATTTTGGAGTGGGAGCTGCGGTAGTTGTAGTGGTCTTTTAAATAGATATCAATGATTTTAGAACAAGTAAGTTAATCTAGACGTTTCTTTTACAAAAAGCACAACCTATCAATAAAATATTGCTGAATTCTATATGAACTATTCCAGTATGACAAAGACATGCCACAAACCTAAGACATCTGTAATGTAGTGTTTATATCTGTCAAAGGATTTGTATTCAGAATATATGAAGAACCCTACAAATGAGTAAGAAAAAATGGCAAACAACCCAATAGAAAACTTGAAAAGGAAACCAATAGGCAAATCAATACTAAAAGGAAAACAAGCAACTAATGAACATATGAAATATTATCTAGAATCCTGAATAAATGAAAAGATGAAAATGCTGGGGGGGGGGGTGGGAGGAATTGGGAGATTGGGATTGACATATATACACTACTGATACTATGTATAAAATAGATAACTAATGAGAACATACTGTATAGCACAGGGAACTCTACTTAATGCACTGTGGTGACCTAAATGGGAAGGAAATCCAGAAAAGAGGGGATATATGTATATGTATAGCTGATTCATTTTGCTGTACAGTAGAAACTAACACAACATTGTAAAGCAACTATACTCCAATAAAATTTAATTAAAAAAAAAAGAAAATGCCAGTTTGTAGAAAAATGCCTATTGAAACAAAAATGAAACACCATTTACCACACATCAGATTGGCAATACATAAGAAGTCTGATATTACCAAGTGGAGGTGAGGCTACTGGAAAGCGTGGGTAAGAATACAAATTAATACACCCTTTTTGGAGAGTAATCTGGCCCTATCTAGTAAAGACGGGGTTGCACACGCCATCTGGTACAGTAAAGCCACTTCTAGGGACTTCCCTGGTGGCACAGTGGTTAAGAATCTGCCTGCCAATGCAGGGGACACGGGTTCGAGTCCTGGCCCGGGAAGATCCCAAATGCTGCGGAGCAACTAAGCCCCTGCGCCACAACTACTGAGCCTGCGCTCTAGAGGCCACAAGGCACAACTACTGAAGCCCACGCGCCTAGAGCCTGTGCTCCGAAACAAGAGAAGCCACTGCAATGAGAAGCCCGTGCACCGCAACGAAGAGTAGCCCCCGCTCGCCGCAACTAGAGAAAGCCCGCGCGCAGAAACAAAGAACAAAGACCCAACGCAGCCAAAAAATAAATTAAAAAAAAAATAAAGCCACTTCTAGGTATAGTCCCTGGAGCAAGGGTCAGCAAATCATAATTTGGGCCAAATCAAGCCCAATGCCTGTTTTCGTATGGCCTACAAGCTCAAAATATTCTTCTTTTAACATCTGTAAATGGCGAAGGAGAAAAAATCAAAAGAATAATAATGACACAAGAAAATGATGTGAAATTCACATCAGTGTCCGTAAATACAGTTTCACTGGTACACAGTCATGCTTGCTGGTTTACATACTGTCTGTGGCTGCTTCCACACTACCACAGCAGAGTTCAGTAGCTGTGATAGAGGCCATCTGGCCTGCAAAGTTGAAAATACGCACTATCTGGCACTTTACAGGAAAAAACTTGCAGACACTGGCCCTGGAGAAACTCTTCTGGATGTATGCAAGGAGGATGTGCAAGAGTGTTCACTGGAGTGCTGTTTATAATGGAAAGAAACTGGGAGCAATGTGAATGTCCATTAAGAAGTGACTGCAGGGACTTCCCTGGCGGTCCAGTGGTTAAGACTTCGCCTTCCGATGCAGGGGGTGAGGGTTTGATCCCTGGTCGGGGAGCTGAGATCCCACATGCCTCGTGGCCAAAAAATCAAAACATAAAACAGAAGCAATATTATAACCAATTCAATAAAGACTTAAAAAAAAAAGTGACTGCATAACTAAATCTTAGTATATTTACACAGTGAACTCTGTTTTTAAAAAATAGACCTATATGTACAACTTAAATATAAACCTCAAACACTTGATGTTAAATGGGGGAAAAAAAAGCACACTGCAAAAGGATACAGTATAAAACCACTTATGTACGTTGTTAAAAATACCCTAAATGATACAATATATGGTATATGGATATATACATAAAGAGAGATAGAGAATAAAATATAAAAAGTGGGTAGGAGAAATACACACCCTCAGGATGCCAGTTATCAAAGGAGGAGAGGGGAACAGGACAGAGGCCTTCATCTGCATCTATAATGTTCTATTGCTTTAAAAAAAAAAAAGTATTAGTAGCAAATAAAGAAACTCAATGTGTTTACTACATGTATATATGTTTATTGCAATGTGCTCTATATCTTTGAAACGTATGAAATATCTTCATAACTTAAAATATTATTTCAGAATTACAAAACTATTCCAATAGCTATTATTTTTAATTGTTCCCATTTTCAGCTGACCGCAGACTTTTCTGTAAATGCCCTTTGCATTATACAACACTCAGGAAAGGAAGTCAGGCAGGAGGTTTGGTTAGTGTCAGCCCTGCCATTGTTGGATTCTAGGAAATGCACACCAGCAGGCATGATTAATTACATAGTCCATAAACCTTGTTCTTTGACTATCTACCTAATTACGGTGACACTCTAGGGTATGGGTGACAAAATAATTGCTGTAACCCCAGACAAATGCTTTATGAATATTGGAAGAGAGATGGAAATGGAAAAGAATTCAGGAGCAATATATTTCAAGAGGAGTGAGCCATCTCCCAATTACCCCTCTGTTAATAGAGTCTGCATTTCCCAGACATGTTGAATGAAAAACAGCTTCGTTTCCAACCGCAGTATCAGGAAAAGAAATAGAAATGTGCTGTTCCCATCTATAAGTCGAGAGGGATACTGCTATGAAGCATGATTAAATCTTAACAGATTTAAGATGTGATGTCAGATGTGGTGGGAAACTTACACCATCTATCTTAACATTGGGGAGCCTGAGGTTTGCTGGGGCCAGAGAGTGTTCATGGAAACTCCAGTGCTTGTATAATCACTCATTGCTGGGTCAAATGCCTGCCTGACAGGTCCTTCCTTTGGCTGGTAAGCGTGGAGGTTGAGTACTAAAAATGTTTTCACCATCCTGTAAGGAAAATTTTATGGAGAAAGGGAAAGCGGGGGACATGGGTGTTTTGTCAGGCTATCTCAGCCTCACCATTGTGTCTGTTTGCCTTCACTAATGAGGAGGCAAGGAGGAACAGAGATTATGCAGTATTAGCGCAAGAGTCTTGGAGCCACGCGACCTGGATTTCGTTATCAGCATTGCCACCTGCTGTCTGTGCAACCCTGGGTAAGCATGTTGTCCTCTCCAAGGCCAAATGAATGAAATCGTAAGCTAATAAGGGGAAGTACTTCTTTTCTCACAGAATTGTGGAACGTTTTAGAGGAAAATTTCTGCCAAATGCTTCATAAAGGGTTAAGTTCTATAGGGATATTAGCTGTTCTACCAGATGCTTTGATTTGTGTAACGTGCAACTTAGTGAAACCGTTTCCACTGATCTGTGTGGTATATGCCATGGTTCATGGGATTTACAAAGGGGAGGGAGGTGGGAAGGGAGGGAAGAAGAGAGAGAGGGGATGGAGGAGGCAGGAAAGATGCAAGAGGGAGGTAGAGAAGCAAGATAAGAAGGAAAGAGGGAAGGGGGAGGGAGGGAAGAGAAGGGCAGGGAGGAAGGGAGACAGGAGGAAGGGAAAAATGAAGCCTGTCCACCGCCCCCAAAGAAAAATCCTGACCAGGTCTCATCAGTACCAAGAGACCCATTCTATCAGCTCTGTTTGTGAACTCTGGACAGGTAATGCAACCATCTTATTATTGTCACCTGCCATGTGTAGATAATTTAACCAGTCTCTCAAAAATACTGCAAAGAATTTTCTAAGACAAGAAATTGACTCTCCAAAATAAATCCAGAGCACACACTCCCCTGAAAGGTCTTAATGACCAATACAGCCTAGTTCTGTGAAGAAACAGAGTGGTTTGCAATGCAAATGTCCAAGAAGCTCTACTGCTGGCACTTTAAATGATTTAGTTCAATTGTATCTCATCGTTGAAAAGGCTGTTTCATTACATTGACAATATCAGTTCCACAATATATATCTATTTTTCGGCCCAAAGGGCCATCTTTTATGTGAGCTAATGGTGCTGATGCACTGTCATTGGACCTGGTTTTTTTCCCCTCCGGTAGTGAGAAGGCTCCTGCAATGAATCAGCCCCGTGTGCTCATGCTCCCCCAACCTTTATTTACATGGCTCGCTTTAGAGGTGTAATCCACAGCTACAGGACAATCGTTTATCTGTTTAAAGCCGGCAGAACTACACTGAGTTGGAGCCTTGAACCATGGCCTCAACTTAACATTCTAACAAAAGGAGTTAAACAAATCAGATATGATAACTACTGCTCAATTAGATAGTTGTCCGTATATATGGGTTTTCTGTGAAAAGCCCAGGTTTTTAAAAAAATGTTGTCGTGTTGTCCCTTCTAAACCATAAAACTTTCCAGAAATTTCTATTTTTCCCTTTTTTGCATCAAAACCACATACTTTGAAATGCCTCCCACACTAAAAAATGGCATAAAATTTCTTTGTTAAATTATATGTCCCCATCAGCAACAAGGACCTACTGTATAGCACAGGGACCGACACTCAATATCCTGTAATAACCTATAATGGAAAAGAATCTAAAAAAGAATATATATATGTATATATATACATATATATATATATAGGTATAACTGAATCACTTTGCTGTACACCTGAAACTAACACAACACTGTCAATCAAGTATGTTTCAATTAAATATATATATATATATCAATTGTTCACAAAATATGTGCCTGTCCATTTACCACTTTTAAGGCCAAGTTTTCACAGGATCCTTGGGCCCCATCCCTGTTTTTGGTCACTCAAGCACATCATGTTATTAATTGTTACCCATCTTTCTTGCATCTTTAATCCCCCCTCTCTATTCAATCACTGCTATCCGCATTCAAACATCCTATAATATTTCCAGTATCAAAAATAAAGCTTTCAGGACTTCCCTGGTGGCGCAGTGGTTAAGAATCCGCCTGCCAATGCAGGGGACACAGGTTCGATCCCTGGTCCGGGAAGATCCCACATGCCGCAGAGCAACTAAGCCTGTGCGCCACAACTACTGAGCCTGTGCTCTAGAGCCCACGAGCCACAACTATTGAGCCCACACACCGCAACTACTGAAGCCTGTGTGCCTAGAGCCTGTGCTCCGCAACAAGAGAAGCCACCGCAATCAGAAGCCCGTGCACCGCAACGAAGAGTAGCCCCCGCTCGCTGCAACTAGAGAAAGCCCACGCGCAGCAACAAAGACCCAACGTTGCCAAAGCTAAATTTAAAAAAATAAATAAATAAAGCTTTCCTGTGGTCTCACATCACTTCCAGCTCCTGCCTAAATTCTTTATTTGCTCTTGCAGCTGAATTCCTAGAAAGGTTTGCCTATACTTAGGGTCTCTATTTCCTGTCTACCCATTCTCTCTGGACCCACTGTGGTCAGGTCTTTGTCTCCATCATTCTATGTGAACTGCTCATTCAAGGACACCAATGACCACTCTGAGGCCAATTCCCATAATCAACACTCCCCTCCCATCTTTGTCATCTTATCCACAGACTTGACATGCGGATCCCTCCCTGCTCTTCCAAATGCTTTCTTCACGGACTTTGGTGACACCACTCTTGGTTTTCTTCTCAGAACCAGATTCATATCTTATATCTCATACTCAATCCATGAGAAAATCCTACTGGCACTTTCTTAGAGATATATCCATAACATAGCAACTTCCCACCAGCTTGGCCACAGCAACTGGGATCTAAGCTACCCTTATATCTAGCCTGGATTCCTATTCTCTCTGCTTCTACCCTTGCCACCTACAGCCTAATTTCCATTTGGCAGCCAGAGTGATACTTCTAGACTGTCGGATCACGATGCCTCCTGAAGCTTCCCATCACACTCAGGGTGAAAGTCCAAGTTCTAGCCATGGCCCTTAGGATTGGCCCAATCTACCTCTCTGATCTCGCTGCCAGGAGTCCTCCATTTGTTCGCTGGGCTCTATCTACAGGCATCTCTTTGTATCTCATTGAACATGCCAAACATCCTCCTGGCTCAGGGCTGGCACTCCTAGCTGAGATAGTGACAGTGCTCACTTCCTCATTTTCTTCGGGTTCTACTCAAATGTCACCCGACTGGAGTGGCCTTCCCTGCTTCCCTATATAAATAGCACCAACCCAGCATTCTCCATCTCACATGTCATCTATTTCTCCTCAAAGTACTGGCCACTGCTGGAAACACTGTATATTCATTTGTTTTGCTTCTTTCTTTGGTGTCTGTGTATCTCTTCTCAATGTAAACACCTCAGGGGCAGGGGCTTTTTTACAGAGTGCCTGGGATTGAGTCTGCCACACAATAGATATTCAATAAATATTTCATTAGATACTTAATGAATATTTATAGAGTACCACATTTTAATAGCATTCCATCAATTAATCAACTAATCAATGAGTTCAGCGATTATTGATTGCGGACTTACTGTGTGTTAAGAATTTCGCTAAAAGCCAAGAGCTCATAGTTAAAGGGAAAGTTAGAAAAATAAGCAATCTAGTTCCACAGTTTAACTAAAATGCATTATGGCATACATAATGTGTTCATTAGACTTTGACAGTAAGAAGTGGGGGGAGGTTGAGGGTCAGAAGGTCTCGACACAGATCAGTCTTCAGCAGGACTGCTGTGTTCTCCAAGTGATTGTTTCCTTCCTCCCTTTATACTTTTCTGAAGAGTAAATATTTTTTTAAAACCTGAGCTTGTTATTATAAACGAAAAAAAATCAATCTCTTTCTCTCTTGCTCTCTCTCTCTCTTTCTCTCTCTGTACTGCTTCTGTCATCACGGTTCTTTCTCTGACTCTGACCCTCATGCCTCCCTCTTGTAAGGACCCTTGTGAGTACACTGGGCCTATCCAGATAATTCAAGATAATCTTCCCATCTCAAGATCCTTAATCACTCTGCAGAGTCCTTTAGGCATCTGAGGTAACATATTCAGGATTAGGACATGGACATCTTTTGGGGAAGGGAACTGGACATGGACATCTTTTGGGGAAGGGAACTGTACTGCCTAAAATAGTCATTCACTATGAAAACAATAGGAAAAGATGTACTACTTTGACTCATCAGATGAGTAACATAGGCATGCCAAAACTACAGCAGAACTCGAGAATACAGAAATTATTAACTAAAACACGATTCACCTGTGCTTCGCTTTGAGTGACCAAGGCCAGAAGGGGTGAACACTGGCAGCCCTGACTGACCATAGGCATTTCCGGGACCTGGTCAATGTCTGCAAGCCAGTGGAGGAAGGGAGGCAAGGATGTGGGGTCATCTTCTCATCTTATGTGAAAAACGTTCACTGTGCAAGAAACTTGTTATGCAGTTAAGTGCTTCTTCAAAATCTTGGGGCTGCTGTTATGATTGTGTTTTATATTGTTTTGCTCTGTTTTTAAGGTTTCAGGAGTTATAAACTATACGAACTAGAGTTTGAGTTTTACAGTAGTGCTTCCCCCCAAACAATGCTTCCTTTATACTGTTTCTGTAAAAAACAAAATCCAGAATTTAAAAAATTATAATAAAATATTATTTTAGGACCTTAGGTGGTCTATAATCTATAATACATGAATCCCATATCTTTACTGTTCTTCAAGCATCCCAAATATTCAAAAACCTAAATGTTCCAAAATTAATTTTTCTTTCCCTGTGAACAAGCCCAAAGTAGTTATATTTGTTAAAGGTCAAACAGAACTCAAGTTGTTTAAAGGGCAAAAAGCAGAAAAGAAATGCTAAATATCTCATCAAATATATTTGCTTAATTGAGCCTTTCAATTGTTTCTGTGCACACCATGCTCACAAAAAAGACACATTCCTGGGAAGTTAAATTTCAAGGGTTCATCTCCAATCATGGACGATTATAGAAAACACAGTCTTAGAATTTGATTTGTTTCCTAGGTAACACCTCTTCAAATCTGGTATGCGTGCCTCATCATTTTGCTCCTACACATGGATAAATATCCTGAAACTATATAGTGTAAATTTCAAGGACAGAAGATGACTTGAGCAGACATCCTAAAAGAAGGATCTGGAGTGGATGCTATTCTTTGGAAGGAAATTTAATTTTTTTAAGTTAATATAAATAGCAGGAAAAAGAAACAAAATTGGAAACTTGCTGAAACTTAATTCACTGCAGGATACTGTTTTTCTAGCAGGTTAATCTTGGACCCCAACCAAATGATTTAAGTTGCTGAAGCACATGAAATATCTCCTAGTTTAACCCAATGGCTGTGACATAATATAGCTCCCAGGGGAGGGATATAGTTAGATTTAGTTAGATTTATGTGTTTGAACAATTGTGGCTGATTTATGAACCTTAACAATGGGTTTAAGACTAGAAATATAGCATAAATGAGATTTATGTAGACTGAAAAAACTGCATACTCTCTCACATAGTCCCAGGGTACAAATTTGGATTACTAAACACAAACATTAAAATTACTTTGATACAAAGAGAACCATCCCTCAAGGTATAGGAACAAAGGGCAAACCATAAGTCGTGTCTATATCCTCAGCTTCTGTTGTAATATTAGTATTCAGGAAATATTTTGTTTAAAATAATCATCAAAAGTAGCCTTGAACCTCAAAGCCAAAAGCAGAAATGAGAGCAGCCACCGTAGGTAGACTGCTGCAGTTATATGTACACAAAGCGAGAAGGGATACTCACGTTCAGATGCCGCCACAAGGGTTGGTATGGAAGTGGAGAGGGAGGAAGGAGGAATATCAGGATCAGGCAGCCAGGGCCTGATCCGTCTAGACAGCTAGCCTGCCCGCCTGCTCCTTTTGAATGGAACTGTCCAAGGTCCTGAAACAGGCGTTTGAACAAGCCTTGATTCCCCTGATTACAATATGAAGTTGTTACCAGTCAGTCACTGGCGTTGTCTGAAGACACACTCTCCTTTTTTTTGTCTTCTGCCACCATGAGTCACTGTGCGTTTCCAGCTACCTGCTTCTCACAGTAGCTCAGTACCTGAGCCTGGCCAGAGACAGCTCTGTTTGAAAGGGATAAACCAGGATACCTGGAGTTCACACAGAAATCTGTTTAAAGGTTTAATGATTTATTTCCTTCTAATATTCACTAGCTTCTTATAAGTCACAACACCCACTCAATTTGCCAATTGAAAATGATTTAAAATTCAATAGTATTTGCAAATAGAAATCGTGATGGCCTTTTACAAACTACAGAAGCCTAATTACTCTATTTTCATGTTAAGTGCCTAATCTTCATTTAGTAAATGGAGATTATTAATTATGCACACTGACATTTAAAAACCATATGAATTCTGTGTACTTGTTACTAACTTGGAGGGTTCAAATCATATAACTTCCTCCACAAATTAGCTCATTTTTGTTAAAGCAGACAGAAAAATCTTAGTAATCTTTATTAAAAACAGTTACACTAATCCACTGAAATGAACATTTTTTCAATTTTTTAAGGGCTCTACTAATTACCATATCAAGCCCTAGAATAAATTTTCTCCCAGGATATACTGTCTGGAATTCCTAAGATCTATTTTCACTTTTTTTTTTTTTTTTTTAAAGCAGTGGAGAAGTCACCTAATAAAGTAGACGATGGATTTCTTATTCCTGCATAGATAAGCCTCATCGTTCCTGACTTTTCATTCTTCTGCACCTCACTTTGATGATCAACAATTCCAAACTTCCTCATTCAAGTATTTTCATTGATAGACTTAAAACGTGCTCTGATTCAACTCCAGAAAAAGATACCTGACCAGTAATTCACACATCAGACACATTTCTTGGCCGGTGTTTGTCAGGCTTGATATGGGCCCAGGGAGGCATATTATGGGAATATACTGATTTATCTAGACCCCTAAAAAATTCCATCACAATTCAAATCTGTGCCAGAGACATGGTACTGAAAGGTACCAGATTATGCCACCTCAAAATATGCCTCTTCGACATATAGATTATTTTGAGCTAAAGGCCATTGAGAACCAGCCAAAGCTCTAAAAACAGGGCATAAATTTTCCTTTTGTAAAAGAAATATCCACTTATAAAAGCAATTTCTATTTGTAGAGATGTTTCCCTCTCCCTTACCAGTTGTTAAGGACTCTTAACAACACCCATCTAGAGAGAAGGCTCCAAATTAAATCTGCATAACAAAACTTCTTAAACAACCCTTGTTTACCATACTTTTCCTGGTCATCCTTCCTTAACTTGCCTCTCCCACATAGAAGCCCCAAACCTCTCTTTGTTGGTATTTAAATACAAGTTCGAACAACTCTTTTGGGTTACTCACAGCTGAGTGAGTTTATTAATATGTGCCTTGTGGTGTACACAAGGCACATATTAATAAACTTCTGTTTGTTTTTGTCTTGTTAATCTGTCTTTGGCCAGTCTCATTTACAGGGCCCCAACTGGAGAACCTAACTAAGATAGGCAGAGGAAGAGATCCTTGCTTACAGTATTGTCTCAAATTTTCTCCTGTTGCCACAGAACTCAGTTAGGTTAGAACCCTAACTCTGCTACAAACTTGTTCTGGAATGTTGAACAAATGCAATTGTCTCAAGTCTAAATTTAATCATCTGCATGTCAGTGTGAATATCTACTTTATAGGGTTGTTTAGAGGACTAAATGAGATTGTATACATAAAGCATCTAGAACAAACAAAGTCTGGAATAAGTGGATGGTCGAATAATAATATGGTCTGCCAGATAGGTATAAAATAGGGGGAAAGCTAAGTTAATCATTCATCCTGAATGAATATTTGAGACAATAGCGTGCTGCGCATACAAAAATAACACTATGATATCAATAGTCATCATCATCAAACATATTATATACGTAATAGTCTGGGTGGAATTCAGATGTCTTTATTAAAACAAAAGTAAATCCGTTTAGTTTTTCACTATACATAACACTGATAAATTTGAAAATCTAGACGAACTGAATAATTTTCTATGAAAATACAAATTTTAAAAATTAAGTCCATGAGATACAGATATTGGGAACTGCCTAACAGCGACAAAAGAATTTGAAAAGGTAGTCAAAATCAACCCCCACAAGGGCATTGGGGGGTTGTTTGTTTGTTTTTTTGGCGAGATCTTAGTTCCCTGACCAGGGACCGAACCCAGGCCACCCCACTTCCCCAGCGGCAATAAAATCGCCAAGTCCTAACCACTGGGCCGCCAAGGAATTCCCAGCATAGAGGGTTTTATAGAAAAATTCTAACTAATATGTAAAGATCATGTATTTCTATTATTTAAAGTAGTCCAGAATAGAGGCAAAATGAACATTTCTCTTTTTACTAGGCCAAACATCTCTGAAATTGGGCAGCACGAAATAAGGACTACTACATACAGATCCCTTTCACTCATTACTGCATATACAAATTTATGAAGTAAAATATTACCAAATTTCATTCTGTAGATTTGGTTATCCCATAACCATGAGTATCAATAAATGTATGAATGAGTTTTAGTACACTACTATGTTAAAGCAGAAAAGCATATTATCATTTCAATAGATAACAAAAAGCATTTGATAAATGTCAATTCTTTTTAATCTAAATAATATAGGAATGGTGGGAAATTTTCTTAATTTATGTCTACCAGAAAACTATAGTAAACTTCATTCTCAGTGGTAAAATATTGGACACATTCCCAGAAAGTCATGAATAAAGCAATACTCTCAACTTCTTCATCTCGACTAATCAACATTGGACTGGAAGTCCTATCTAATGCAATAAATAAAGAATATAAGAAGCATAAATATTGGGAAATGACAGATAAAGCTGTCAAATATTTTTGGCATAACCTGCTGATACAAGGAAAATTTTAGTGGCTCAACAGACAAACCAGTAAAAACAAAAATCAGTAACATGGTGAGATAGAAAACCTTACAAAACCAAAATGCTCCTATATACCACCAATAACCAATTGGAAAATATAATTAGGGAAGACAGGTAGGGTTTTACACAAACAACCTCTGTTACACACATCTATCCATCCACTCACTCCCCCACCTACATGAAGAAAAAGAAGAAACAAATACTAGAAAACAAGGAATAAACTCGACAAGAAATGTGGAAGACGTATATGAACAAAATTATAAAATATCATTGACATGTTTTTAAAAAGATTGTAAAGGAGAGACCTGGAAGCGAAGACTCAATACTGAAAAGAACAGTTATTTCTCACCAAAATAATGTATATTAACAATTAAATTTGTTACATACATATTTTGGAATACCATAAAGCTACAAAAAAGTGAAATAGGTTTATATGTACTGACAAGACAAATAACCATGGTACATTGTCAAGTGAAATAAAGTAAGTTTCCCAGAATGATTCCATTAATGCAAAAAAAAAAAAAATCATTGCATGCATGTTTGTACATAGACCCAGAGGTTGTATATAAACAGTAATATCACAGGGAGTAGAAGGGGTAGGATGAGGGCAGGGAAGTAGAATTGTATTTTATTCCTATGACTGCACTCTTCGGATTTTTACAACAAGCTTTATTTTTCTAATTAAAAACTTTAATGGGAATTCCCTGGCAGTCCAGGAGTTAGGACTCCACCCTTTCAAGGCTAAGGGCACAGGTTCAATGTCAGGCCAGGGAACTAAGATCCTGCAAGAATATTAAGGACTTAATAGGACTTGTTTACTAGCTTCTAAATGTTTTCAGATTCAAATTGTGTTTCTCATCTTTCTGACTATACGAACATTAGTGTCCTCGAATTAGGCCAAAATAGATTTTAATGAAATCTCCCTAATCCATCAGGTCAACAGACCTTGCTTTAAAAAAAATATGTCATGGGGCTTCCCTGGTGGTCCAGTGGTTAAGACTCTGTGCTTCCACTGCAGAGGGCACGGGTTCGATCCCTGGTCGAGGAACTAAGATCCCGCATGCCGCGTGGCACGGCCAAAAAAAAAAAAAAAAAAAAAAAAAAAAAATATATATATATATATATATATATATATATATATATATATGTTAGACTAAGCTTTGAGGGGAACAAAAATGTTCCTCAATACAGTGGAACAGAGAAGTGCATGAAAATAAGTAAACTATTATTAAGATGGAATTTTTAAAGCAAACATCCCGATCACCACACTTATTGCTAATATAAAAATGTGAAATCTCCATTTTTAAGTTTCAAAAAAAATACCACCCGCTTTTGGCCATGTAGTGATCATAAATTAAGCACGATTCAATTTTTTTGTTTTTATTTGTTGGCTTCTTTTTGCTTTTCTCCTATTTGCAGGACCTCATTTGCCATTCCAGTTTCCATTACTTCCTAACTGGTGAACTTCATCCATTTCTTACTTTCCTTATCTCTAAAGTGGGTATAATAATATTCCCCACCATACAGGAAGATTAAGTGAGGCGCACAGCAAATATTATGCACTAAAACATGGGAACTGTTATTATTCCCAGGCAGCAAAGAGTCAGGTAAAAATGTGCAGCAGCCAATTTGGATATAAAACGCATTAAATTACATACATAATCTTGACTCATTACATGTAAAGACAAAATACATATCATAACTACAGAGGAGAATCATGACTACAAAATATACTATCTTAAACCAGACTTGAGATGAACAGGGAGAGGGGAGGAGGGAGTCCACACAGCAGTTGAGGAGGGGTGAGGAAGGAAAGCCAGAGGCTTCGCATGGATTTATTACTCTCGTTCCAGGCCAATGATCCACTCAGCACCAACTTTTATGTAAAATAATGTTCTTTGCTTAAACTTATAGATAAGGGGAAAACAATTTCATCCTTAAAAATATATCACAGAGATAGCACAGAAAATAGAACTTTTCTCACTGCATTGGAATCATATTTAACATAGGTTCATAGACTACTTTCACTTAGGGCAAAGTTTCTTAGTCCCAGCACTGCTAACCAGCACTATTAACTATTGGGCTGGATAAGCCTTTGTTGTGGTGGGAGGGCTATCCTGTGTATTACAGGATGTTTAGCAGTGTCCCTGGCCTCTATCCACTAGGGCCAGCAGCACCCCGTTCCCTAGCTATGACAACCAAAAATGTCTCCAGACATTGCTAACTACCTCCTGGTGTTGGGAAGCATGTGTAAAACTGCCCCAGGTTGAAAAATCGGTGACTTATTGAAATGATGAACATTCCCCTTTGTCATAAAATATTCTCTAAATGAATCTTTTAATGATTTTAAATGTTACGACATACAATAATTAATTCAAGTATTATATATAATTAGACATTTTACTTTCATCACCTTTTATTTGTTTCATGATAAATAAGAAACACTTGTACAAAATTCTTTGTTTGGATAACTGATGATTTCCTTAAAATGAACTCCCAGGTTGAATTATTCAATCAGAAGGCATGAACATTTTAAAAATGCATCTGTGGTCCATTCTCCAGCAATATTGAACCAAAAGACACTCTCATTTGGAGGGAAAATATGTTTTTACACCACCAATACTATGCTACCCTGTGTATCATACCTTATAAAAATTATTTATTAAACAAGTACATTAAAAATGATATACCACATCACAGTATACCATTTTTATTTATTAGCATTTATTTTCCTATTTACCCTTCAATGGACTTAGTCATTTTATTTGATGACTGAATCTTATATAAAATATTATACTTGTGTTTTGCAACAGTATTTCTTGAAGTAATTTCTACTTGTGAATGACAGATGTCACCCTCTGTGTTCCCTGCATAATTTCATTTTACTGGCCCTGGCCCCACTGCTAGGAAAGATTTGAAATGTGAGAGAAAGACAACATAAAGGATTTATAGAAATACTGTGAGAGGAAGTGGACATTCTTTCCTACCAGCCCCCAAACAAGAATTTCTTACTTATCTACTGATAAACAGTCTAGTAAATTCAGGCCTCCGGAAACAAACCTTAAGGCAAAGATAACAAGGCAGAGGCAGAAGAACTGATTGTCAACATAACTCAAAAGCTCATATCCAATTGTTCTCTAGCACAATTCTAATATCTGTGTAATAACAAAGAATAGGAATGGATATTCATAATATTATTTGTGCATTTTCAGGAATATTAAATGAAGTATAATACAGTCTGTTTGAGAAGGTAGAACTCTAAGGTGACCTCCATGTTCCCACCCTCTTGATGGCAGCCAGAGAGGCCCTGAGCAGAGGACCCAGCAAACCCACGCCTGGACTCCTGACCCATCGTTTTAAGCCATGATTTATAGTCACTCAGAATAGAAAACTCATACTGTAGGAGGTGACTAATATTGTTTTAGGGTAACTTCCACTAAAATGGTTAGACTATTTGAGCCTGTAAAAAAGTAAACTTCAATTATGATATCTGGAAATTGATTCTCTTTGAATATCTCAGGCCCCAACAGAGGCTTGATGAGAAGAGGGCAGTTTTGTATATTTTACCACCCGTTAAAATATATCATTAATGCATAACCCAGGATAATATACCCAAATCTAAATTCATGATCTAAATATTTAAATATATTCCATTTACGACAAAGATAAGAAATGACACCAGAGAAATAACTAAAAATAGTAATTCTGATTTTGACTCTCGATGCTGATGAGACTAAATTATGCTCTGTTCAAAAACACCATCATCGGTAATGTAACTAATTGACAAATGAAAGCAGAAGGGACATCTGCCAAAATTTGGGTAATTAAAATAAATGCCTGTCTTCATTACATACACATTAAATTTATCATACAATTACTGTATGGTGTTTGTATTCTTTGCTTCAAAGAATTTTATAGTATCAAAATATTTTTTTCTAAAAAAAAGCACTAGAGATTAAACTTACACAGTGGCAAAAAAAAAAGAGGAAGAAAACAATTTTACACATTAAATTTATCATACAATTACTGTATGGTGTTTGTATTCTTTGCCTCAAAGAATTTTATAGTATCAAAATATTTTTTTCTAAAAAAAAGCACTAGAGATTAAACTTACACAGTGGCAAAAAAAAAAGAGGAAGAAAACAATTTACTCCCAAATAAGTTTTTTACTATTTAAACCATACTTCATAGGAGTCATTTGAATAGACATAAGTGCATAATTGATAAAATATATAAGGATGATCATTACATTATTTGTTATAATAAAACGTAGAATCACCCCACATACTCATCAGTATGGGGATTGTTAAATATTTTTTTTCATATATTCATATCATGGAACGTTATGTAGCCATTAAAAAGAGTAGGTTTGTCAGAATGTACTGACATGGATATACCCATAATGTTTTGTTGAATGAAAAAAGTTGTAACACAATATGTACAGTTTGATGACATTTTGGCATATATACACTACTGATACTATGTATAAAATAGATAACTAATGAGAACTCACTGTATAGCACAGGGAACTCTACCCAGTGCTCTGTGGTAACCTAAATGAGAAGGAAATCCAAAAAAGAGAGGATATACGTATACATATAGCTGTTTCACTTTGCTGTACAGTATAAACTAACACAATATTGTAAAGCAACTATATTCCAATAAAAAAAAATTTATTTTTTCCTATAGTTTAGAATATATCAATATAGTGATACATGTATATATGTTATAATAAAAACCCCTATATTAAAAGTATATGCTAAAATACTTTCCTGATAGTGGTGAAAATAAAGAAAATTGGAGGAGGCCACTGGTAAAAAAAATATTATGTACATATTTATATTTTGTGCATAGAAAGGTTTAAAATATAAGGTTTGTGAAAATAAAACGACAAGGATTTAAAAAAACCCAACTACTAAGAGATTACACCGGGAAGAAGGAATGAGAAGGAGGCACTTCTTTTATTCACCATAACCCCTATGAATCCCGAACCCACAAGGTCCACACAAACAGAATAATAATTGTTTAAAATGTCTCATTTCTAATCTGTCTCATTTCTTTTTTTTTTTAAACATCTTTATTGGAGTATAATTGCTTTACAATGGTGTGTTAGTTTCTGCTTTATAACAAAGTCAATCAGCTATACATATACATATATCCCCATATCTCCTCCCTCTTGTGTCTCCCTCCCACCCTCCTTATCTAGGTGGTCACAAAGCACCTAGCTGATCTCCCTGTGCTATGCGGCTGCTTCCCACTAGCTATCGGTTTTACATTTGGTAGTGTATACATGTCCATGCCACTCTCTCACTTCGTCCCAGCTTACCATTCCCCCTCCCCGTGTCCTCAAGTCCATTCTCTACGTCTGCGTCTTTATTCCTGTCCTGCCCCTAGGTTCTTCATAACCATTTGTTTTTTTTTTTTTTAGATTCCATATATATGTGTTAGCATATGGTATTTGTTTTTCTCTTCCTGACTTACTTCACTCTGTATGACAGACCTGTCTAATTTCTAAAATGTCAATTACACATCTTGCAAATATCAATCCAGATTCAAGTCTGAACCCCCAGAAACAGGAATCATATTCCCCTTCTATCCTCTCTTAGTCCACTACCTTCTTCTGCCCAATGGCGTTTTATGGGCTAAAGGCAACCAGGTTGAGATAGATGTAGCTTGTTTTACCACATCTCTCCCTGCCTCCGTATCTCAAGCCCTCAGGCCTCATCTTCTCCTACCTATTCTCTGGTTTAATCCAAAAACCACTAAGAAACTCTTCGTCGATTGAGGCAAACTCCTTTCTACTTTGAATAAGCTCGGGCAGAGAGAATGGAAACATCTACACATTAACAAATTATGACTTGTCACATCATACTTTTATAATTTATTTTTTAATAACAAACACGTTTTAGTTAGGTTAACTTTTTTTTTTGATATGTACTTTTCTTTTTTCCATTTGCTTCTTGGGAGTAAGATCTGTTCCAGTTCAAACCTTTCCACTTTCATCTGATCAGAGTTAATTAAGCTTAATTCAACAAATTTTTCTTGACCAGTTGGTGACCAAAACGAAGACGGCAACCAGATGAAGATGGATGTTCTCATGGAGATTACATTCTAGGGAGAGGAGGCAAAGGCTTAAACAAGACATAATAAATCAGTAAATTGTTGGAGTGGGAATAGGAAGAGAAGAACAGGGTTAATGAGAAGTGGGGGTGGGGAGTGCACAAGTCAATTAGACTTTTGAGAAACTAAAGGAAGTTGTGAGGAGCCAGGACAAATCAAGGGCTCACCATCACACTGAGGATAGGTCCGAGTTGCAGAGGGAGGGCACTGGCCTGTGGGAGGGGAGATGTCTGTCGTCCATTTCCACTTGCTTGTCCTTTAAACCACTGTCTGTGGCTCTGCAAGTGCAGACAGTCAGGCTCCTCACTGCAAGCCCATAATCGGAATTGAGTGGCAATTCGTCTCTGTTTCCCAAATGTCCCCATCAAGAGAGTTTGGAGAGGGCTTCCCTGGTGGTGCAGTGGTTGAGAATCTGCCTGCCAATGCAGGGGACACGGGTTCGAGGCCTTGTGACCATATGAAACTGTTTCCCACCTGAATCGTAGCTTAAGTTCAATTCTTAACAGAGTGTTTTACGAGAATCTTGAATCTTGCAATATGTCATAGATTTAGCCAGAGAAAATACAGTCCAAGTTTAGAACACCCTTATGTCGACTACCCTCTTAGACTAACCTTTTCATTTCCCTTAAACGCTCCTCTCCCTTCCTTGATACCTTGGTTTTGGCCCTAAATACTGCCATATTAGGGACTTATTGTTAATTTATCATAGGTGACTTTTTGTCACTGTTGGTTGTTTAAAGTAATTGAGAGAACGCCTAAGTGAGAGACCTGGAAAGGACTCCAAATAGTAGGGGAAATCCTGCCTACGTGGTAATTGAGTGGCTGTGGGATGAAGCAGATGAAGAGACTGAGATAGTCAGTGATTGCTTTGGAATGGCTGATACTTGGCCAATGTCACAGAGTGACAGAACTAACAAGACAAGAGAACTGTGTTCCTTGATTTTCAGTTCAGGGCTTTCTACTCCCTCCATTTTGTTATGCGAGTCAAGTATATATCCCTTTGCCTACCCAAACAAACACCAAACATTTTAATTGTGGAAATATGTAAAGACATTATTTCTGTACTCGAGATGCTCTCTCCTCCCCACTCCCTTCTGATTCTCTGGCTGAGTGAGATCAAAGCTACAACCCCATAAATTTCTTTGATGTATTGCTTAGACCATCAATATAGCAAGCTAGGCAGAAGACAAAAAGGGCATTTAATGACCACAAGAAACACTTTTACAAGCTTCCCTTCTCTATAAATCTGACACAGTGATTTATACAGGACTCATTTGAATTTACCTCCAACTAGCAGAAATAACCTCAGGAGTATGGACCCTGGTAAAATCTTGATATCCTGATTTAGCACAACACATCAAAATGGCAAAATGCCATTCGACCTTATTGCCGTGTTTATTTAACAAATCTTAAATGGTTCAAAAAATTAAAAATATCCTTAAGGTACACCATAAGATACATCTAAATGATTAATGAACAAAATCACTGCCTCCATTTAATGAAAAGAACTGTTTCATATTCTCTATGAAAACTGCCTCCACTGACCAAGTTATCACTTCCCTCTTTTGTGCTTCTGGAGCATTCGGAATATATCTCCACTCACATGGGGAGGTAACCATTTACTTTCCTATATTCCTTTCTGCTAGACTTGGAGGAAAGGGAATATCAGCCTAACCATCCTAGTGATTGGTACAACACTGGGCATTTATTGGGTTCATGGATAGATGCAAGGATGGATACATGGATGAATGGCTATATGGTTGTGACATCTATAACATTTAACCACCACCAACACCACCACCATATAAGAGTTTATCCAACAGTTTTCCTTTTAAATTAGCATACACCTTCTATAACAAGGTTTCCTTTGTTACCCAGTCTACCCCCAAAAGTATGACATTTATTATAAAAAATACCTGTGTAACCATCACACGTCTCAATAAAGTATTATGAATATGTTTAAAGTTCTATGTGTACATTTCTCCCTACACCCACTAAAGTTTGTATTATTCTGAATTTGTTGTTCATCATTTCCATGCCCACCTTTATACTTTTTACTACACAGGCATATATCCTGAAATCATAGATAGTACTATTTTGCATGATTTTAAACTTCATTCACATAGATGGTATTAAACTATATGTATCTTTGTGTAATGTGCTTTTTGTCTCTCAACATAAAATTTTTCCATGTTGATACATATAGCTCTACCTGGGTCATATTTCCTGCTGTGCAATATTCCACTATAGTAATATACTGCAATTTATTTATCCATTCTCCTCTTGATGGATATTTATGTTGTTTCCAACATTTGGCTCTGGCAATGTTAATATGAACATCGTGTACAAGTATTATACTTGTGCACAAGTGTGAATCATTTTTAGGTAGGATTGGAACTACCAGGTCACAGGAAATGAATGTCTTTGACTTTACTAGATATTGCTCTCCAGTGAGTGTACAAATTTATATGCCCACCAGCAATATGTGAAAGTTCTGATCATTCGACATCCTCACCAAGACTTAATATTATCAACTTTTAATTTTTGCTAATCTCAATGGTATGTACTGGTATCTTATTTTAATTTGTGATCATCTGATTACTAATAAGGACAAGCAGGTCTGTTGCTTATTTAGGCTTTCTTTTTGTGAATTGCCTGTTTATACTCTTTGGTCATATTGAATTGGGTTATTTGTGTGTTTTTTCCTATTGATATTAATATATTCTAAATAATTTATTGTCAGTTTTATGTATAATAACATCTTCTCCAAGTTTGTGGCTTTCCTCTTTTTTACAAAGTAGTATTTTGATGTTTAGAAGCTTTTAACATTTAATGCAGTTAATGAATCTATCTATTCTTTTATGGTTTGTGCTTTATTTATCTTATTTAAGAAACTTTCCCTACACTAAAGCCTCAAATTATGCCTCCTGTATTTTCTTTAAAATATAGAAGTTTTAAATTTTAAAGTTTTGCTTTTCATATTGTAAAAATTGTTTAATTCTAAATGTTTGTTTGCACTTGACCAATATTACATGACTATATATATATAATGTATATATACATACACACATATATGCGTATATATATCTGTGTGTGTGTAGTTTTTTTCAAAGAACAAAATTTTGGTTTTGTTCATTTTTTCTATTGTATCTATTTTCTCTTTCATTTCTACTCTTTAATAGTTCTTTCTAATTTCTTTGAGTTTATCCTAACATCTTAACTGAAATGCTTAGCTCTTTAATTTTTAGGTTCTTCTTTTTATTAGTATAAGAATTTAAGATTATTAATTTTCTAAGAACCACTTTTGCTACATCCCCCAAGTTCTGAAATACAGTATTGTTTTATCATTCTTTAATTACAAATGTTTTCTAATTCCATTATAATTTCTTCTTTGATCCATGGGTTAATTTAAAATGTGTTTTTAAATTTCCAAGTGTACAGATACTCATAAATTAATGATTATGTTTGTGCTCCAATAAAACCTTATTAATGGACAGAGAAATATGAATTTTGTATAATTTCCAAATGTCAATAAATATTATTATTTTTTTCCCAACATTTAAAAATGTAAAAAACATCCTTGGCTGTCAGGTTGTCTGAAAACAGGCAGCAAGCCAGATTTGACCCACAGGCAAAGTTTGCCAACTCCTGGTTCAGAACATTTTCTAATACAAAGAAAACAATGTCTGTGTTTGCTATTATAATTAAACCAAACAGCATTAATAATCACTTATTTAAAAAAAGATACTTTTGTTCCCATAGCAATTTTCCCAGGAGACAAATTGGCCAAGAGAAGCCTCTTACTGTACCACTTAGGGCAAAGTCAGACAGCTCATAGCACATGAGATCACAGCCCCCTATTTATTGAGTGAATAAGATGGTTGGGTCTGCACTCATCTGGGAAAGCAGAACTTTAGAAGAAGGACTTAGATAACTGAGACCTGAAATGCTTAAGTGACTTGATCAGTTTCTGACACTATGAGAGTAGCATAAAAAACCCTACTCATCTTTCAAAATGCAGCTCAACGTGGTCACCTCCTAACAGACCCCTCCCCTTAAGTGCCCAACGTTAATGCTTCTGTCATCTGAACTCACTCTGCCCTTTGCACATACTCCCTGTAGCAATTCTCAGTGCACTGCTTTTCTCTCTCGTTTGAGCGTTCCTTATTCACCCTCCTAACTCTCAGAACGACACCAACGCAGCCAACACCTGGAAATGGCTCATTTAAAGATTATTAAATGAATGGATGTGGTCTCCATAGAGCAAAGCTCATATATTTCCAGTAGACAGGACCAACTGACAGAGCAAGAATGAGCTAGTCACTTCTCAGACAACACAAGAAGAATGATATGATATACGAATCCCTTGCATACCCATATAAACCTCAAGATCTTTAGAATATAAGCATTGTGATGAGAGTATAACAAAATTATATGAGTATGACTCTAGACTGCTGATTATAAAGTCATCTAATCATTGCTAAATCGATTTTAAAAATAAAGATTTAAGAACTATGGGTAAATTTCTCCCCCAAGTCCAAATAAGATTTTATCATTTGGAAAATTGGTAAAACTTAACTCAAACAGCTAAATTATACAGAAGGGAAAGCAGTAATTCATTTTTCCTGTCAGTTATATAAAAAGCCTGGGTTATGAAGAACAAACTATATTCTAATATCATAAGATAGTATTTTCTCCTTTTAAAAAAACTGTCTGAGTGAAATTGAGAAAAGCATTTAACTTCTTAGGACTTGCAGTAAATTTTCAAAATGCTAGAGAATAACATGGCAGTGGAAAAATTTTAATTTTGCTAAATAATAACATGATATGTCTATTCCTCTATTACCATCTTCTTTTTTTTTTTTAATTTTTGGCCGTGCCGTGTGGCTTGTGGAATCTTAGTTCCCCGACCAGGGATCGAACCTGGGCCACAGCAATGAGAGCACAGCCTAACCACTGGACCACAAGGGAATTCCCCAAAATGTAGTCCTTTAAATTAAATAGACTTAGCTTTTTGAAAAGCATGTTAAATTGTTATTATTTTTTATATTGTGCTACAGATTAGAGAAAAAAATTTCAGAGGTCCCCAAAGCCCTAATAATGCAAAGCCCAGTGTTTGGGGACTACCGGATTAGAGAGTATCTGAGGTCTCTTTTAACTCTGACTTTTTAACATAATTATTGTAAATTCTTTTTCTGCATCTTTATATATTAAGTGCCTCTCTCCCTTATAGCAAGCCTCACAATATGTCACCAAAGACAGTTTTCTCAGAAGCTTTTACATCTTCTTTTTCTTAAACTTGATATTGAATTTACTTTCTAATTTACATCTTTATCAATTTCAATTATCTTCCTGTTTGATTTACAGGCTTTCATCATTAGCTCACTAAATTAGCCATATATCCTTTCTTTCGCCACAAAAAAAAAGTCATACACTTTTCTTTTAAAACCCTTATAAGTAGCAGAACTTCCATCTATGACAGGGTGAAGATTTTGGCAAATCCTCTCCCCAACAAACACTTATAAAGCTGGACAAAATGGTCACAAACAACCATTTCAGAGCTCCAAAAAGTGACCAAAGGCAAACAACAAATGGAGAAGCACGTATTGATGACGAGCTCCCAGAGCTTCAGGAAAGAACTGCGGGGGTCTACGGCAGGCTTGCCTGGAGCTGCTCCGGCCTTCGCTGCCGGGTGCAGGAGAGACAGGAACGGCAGCTGTACAGCTAGGGCTAGACTGAAAACCAGCAGCTTCACTGCTAGAGAGGGTTGACTTGATTGGGAGCAGAGCCGAAAACCCATTCCCAGCACTGCTGTCAGTAAAAGCAGCAAACTCAGCAGGAAATAAAAGGGGAAAAGCCACAGCCCTGCTAGCCTCAGGTTCCAGGGCAGAGGGGAAGCCAGGCAGGAATTTAACAAGGAGGTAGTCCTGGAAGTGAGATCACCTTAGAAGTGCAAGAGAAGCTCTCCACACATCTCTGACTGACTCTGGAAGATTACACGTATGGGCAGGGGGGGCTGAAAGGGCCCAGTGGAAACTACAAGTCGAGGCAGACTGTAAAACTGCCTGAGCTCTGAATGTGCCCCCAGCCCACACACAAACACTCACTGGCGGAGTGTGGCACCCACAACTTAAAGCATCTGAGCACGGCCTCTGCCCCACCATTGCCTCAGTGTCACGTTACACAGACAGAGCAGTAGCATCTGTGTGTCCAGGATAACAATTTAAATCAGGGAAAAAAATGAGCAGAGAGCGCCGCAACCTCACACACCCAATTAACATTTAAAGAACACTCCACTCAAAAGCACCATAAATACACACGTTTCTTCAAGTATACACGAAACTCTCCTCAGAATACACCATATCCTAGTCCACCAAAAAATCTCAGTAAATTGAAAAGTACTGAATAATTTAAAGTATGTTCTACACAATGGAATTAAATTAGAAAACAACAGAAAGGAATTTAGGAAATCATCAAATACTTGGAAGTTAAGCAATACTTTTCTAAATACTATATAGGTAAAGAAGAAATCACAATGGAAATTATAAAGTGTTTGAACTGGATTAAGACAAAATTACATATACTAAAATTTATTAGATATAGCTAAAGTAGTACTTAGAGGATAATTTACACCTCTGAAGACTTCTATAAGAAAAAAAGAAAGGTCTCAAAGCAATAATCTGTTTCCAACATAATAAATTAGAAAAAAGCAGAAATTAGATCCAAAACCAGCAGGAAAGAAATCACAAAGATTTCTTTGTGATTTCAATTGAATGGAGGAAATCAATTGAATGGAAAGTAAAAAGAAATAAAGAAAATCAATCACAAAAACTGATAAATTTCTAGGCAGCCTGACCAAAAAAAGAAGAAACAAATTACCAAACTCAGGAATGAAAGTTTGAACATTCCTACCAACTCTAGGGAACTTAAATGGATAAGAAAAATTATGAACAAATTTATACCAACATATTACACAAATTACTTGAGATAGACAAATTCTTAAGAAAATATTCCAATGATAGACCTAAATGTAAGAGCTGAACCTGAATCTAGGAGAAGACATAGGGGAATTCTTTTGTGAAGTTAAATTAGGCAACGATTTATTAGACGTAGACATAAAAAGCACACAGTATAACAAAAAGTGGTAAATTGGACTCCATCAAATTTATACTCTACAAAAGACAATGTTAAAAAATGAACAAACACTCCACACATCTGGAAGAAAATATTTCCAAAACACATCTATTAAAAGGTTTGAATCTACAGTACATAAAGAACTATTACAACTCAAATGAGCCAACAATAAGACATTTGCATGGAAAATTAATGTCACAATGTTGTACAAATACACAACTCCTTGAATGGCTAAAGTGAAAAAGACTGAGACTGTCAAGTGCTAGCACGGATATGGAATAATTGGAACTCTCATTCATTGTTAATGGGAATGCAAGGTGGTGCAGCCACCTTGGAAAACAATTTAACATGTATTAAAAACTTAAACATATATTTAACATATATCCCAGAAATCCCACTCTTAGATAATTACCCAAGAGAGACGAAAGCATATGTCAGAAAAGATTGGCATATGCATATTTATAATAAATTTATTCATAATCAGTCAAAAACTAGAAATGCAAATACCCCATCCATTGGTGAATAAATTGTAGTACATTCATACAATGAGATACTATTCAGTAATAAAAAGGAACAAATTACTGATACATACAAAGACATGGATGAATCTCAAAAGCTTTATGCTAAATTAAACCCGAAAGGTCACATACTGGATGCTTCCAATATATCGCACACTGGAAAATGCAAGACAATAAGGACAGAAATCAGATCAGGGGCCAGGGGTGATGGGGAGAGGAGACAGGCATAAAGGAACATGAGAGAACTTTTTGGCATGACAGAAATGTTCTATATCTTGATTGTGATAGTGGTTACATGATTGTAAATATCTGCCGAAATGCATCTTAAATAGATACAAAAGGGGAAAAAAAAGATTATCAACAAATATTATCCTCATGAGAAAACAGGTTTAGAAGTAGGTCCCCTCATCCTCTCACACTAAAAACTAATAATCCAACTGAGAACATTGGAGAACTACCTAGAAGTTCCATAAGTCAGTGCATTGGCTGTGCGAGGAGAAAGACATGGTGTAATTTATCTGTATAGTCCCAGTACCCAGCAAACGGCCATAATCTCATAGCTTCTTAATAAACATTTGTATAACAAATGGACAGATAAATGGTTTCTAACAAAGATATTTAGCCAAACTCAGATACTCTGCCAGGTGTGGAGGTGGAATATTAAACGGTGAAATATAAAAACAGAGGAGTCTACAAATTAATCTAATTTCCCACAGTACCGTGTCAGTGGTGCCTGGATGGCTGTTTGAGAATCTTTGTGCATAATCGTACTGCCAAACCAGTAAACAGATAAACACTTTTAAAAAGGGATCATGTATTAAGAACATGTCTTTCAAATGACTCACTTAAAGATTAAAACAGATAGACAAATCGAAATAGAGAACTCTACCCAAATCTCAAAATTCTATGCAAGTAAAATTGATCTGTGTGAGTTAGATAATGCCTGAGCCAAAATAAGGTTCTGTAATAAATTTGTTTCACTTGAAGTAGGCAGAATTTCTTATTTTTGTTGCATTTTGCAATAATGAAGCAAACTTAAAGGCTTCTCTGCAAACTGTTCATTTCTTAGCTCTAGATTGTTTTCCCAAAAAATTCAAATCAATTCATATTATTTCTAAAGAAATGTCAAAATGTTCTTAATTGTTTGCAATGATATCACTATTTTTTCTTGTTCAACTTTTTATTTTGCAAAATTTCCTAATAATATCCTTTATAGCAATTTTGGTTTTCTAATCCAGATATAACTCACTGCATCTAGTTGTCATGTCTCTTCAGACTCCTTCAATCTGGAGCAGTTCCTCTGCCTTTCTTTCATGACATTTCCATTTTGAAGAGGAGGGGTCAGTTTTGTTGCAAAATATCCCTCAGTCTGGGTTTCTCATGAATAGGTCGTGGTTAAGCATTTTAGGCAGGGCCGGCACAGACCTGAAATACCATTCTCAGGGCTATATCACATCAGAAGGAAGGGGATGTCCATTTGTGCTAGTACTGGGGGTGTTCATTTGGATCATTTAGCTTAGGTGGTGTTTGTCAGATCTCTCTATGGTAAAGGGATCTTTTACCCTTTGTAATTAATAAATAACCCATGTAGAAGTACTTTGATAGTTCATAATTTAGTTCCATTACATATATTTTAATATTAAAATATTATGACATTGTAAAGTATAATATCTTTAAAAATAAACACATTTAGCCACTAATAACCTCACTAGATATAGTTTTGGAAGAGAAAGATGTGTTTACTTACTATACAGATTTTCAGAGGTTATCAATATATTCCCATTAAATAGATTTAAGTAGATGTTGATAGAAGGGCTCTACAGAAATTGCCTATTTTCTTCCGGTACCGACATGAGGCTTATTGTTTATGCTTTGTGCCCATGAGCCCTGTTGGACAGTCATTTCTTCTGTTTAAAATTCAAGAGCAGTGCCCTTCATTCTGGAGGAAACAAAATGCTTTTCTAAAGTACTAACAAATGTACCATCTCACCAAATATCAAGAAGCCCAAGAGGCCTGACTGGATCAGTAAATAAACTTCCAGCCCCTGGCCTAAGCTCCAATGATTTAGTTTGATTTATAAAGTGTTAACCTTGAAATATAGTTTGAGATCAAGTTGGCCACACTTTGTTACAACACAAACTGGTAACTCACTAGAAACCCCACTTGCTTAAAGTTAACATGTTATAACAGAAAGATCCCTGCAGTTTAAGACAATCAGTGCTTTTATCTTAATTCCATCACTTAAACCTAGCCTTTGTTAATTCACTTTCCTTTCTGAAAATTAATTTACTCATCTTTAAATTGGGGCTCACAGTACCAGCTCTGTGGGGTTGTATAAGCAGTAAAACATATCATGCATTAAAGAGCTCTGGAAACCATAAAGCACTTACAAATGTTTGCCAAAGAGGGGTAAATGCCCTTCAAAATACAATTCTTATTATTTCCCACATGAAAAATCATTCAACTTAGATTCGATGCCAAATAAAATAAAATCTATTTATTAAAGAATTTCCAAAGCTTTGAATGTCTGAAAATGGAGCATCCTGATTGTAAAAATGAAGCAACACTGAAAAGAACAGAATTTTAATGATGCCAAGAATCAGGCATAAACTGCTCAAGAGACTGCTTTCCATGCTGACTTCATGGAGTAAAGTACGGTTTTAGGAGGAACAGCTGCCAAGTTGGGTTGTCAGCCTACCGCATACCTTTTACAGTGATGCTAGAGGTGCCTACACACAAGGCTAAGGGAAACACTCAAGCACTGGCTGCTTTTATCAGTCAGGTGTACACATGCGCACATATGCGCATGTGTGCATACACACAATGGTCTGGCAAAGAAACGTATCAGTTAACCAAAGTGTAACTCCCTTCAAGTAATGCCTACATGCTGTTTTATGAGTTCGTCTAATCCAATTCTTGAATAAACTACTAGAATGGTGGCTGAGTGTACCTTCCCAGTGAAAGAACCAGAAAGGGTGGAGGCAAATGGTCCAGCTGAAATGTAATTGGTGTTCTATTCACAAGCGCTAAAATAAGCGTTGGTAAAGCCAGTGACTGCACTTGACGCTTCATGTAAAACAGGATTATGTACCAGATGAAAATGTGTTCAGCTAAATCAACGCCCAACCTAAGGAAGCAGCAGGAGGCAAGAGCTGGCTGGATTGGGGCTCAGAAGGAAGGATAAGCAAGAGGAGTACTGATCTCCTTATCCATCCCCCGCCCCCCCAATCCTGCTGTCACTTCATTCTCCATTTAATATGGTTTTACAGACATTTATTCCACAATACCCTTCTTTCACTCTCCTCTCAGATCCACTTGGCCAAACCTTAGCCCTAATAAACCCAACTCTCTACACTGACATCACTTTCACCAAGATGCTGACAACTGCTGGAGAGAATTCAAAAGAGAATGGACTCGTGGTACCACACTGAAGGTAGCCAGCCTTAAATGGGTCCCAGAATTCCTTTGACTAGTAATCGTTTGTGTTTCTCTGGTCATACCTCTTTCAATTCCCATAGCAGCAACTGCCGAATGTAATTGCTATGTCTGACATTCCAATAATGTAATTAATGCATAAAACTACATGAATGTACACTGCTTAGAAGGGACTCACAATAAAAACTTACATATTAACAATCCAGGTAGTTCATATTAAGAATGATCAAAAACTCTATAAAGCAAGGGAAGCTCTTTCTGCATGATTATGAGAAAATCATATATATGAATAAATGTATTCATATATGTGAATGGTAATTCAGTGGAAATGTAAGAAGAAAATCATAACCAAAGAAAAGAAAGATACAAACTATTCTAGCTATCATGTTCAAATGCTCAAAAATCACAATTGAGCTTCAAGCTTTGCCCCAAATTTCCTGGCTACTAAGGCAAAAAGAGAAAGAAGATCTATTTTATGGATCTTATTGAACTGGAAATATGTGGAAATTCCTCAGCAAAGAGTATTCTTTTTTACCAGCAATGAAAGTAACATCAAATGACTCATGTAGGTCACGAACAATACCTTTTATTAAAATCACAAACGCCATGTTAAATTTTGTATGTCTATTTGTAGTGGTGGCTTCTGACAAAGGTAAAAAGCAAAACACTGGATTACAACTCTATGATTCCATGGGAGGCTAAACTAACAGAGGCCATGGATGTAGCATCTGCTGGTTCAACTTGGTCCAATAATAGAATTAAAATACCTAGATCAGGGTTTCACACCTTGGCACTGTTTACCTTTAGGGCCGGATAATTCTTTTGTGTGGGGGCCGTCCTGTGCCTTTTAGGATGTTTAGCAGCGTCCCTGACCTCTACCCCCTAGATGCCTGTAGCACCGCCTTTCCTCTCCCCAGGTTATAAGAACCAAAAATGTCTCCAAACATTGCTAAATGCCACATGAGGGGCAAATTCACCCCTGGTTGAGAACCGGTGACTTAGACTAATTGAAAACAATTGACTCCTCAGCTTTCACCTTCCCAGTTCATCGTCTACACTGATCATTTCCACCTTGCTACTGGCCTTGTGGGAAATTCACCATCAGGGACATTGCCACCTTCAACATTTTGAGCTTTTGTTTTTGACATTCCTCTATCCCTCCATATTTCTTCTTAACCTGCCAAATAACCCTTGCAGATTTAATTTCAAAAGATTTTTATAAATAATTCTTTGCTCTGAATAGCATTCATCATACAGACACAGATGATATAGACTTCTATTCACTATAGTTTCTACCAGAAAACTGACCTCCTGGGGGAAAGCACAACCACTTCTGTGACTGCAAACTGAGCAGGCATGTCGAAACATGCTTTTCCATATTCACTCCCCCTCTTCCCAATCCTCTCATAAATTACCGTGAACACGGGTGTTGGTACTTTAGAGTTTTCCCTCTAGGGAGGGTGCACTGTACACCACTTATACTATTTCTTCTACAACCACTACAGGTTAGCATTTGGTATGTGCATTCATGATTTGCCCGGTATTATGGTAGGAACCTTACAAACACTATCAATATTCCTCACCAAAACTTATCTACAGAAGCATTATTGGCATCCGTTAGGGTATCTTAGAAAAGGAGATGCTCAGGATTTCGAGAGAGAAATACTAGGCGCTCAGCTTCAGAGGAAAATGTCGCTGTCAAAACATAGCCTTCATTTCTCACCCTTTTGCTTTGTTTCAACTAACATTCTGTCCTTGTCTTGAGTCAGTCAATGGCTAGCTCCAACTTGATATTTTGTTTCCTTTTCTTTCTTCTCCTTCCTAGTGCTAAAGGATACTGCCCTCTCTAACAACTTTCATGCCCATTTGTCTTAGAATGGTCCAGATTCCTTTTGTAACTCAGGAATGGTTAGATGCCTGTGGTTTGTTGTCATTTTCAGATTTGCCATAGAAAATATATGCTGTTTTTGTTGTCTGTCTAATCAGTTGGTGCTGGATTTGCAGAGATTCCAATTACCATGAAATAAAGCCTCACTGAGTAGCTTAAGTTGAGGCTTTCCATGTTGATGGCCATAAACAAGAGACCCAAAACAATTAGAAAGGACCCCAAGCACCAACAGGTCTACCTGGGGAAGAAGGCCTCATTTGGAGGTTTACTCCATCATCCTGTATTTGGGTGTTCTTTCTATTTATTGTGGGGTATTGTGCTAATGGTAGTGGCACTGAACAGGCTTTCTTAGAGGACTGTGAAAGATGATACAGTGTAGATACTAACTTTTCTGGAAAGCCTGTTCCTTTGAGATGATCTAGAAGACTAACATTCTCATTCCAGGAAGCTAGTGTGCCTCATGAGGTCCGGGAAGTTTCCTATGTTTCTATAAGTCAGTCTGGCTTCTATCTTTACCACAATAGCATAAAGAGAAAGACAGAGTTCCTGCTAGGAGTGGGGTCCTAATATCTGTAACAATTCTCATTTGATCTGTAACAGTTCTCATTTGACAGATGAACAAATGAGGCTCAGAAATATTAGGACCAGAAAGGAGCAAATGGAATGTATTAGGCTGAATTCTAAGATGATCCTCAGGATTCCCACTGTGTTGGTGTACATGCCCTATGTAATTCCCTTCCCTTAGATGTGGACATGACCTGTGAATATGATGGGAGAGTCACTCCCACGATTAGATTACATTATATGAAAAGGGTTTTCAGATGTAATTAAAGTCCCTAATCAGGTGATGCTAATTTAATCAAAAGGGAGATTATCCTGGGTGGTCCTGACCAAAAAGGTAAGCCCTTTAAATGGGATGTAGAGCTCAGAGAGATTCTCCTGCTGGCTTTGAAAAAGTAAGAAATATGAGAAAGTCAAGTGGGAAGGAACTTCAGGGTTCTCTAGGTGCTGAGAGCAGCACTAGGCTGACAGCCAAGAAGAAAGTGGGTTCATCAGTCATACAACTGCACAAAAGTGAATTATGTCAACAACCACACGAGTGTGGAAGTGGACCCTGAGCTCCAGAAAGGAACACAGCCCAGCCAATACCTTGCTTTCAACCTTGTGAGACACTGAGCGCAGAACCCAGCTAAGCCATGCGTGGACTCCTGACTCATATAAACTGTATGTTTTTTAAGCCATTAGCTAAGTTTGTGACAATTTGTTATGCAGCAATTGAAAACTAATGCATCCTTAATGTTGAGAAATAAAATTCAATGTATGGCAACAGAAGGAGACCAGTGACCTACTTAATAAACTTGCTTTTTCCATCTTATGGGAACTTCAAAGATGTGGCCAATATTTAAACACCAACAACAGAAAAAGACTATAGAGTTTATAAGCAAATGATTCCTATGCATTTAAGACTACACTGACCATTACTTAGGAATAATTTTATCTGTACAGGTAACATATCCTAGATATTAGATTTACTAATATTTCTTTTAACTAGAAAAAGAAGGCACAATTTAGTTCAAAATAACGCATTAGATATCTATAAATGCATCAAAAAGTCCAACTGACAAGAAGCAAAGGCTGAGATGTTTCTGTCTGACTTTTTCTGCACTGGGACTATCTTTTGTACTTATTTACTGCTTATCTTATTTATACCCTAGCAAAGTTGTTTTCGGAAAGCAAGGACTGAGGAATGAGTGTTGACTTCCACAAACAGTTTTTGCTGATCACTCTGTCACATTCCATGTAACAGGAAGGAATTGTTTCAGGCCGATTCTAGTTTTCCTCACATAGATTGCTCGCTCACATCAGATGATTACATCAAACATCTATGTGATTGAGGAAATTATAGTTTCTCACAATTCAAGATCTGAAGATTGTCTCTTGCTGTAAAGAATCCATTGGACTGATGTGAGAACAAATTGAGTTAATTTTGAGGACCTACAAGTTATAAGCCATTGAAAAAAAACCTTAGTCATGAGGAGTTTAATATGATATGAATTTACAGAGTAGTAATGAACCCTAAGTTAGAATTATTCAGTTTTACTAGAAGTAAACAGGCCCAAAAGACATAAATCAAAAGGAAGTAGAACTCAAATCAGTATAAGAGGTTACAACAATCTCATCTTTGTAACAATTAAAAGAGCTGCCTTGTGTGATAATCAGTTGCCAATTCCTAGAAATGATTATACAGAGCTTGGAATATCACTGGTTATGAAGGGTATAGGGCAAATTCCCACACTACATGGGAGAGTGAACCCAATGAACAAAAGAAGTCCCCGTTTTAATTCTAAGAGTTTTTATGATTCTAAAGAAAAAAGATGTAATCATTTAAAGAGGTATCTTACACCATTATATGCCTGTATTAGGACACGATTTATGATATGATATATACATCACTTATATATTACAGGAACAAATTTATGCCTTTTTTCCTTAGGTAAAATGCAATCTTGATAATTTACTCAAACTCTTTAATGGTGAAGGGAGGAAGAACACCCAGCCATAGTTTCTGGTATTTAAGGCCCCATCCCTAGAGATTCACATATGGGGGGGGGGGGGTAATTAAGGAAGGAAACAGAATAATTAGTCAGATAATTGAATACAATAACACCTGCATAACTTTATCAACCATCATGTTCTACACCACCCTGGAAAATTCTACCTCAAACAAGTTGGAAAGCACCTCTGATCAAGAATAATCCTCAATATCAATTTCTTGAGAAATCTTAAGTACAATGGGCAGCACTATGATCTTATTCTCATAGAATCAGTTATCCCTTCTTCAGAGACTGTTCACATTTCTCAGTTAATTTGATGACTATTTGTCTCCTTTATTTTATTGCAAACTCCAGGACTCAGGGATGATTTTAAATTTTTATCACCATCACCAGTACATAAAAAAGGACCTCAGTGATCAAAATCTATTAAATAGGCAAATAAATAATAAGACAAAAAAGGCAGGAAGATAAAATGACCTTAACATCCCCTAAGGGGCACATTCAAAGACCTCTTCTTTCTCCCTCAAGGCAAGAGATGAAGGTGGCTTGGCCTAGTATATGTCGACGGAGATAGAAGTAGAGATATTTATGTTATATTTTGAAGATAGAAGCTACAGGACTAACGAATGGGTTGTTATAGAGGATGACGAAGAAGAATGAGTCTAGGTAGACTAGTTTATAACCTGAGTTACCAAGGGGATGGTTTATTGATATAGGGACCACTGGGACGTGAACAGGATTTGTATTAGTTGTCTACCACTGTATAACAAAGTACTGCAAAACTTAGCAGCTTAAGACAACAAACACTTATTACCTCATTGTTTCTGTGGGCCAGGCATCCCAGTGCAGCTTAGCTGGATCCTCCCTCTCGGGGGTCTCTCACAAGAATACAATCAAGCAATCAAAATGTTGGCAGCGGCTGCAGCCATCACAAGGCTCAGCTGTGGCAGGAATAACCTCCAAGTTCACACTCATGTAACTGTTGGTAGAATGCAGTTCTTCAGTGGTTATTGGCCAGAGACCACTCTCAGTTCCATGATCACTCTCAGTCACGTGGGCCACTCCAGCCAACACAACACAGCAACACAGAGTGAGGAAGCCAGGAGAGCCAGAGAAAATGCAAGCCAGATGGAAGTCAGTCTTCTGTAACCTAATGTTAGAAGTGACTGACATACCATCACTTTTGCTCTACTTATTAGAAGCAAGTCATTAGTTGTAGCCCACACTCAAGGGGAGGAGATTACACAAAGATGTGCGTATCAGGAGGCAGAATCATTGGGATCCATATTAGAAACTCTCTACCACAGGTACAGACAGAAAAACAAAGAGTTCCTTTTTTTTCCTAAGATGTCTTAAGTTTGAACTCGAATGGCCTTTGAGACATCCAAGAAGAGGTGTCAAGTAGGTAATTGTCATGATTCATGAGTCTGGAGCTCAGAGATGTGGGCAAGAGATGGCACTTTCTGTATTGTCAGTCTATATTTAAAGTCATAGGGATAGATGAGACCATCTAGGAAGAAAGTGGGAGGGAGAGACAAGGCGAAATGGCTTGATACCAAGTTCTGGCGAACCCCCAAAATTTTAGGTTAAATAGAAGAAGGCAGGAAGGGAAAGAAAACTCAGAAGGAGTTACCAGATGACAATTAAAACCAAAGACTCTGGCTGTTGCAGAACCAAGAGAGAAAAGTGTAGAAGAATAAAGAATGGTTAACTATGGAAAATGTTGCTGAGACATGGCATAAGATGAAGACAGAAGAGCGACATTATAGTTTTAAAAACCAAAATATAGAAATGACCTAATTATATATATCAACAGGAGACGAGGTAAATAAATTGCGGTATATTCATGCAATGGAATACTCTGAGCAATTAAAACGAATGAAAAAGAGAGACACTCCAATCAACATGGAACAATCCCCAAAGCCTAATGTTGAGCTAAAAAAAAAAAAAGCAATTGTTACAAAGACAGTTCTTATTTAAAAGTTTTTATAAAAATCTAAAACTAAGTATATATATTTCTGTAGATCCATTTGTATTTAGGAATAATGTAAAAGCAAGCATAGGAATTATTTTTTTAAATTCCTGAAAGCAGTGACATCTGGGGAGGGAGAAGGGGGAATGTGATCAGGGAAAAGTATAAAATAGACATCACCTTAGCTGTAATGCATTATTTCTTTTAAAAGTTTGAAGCAGGGGCTTCCCTGGTGGCGCAGTGGTTGAGAATCTGCCTGCCAATGCAGGGGACACGGGTTCGAGCCCTGGTCTGGGAAGATCCCACATGCCGTGGAGCAACTAGGCCCGTGAGCCACAAGTACTGAGCCTGCGCGTCTGGAGCCTGTGCTCCGCAACAAGAGAGGCCGCGATAGTGAGAGGCCCGCGCACCGCGATGAAGAGTGGCCCCCGCTCACCGCAACTAGAGAAAGCCCTTGCACAGAAACGAAGACCCAACACAGCCAAAAATAAATAAATAAATAAATAATTTTTAAAAAAAAGTTTGAAGCAAATGTAGGATAATATACGGGCACTACTGGTATAATTTTCTCTTTTTGTCTATATATTTGAAATATTTCATAGAGAAAATTTTAAATTAACAAAAATCGACAAGATTTGGCAACCTTTTAAGAGTAGTTTTAAACGGAGTAGGTTAAAATGGACTAAAGAGAAAATGAGAGGTAAAGAAGGGTAAACTCTACTGTTGAGAAGTTGGACTTCACCATCTGAGTGATCTTGGAGAAGCTATTTTACCTCTCTGAATCTCAGTTTTCTCATCTGTAAAATGATGTATGTATGTGCACGTGTGTGTGTACGTATATATGTACATATACACACATTCACACATGCAAACACACATATATGCATATATTGATGGATGTAATAGGCAATAAATAAATCATAGCTATAATTCAACCTTCACAGTGAGGGCTGAAAAAAGATAATCTTTCAGAGCTTGGCTAGAATGTAGATTACAGATAAAAGAAATGAAAATGGAAGGGGAAAGAAAATGGCAGGGAATACTGCCAAATGGTATTCAGATCTATCTGTCTTAGTACAAAGAAACTAGAAAAAGGATCTTCAGAAGCCAGCCAGACTTCGTGGCTTGACTGTAGTTACATGATTTTCAAAAGAAAGCAGTGTTCCAGCCCTACCCTTTCCACCACTGCTCTCCCAAAAAAAGCATAAAGGAAAAAAAAGAGAGGGCATCTCTTCAGCAACTGCTTAACTAAAAAAAGACAGGCTGACACAGGAGCCTAAAGAAGATGATCATGGTAGTTATGACTAGGATGGGGAAGGCAAACTAAGCTCAGAGACTCTGAACAGAAATTTAAAGGGAGTTGATGCTGAGAAGGAGGAATGGAGTAGAATTCCTGAAGGTGGATTCAGGAACAAAAAGTCCTAAGAATCTTTTCCCAAGTACCATGTGCCCATTACTGGTAGAGAGCCATTTAACAATTGTCTTTCATGTTCTTGCCATGTGCCAGGCACTATTCTTGGCACTAGGAAAACATGGCGAACAAGACAAAGTCTATGCCTTCATGAAGGTTATATTCGAGTGGGAAGAGACAGATAATAAACAATGAAAGAAATTATAAGCAGTGGTAATTTAGAAAAATAAAGCAGATGAGCACTGGAGGGGGGAGGGGTCGGAAATTAAAAATCCTGTGAGCAGGGACACGCTAACTAATAAGGTGACTTGTGACATGTGGTGAGTATGGGGATGAGAGGCCAGGAAATGAAGGATGACTTGGGGAGTCTGAACTTCTCCTTGTGAATCCCAGTTCAAATGGGATAAAGGGCAAGATGAGATTTGATCTGATGGTTTCAAGGCACAGAGATAGTGGCATCAAGGCCGTGAGTTTGGGTGGGGAAGGAATAAGATGGGGGAAGCACAGCGGTCCAGCCAGCTGCACACAGAGCCCAAGGGCTCCTTCTTGACTCTGATTTGCTCTTAAAGGGAGTTTGAGCTGAATAACCTACTGAAAGCCAAAACTGAACTGACAGAAGAAGAAATACATTGTTGGTGCCTGACTCTTGCTTGACCTGGGAAAAACTATGAAGAATGCTGTAATTAAAGGCATCGGCACAGGAGAGAGCCTGTGCCCTAAGGGACATGACCAAGGAGACAAATAGATCTGGGCTTTCAGAGACATAACGATGCTAATGATGTCTTGAGCATGGGTGAGAAGGCCTGGTGGGCTGTGTCCCAGTCCAGCTCCACGGTGATTTAACAACACACAGTGACCCAGGAGTGAGCTGCTCCTGGTTAAGGGTGAAGAGAAGGTGTTGAGTGAATCCACAAGTATTTCATCTTCAGGCCCATTTCTGAGAGAAATCTCAGTGTTGAAAATCTTCAATGTGTGTTTTTTACCAAGGAATGAGTGGGGGGCCTACCTACCAACAAAAGTTCAACTCAGCAAGTTCCCTGTGCTACCAAATGGGCTCGTGACATACATGCTGCCAGCAGTTTTCATGAATGCAGATGGATTTTTAGTTAAAGTAACAGCAAACAACCACACAGTGCTTATATTGCACCACATACTTCCCGAAGTACTTTATATGTATTGATTCATTGTTTTGTTTTGTTTTTTTCATTTAAACATTTGAGAGAGGATTAGGACCTGCGGATTTGAATTTGAACTAGTAATAGAGAACCACATAATCCTTAGTTTCTATTCCCAAGTAACAATAAAAGCATTGTCAATAGGAAATAAATTGCAAAACAAAGCAAAACAAAAGCATATAGAACACTACATACCCATTAGAATGGCCAAAATCTTCAACAGTGACCACACAAAATCCTGGCAAGGATGTGGAGTAATAGGAACTCTCCTTCATTGCTGGTGAGAATGTAAACAGTATAGACACTTTGGAAGACACTTTGGCAATTCCTTATGAAACTAAACACACTCTTGCCATATGATCTAATAAACACGCTCCTTGGTATTTATCCAAAAGATTTGAAAACTTATTCCACACAAAACCTGCACATGGATGTTTATAACAGCTTTATTCATCATTGACAAAACTTGGAATCCACCAAGATGTCCTTTAGTAGGTGAATGGATAAATAAACTGTGGGACATCCAGACAATGGAATATTATTCAGTGCTAAAAAGGAATGAACTAGGAAGCCATGAAAAGACATGGAGGAACCTTAATGTGTATCACTAAGTGAAAGAAGGCAGTCTGAACAGGCTACATACTGTATGATTCCAACCATGTGACATTCCGGAAAAGGCAAAACTATGGAGACAGTAAAAAGATCAGTGGTTGCCAGGGGTTAGGAGGGGAGGAAGGAATGAACAGGCAGAGGAGAGGGGATTTTAGGGTAGTATAAAATATAATGCATGATATAATGAGGGATACATGTCATTATACATTTGTCCAAATCTACAGAATGTACAATATCAAGAGTGAACTATAACGTAAACTACGGACTTTGGGTGATGATGATATATGGATGCAGGTTCATCAACTGTAACAAATGTAGCCCTCTGGTGGGGATGTTGATAGTGGGGGAGGCCATGCATGTGTGGCGGCAGGGGGTATATGGGAGATTTCTGTATTTTCCTTTCAGTTTTGCTGTGAACCTAAAATTGCTCTAAAAAAATAAAGTCTTAATAAAAAAAAAATTTTAAAACATAAAAGAGAAAGTAATAGTTTTGTACCATAAACCTTTCCCTTTTTTTTGGACAATAGACCCTTGACCCTTCCTTGACCATTTATTCGGCCTGCATGAGCTCTTCTATGAGGGCTGAGTTTGATGCTCTTTTGAGATAAGTGTTAAAAGAAAAAAAAAGAAAAGGCATTGATTGCTAAGGGCTTGAAATGTGGACATCCGAAATGAAGACTGCCCATAAAATCAGATTCCAGGGATGAACCAGTTCCTGACTGACTGAGAAAGGGATGCTATGAACACAGTCACTGGCAGGAAGTCTAGCTTCTCCCATATGGCTGAGACAGGGGAAGGTTATGTGTTCATATGAACTTCCTGCCTAACAGTCCATCTCTTTCTGCTTCTTGGCATTTAACCCTGAAAAAGAACTCAACAACTTGCAAGGGGCCGGCCTAGGAACCAGAGAAGCAGAGACAGGGTATCCGTTATTGATTGAGTGAGTACCAGAAGTCAGAGCGGGAAATGGACCAGAAGCCGCAAGGCAAGCCAGTGAGGAAGTGTACAGAATTATCCAAGATCAGGGCAAGTAAGGATTCAAAAGCTAGGTCAATCAGCGAGAAGCAGGAGGATATAAATAGTACTGGTATATGGGGCAAGCACTATTCTAAGGCGAACAATAGCCTAGTGAATGGAGAAAATAGAGGAACTGTGTAAAACTCAGGAGGTCAGATGCAAGTTCTGGAGAAGTGAGACCGGAGTTTGCCTCCAATGAGAGGCTTTGGTCTGCTTCATGAGAAGGCAGGGCCTTTCCCTAGTGTGGACAAATCTGAGGCCCACTCTGGAATCATTTAGGAAGATCCTTCTGGAGGAAGGAATGCAGGGCGGGGAGGAGTAGAGAGAGAGCCACGTTGTGAGCTGCTTAACGTGGATTGTGCTTTGGCCTGTAGATACCTCCTCACCTTCCAGAAGTAGAGTTTTCCATTGTTCTGGTACTGTGCTCGATACATTTAGAAGTAGAAAAAAATTGACCTAAGTAGCTGATTTTGTAAGGATAGTGCTCAATATAATTGTTCTTTTTAGGTGAGCATTCCTTTGACTGATGGCCAAAAGTATAGTTCTCAAGTTCAAATAAGTATACTAAGTAATCTATAACATAGATGAAAGGGATTCGGTAAAACAAATCTCCCTTCCCTAAAACTTTTTCCGGAGAAACACATTTGCAGGGTTGCATTAGTCATTATTTTGCTAAAAAGATGGCAAAGGATAGTTAGGTGAAATCAATTCACTCCGCATTTAATGCACTCTGGTCTGCTCAGTGCACCACAATAAGTATACTAACCACAGTGAGCCTCTCCTCCAACTCAACCACACTTAATAACTGGCACATTACACATCTCACAGACCCTCACAATTTCCCTTCCATTTCCTTTGACTTAACTCATTCAATGAACACTTTTCTCTTTTCACTCCACTGGGGTCTTGGCCTCACCCTCAACTGTCTTCTACTGACTTCTTCAATCACAAGTTCCCAGGAAGGGGTATAACTTTCCCTCACATCACACCCCAGTCTAATGGAACTCATCTCTCTTCTCTAGGTAGTCAATATCATTCCTTCTTTGCTTATCTTCTATACTACTGCAAGAGAAACTGCAAAAAAACAAAAACAAAGGCAATGAACATCAGCAAAGTGGTTATTTTTCTTGTGCTAAAGTCCCAAGGAGTACGGTCACTGTGTGATGTCACTGGGGAATCTATGCTGCATCTGTCTTCTTGCTCAGACTCAGCATAGCATGTGGCTTTCATTTAATGCTTGTTGCCTTATGGTTGCAAAGTGGCTGCTTCTCTTCCAATATTGTTAACTGTGCCCTAAGCAGGAAAAAGAGGGAATATGACAGGCAAAAGCCACCCAAGTCAGCTGTGTCTGTTGCCATTTTAAAGAACATCCCTGAAGCCTCATTGTATGACTTTACCTATATCTTAATCATCTGTTCACATGACCAGCTATAATCACATGACCAGTTATAAACGCATAGGAGTCTAGGAAATGTATATGTTCGATAGGAAACTTTCTACCCCAAACAGAATAGAGTTATTTTACATAGAATAAAGGAGCAATAACACAAGCAAAAAATCAACAAATGAGAATACATCAAACTAAAAAGCTGCTGCACAGCAAAAGAAGCAATCAACAAATTGAAAAGGCAACATACAGAATGGGAGAAAATATATGCAAAACATATATCTGATAAGGGTTTAATATCCAAAATATAAAGAACTCATACAACTCAATAGGAAAGCCACAAACAACCCAATTTAAAAATGGGCAGAGGAACTGAATAGATATTTTTCCAAAGAAGACATACAAATGGCCAACGGATACATGAAAAGGTGCTCAATATGACTAATCATCAGGGAAATACAAATCAAAACCACAATGAGATATGACCTCACATCTGTTAGAATGGCTATCATCAGAAAGACAAAAGATGACAAGTGCTGGAGAGGGTGTGGAGAAAAGCGAACCCTCTTGCACTGTTGGTGGGAGTGTAAATTGGTGCAGCCACTATGGAGAACAGTATGGAGGTTCCTCAAAAATTAAAAATAGAACCACCATATGACCCAGCAGTTCCACTTCTGGGTATATATCCAAAGGAAACAAAAACAGGACATCTAAGAGATATCTGCACTCCAATGTTCATTGCAGCATTTTTCACAATAGCCAAGATATGGAAACAACCTAAGCATCCGTTAATGCATGAATAGATAAAGAAATTGCGGTATATATAAACCATGGAATAATACTCAGCCATGAGAAAGAAGGAAATCCTGCCATTTGCAACAACATGGATGGACCTTGAGGGCATTATGCTAAGTGAGATAAATCAGACAGAGAAAGAAAATGCTTTATGATCTCACTTATATGTGGAATCTAAAAAAGCTGATCTCATAGAAACAGACATAAGAATGGTGGTTACCAGGGGCTGGGGAGTGGGGGAAATGGGGAGATGTTGGTCAAAGAGCACAAACATGCAGTTAGGAGATGAGTAAGTTCTGTGGGGTCTAATGTACAGCAGGGCGATTATAGACAACACTGTACTATACATTTCAAAGTTGCTATGAGACTAGATCTTAAATGTTCTCACCACAAAAAAGAAATGATAATTATGTGACACGATGGAAAAGTTACCTAAGGCTATGGTGGTAACCACATTGCAATATATAAACGTATCAAATCAACGCACTGTACACCTTAAAATTATACAACGTTATATGCCAGCTATATCTCAGTTTTAAAAAGGGGAGAGCAATAAATATCAGCTTTCTGGTGATAGACAAAAGAAATAATTACAAAAATATACAATCACAAGCTTTAGATAAATGGCAAAATGAAAAAGGTCAAGTTGCTATGAGAGCATACAAAGAGGCAGTGTGATCCAGTGTGCAGAACATGAGATCATCGTGAAAAACCTATTAAGTGAAACCTGAGAAATAAATAGGAATTAACTAGGTGACGGGGTACTGTGTTCTCTCCTTGCTACCTTCAAACTGGGGAAATGGCCAAACAGTCAAAACTGGAAACTTAAGCTTTTAAAATTTACTATGAAGTGGGGACTTCCCTGGCACTCCAGAGGTTAAGACTTTGTGCTTCCAGTGCAGGGGGCACTTGCAGGGGGCACAGGTTCGATCCCTGGTTGAGATCCCACATGCCGCGCCGTGCCGTGTGGCCAAAAAAAGAAAAATGAAAAAAGTTTACTCTGAAATGAACTATAACATGGGTGGGGGAGGGGCGTATTTTTTAAATCCCTGAACTTGGAGATGACGATCTTTCCAAAGCTAGTCTACATAAAGATCAATCCCTTTGTCTGAACTCACTCTTGGAATTAAAAAAAGAAGCCAAGATTTTTTTCTTCTTTTTTCAAAATCCAGCATAATGCTGCTGCCAGTTACAGAAATGCAGCAAAGAAAACTCACGTACTCTTGCCCTTCCTTACATATCTTGGGGTCCAACCACAGAACCCTCATTAAGCTAACGTTGTTTGTCCTTTACCGTCTAGAATGTTATTTTATACTGTTACCTATTGGAAAATACAGGGAGATTTGCAATTTAATCATCACAACTGCACCTTCACATCCTTTATCCCATTTCTCTGTCGCAGCCTGCCGCACTTGTACGGTTATTGCTTCCACAGAAACTTACACTCGATAAACTCACAGAGCACTTAATGCTGTATATTTTCAGCAGCCATTCTGGCACAGCTATCTCTAGAATTCCTTAAACATGCGCACACACCCACACCCACACTACACACACACACACAATCAAGTATGTATATATTTCTTTTTTTTTTTTTGTATACACAGACTTTTAAAATTCTGTTATTTCCTCTTCCAAGTACTGAAAACTCTGATGGAAGAATACTGTCTTTTGCTTTCTTTCCTTCTTTCTTTCCACAATATCTGGCTTAATTCTCTGGAAAATAGGCACCGAGCAGACAGGGATGCCTATATTGTATCATGCAAGTCAGACCTTGCCAAAGGTTTGAGTTTGCAGAAGTGAGCTTCCAGGCTCACAAAACAACTGGAATGCAGCATTAAAAATAGCTTGTAACTATAAGTCAGGTAGCATCCACTTGGCATTGTAAAATCTCAGTGGTATAAAGACAGGCCATTTACTACTCATAGAATAGAAGGACGAACACCACAGGTGAGAGGGAGCAGCGTGGTCCTTCATGGGCAGCAGTTGTCCCCTCTCCTGTTTAAGCAGAGAGAGAATGACAGACCATAAGAAGCTCCCTCGCCCTGCCTACCCCCAACCGTTTCCTGTCGCTGCTTACTGTCTGCACAGCTGCATTGCTGACGGCCAGGACTCACGCTGCCAAATCTGAGTCTGGCATCCTCTGGATGAAGGTGCGGGGGAAACCTGAGCAGACACCTTTCCATGCTTGGCTTGGGGGAACATGTAGGAGAAAAATGAGATCTGGGTCTAGTAAGACTTTTGATAAGCACATTCCATGCTTCTCAAAAAAACTAGGAAAATATAGTTTAAATAATATATCTGATTTGAGAATCATTTTCAAAGAAGTACTAATACGTGATCTGTATTAAGTCAGTTCCAAAAGGATTCGTTCTCCTACACCAGGATGCTTTCTTTGTGATTTAGGTAATGGGCTTAAAGAGTATACTCACACAATATTTTCCTAATAGTGCCAAGCTAGGGGATGCTGCTGACAGCTAGAGAGAAGCAGTTGAAATAATTCTGACAAGTTGCAGAACTGCATGAGTACAAACCTGGTGCAGGTCAATGACAACTTATCTGGGTCAAATCAAAAAGGAGAAAAAACCTAATAACCTCAGAAATTGGCCTATGTCAGGTAATTGTAAATTGAGCAAAACAGATCCTGAAGAGTTGATTTTATGGATTGTAAGGTTCTTAGCTGCTACCAGTAAAGATGACCTTATGTTTAAGAGTAGGCAATTGTCTCCATGGAGCTGAGCCAGGGACAGCCTCTGCTCCAAAATATTGCCCTTCTTGTTTCTGCACATCTGGATGTTCACCATTTGGAAGTCATTACTTTGGAGTATGAATTGTCCACTTGTATTAATTATCTATTGCTACATAACCCTTACTTTGCTGCAAACACTGGCTGTCAGAGTTTGCCTTTCTGTGCCGTGGGTACACAAGCCCTTAATTGGAAACAGAAGCAAGTCACTAAGTTAGACCCACACTCAAGGGGAGGGAATCACACAGTGAGTGAAGACCAGGAGACAGAGTTCACTGGGGGCCATGTCAGAAGCTGCCCACCACACCCCACTTTGCTGTCCCATTTTTAAATGTTTGCACTCTGGGGAGAGATAACATATGAAGCTCCTCATACCTTAGTGTAAGTACATTTGTCAGGTTTCTTTGGAATCAAGAGGAAGCTAGGTGAAGGCTGATACCCAGAAGGTAGAGGAAACTGTAAAAATGGTCAATGTCTCGGAAAGGGGAGATGGGCAATGAAGAAGCTGATCCTAGCCTTCCACGGATGCAGGAGTTAAGAGGATGGGACTGACATCACTGGAGCTTGAGAAAATACTCTGGTCAAGTAAATTAAATGAGTCAGCAAATTGGCACTGCAACTAAAACAAAGGAAGTTTGATACTGAGCTGGATAAAAAGGAATATAATACACAAGGGCCGTGGAGATGATGCTTACCATGTACCCCACAGTGGTGAGATCTTTGGGAGACTATAAAATCTCTCCCTGACCATGGATATAAAGGGCTTGAATGCTCCTCAGACTAATATGCAGAAAATAAGGGAAGGTTGGGGATAAAATGCAAGAAGGCCACAATAAGACATGTTCACCTTTCCTGAAGAAAAGGGCTTTGAAACACTGAAATACACTGCTAAATCTGTGATTATAATGAGCTAGCAGGGAATTCCCTGGCAGTCCAGTGGTTAGGGCTCCACGCTTCCATTGCAGGGGGCACGGGTTCAATCCCTGGTCAGGGAACTAGGATCCTGCATGCCGTGTGGCATGGCCAAAAATAGATAAATAAATAAATATATAAATAAATAAATTTTTAAAATTCCTTGAGCATAGGGAACTATACTCAGTATCTTGTGATGGCATGTAATGGGAAAGAATCTGAAAAAGAATATATATATATATATATATATATATATATATATATATATATATATATATACACATATATATATATGTATATATAAAACTGAATCACTGCTGTACACTTGAAACTAACACAACATTGAGTTAGCTATACTTCAATAAAAAAATTAAAAAAAATAAACTGGCAAGTTATTTTTTTTGTTCTATTAAGAGATAATTTCCTTAGAATCCTACAGACTGTTTAATGACTCCCTCTCAACCAGGAAACCATTGTTTCCATAGGATTCCAGATCTGAAATTAGATCTGTCCACAAATTGAAGTTTTATGGAGGACCTCTAGGACTCACATGCTACCTACTTATGTTACAAAAACACCTGCTCTCATATACATCAGCTCAGTCTCATCACTCACTAGCTCTTGAACATTCCACCATCATTTCCACATCCTTGTCTTTGCTCATATAGTTTCCCCAACTTCCTTTCCGATGCTTCGTCATATCTTTATTTTTTTTCTCTCACTCTCCTGTCCTCTTCTCCCCCATAGCAGACTACCACATCAATAAATAAACTCCACTATTTCCCATGTCAAAAAAATAAATTGTGGGACTTCCCTGGTAGTCCAGTGGTTAAGGCTCCACGCTTCCACTGCAGGGGGCACAGGTTCGATCCCTGGTTGGGGAACTAAGATCCCGCATGCTGCATGGCATGGCAAAATAAATAAATAGTAAACATTAATGGTATACAGTTCTTCTGCCAAGAAATAACATTTCCCACTGTGGTAGAACATGAATTCGGCATTGATTCTTTAGCAGTAGCCTTAACGTAGGTGCCAGGGGTTTGTCTAACGCATCCATGTACTCCTGTCTGACCTTCCTGGAAAGGAAATTCTTTGGGGGATGCTAGGTACAGCCTCACATAGTTGGTTTCCATACCTATAAAGAGCTAAGAGAGAAAAAAATAGTAAGTGAAGGAGCAAAGAAAAGGTGATAAGCACATTGAACAAGACGAAGGGAGGAGGGACCAACACATTTTCATGATAAAAAACAAAACAAACTCAAGAGACTTAGAAAAGAAGGGAACTTCCCAAAAAAAAGGGTACAAAAGAACTTATTTACAAAACAGAAGTAGAGTCACGGATATAGAAAACAAACTTATGGCTACCAGGGGATAAGGGTGGGGAGGAATAAATTGGGAGATTGGGACTGACATATACACACTACGATATATAAAATAGATAACTAATAAGGACCTGCTGTATAGCACAGGGAACTTTACTCAATACTCTGAATGGCCTATATGGGAAAAGAATTAAAAAAAAAAAGAGTGGATATATGTATATGTATAACTGATTCACTTTGCTGTATACCTGAAAGAAACACAACATTGTAAATCAACTATACTCCAATAAAAATTTAAAAAAAAAGAAGGGAACTTCCTTAACCTGATAAAGGGCACCAACAAATAACCTACAGATAACATCATACTTAATGGTGAAAGACTGAAAACTTTCCCCTTAAGATCAGAAACTAGACATGAATGTCTGCTCTAACCATTTTCTTTACTTTTATTTTTATTTTTTTAATATCTTTATTGGAGTATAATTGCTTTACAATGTTGTGTTAGTCTCTGTTGTACAACAAAGTGAATCAGCTATAAGTATACATATATCCCCGTATTCCCTCCCCTCTCGAGCCTCCCTCCCATTCTCCCTATCCCACCCCTCTAGGTCGTCACAAAGCATGGAGCTGATCTCCCTGTGCTATGCTGCAGTTTCCCACTAGCCATCCATTTTACATTTGGTAGTGTATATACGTCAATGCTACTCTCCCACTTCGTCCCAGCTTCCCCTTCCCCACTGTGTCCTCAAGTCCGTTCTCTACGTCTGCGTCTTTATTCCTGCTCTGCCACTCGATTTATCAGTACCATTTTTTTAGATTCCATATATGTGCATTAGCATACAGTATTTGTTTTTCTCTTTCTGACTTACTTCACTCTGTATGACAGACTCTAGGTCCATCCACCTCACTACAAATAACTCAATTTCGTTCCTTTTTACGGCTGAGTAATATTCCATTGTATATATGTGCCACATCTTCTTTATCCATTCATCTGTGGATGGACATTTAGGTTGCTTCCATGTCCTGGCAATTGTAAATAGTGCTGCAATGAACATTGTGGTACATGTATCTTTTTGAATTATGGTTTTCTCAGGGTATATACCCAGTAGTGCGATTGCTGGGTCATATGGTAGTTCTATTTTTAGTTTTTTAAGGAACCTGCATACTGTTCTCCATAGTGGCTATATCAATTTACATTCCCACCAACAGTGCAGGAGGGTTCCCTTTCCTCCACACCCTCTCCAGCATTTATTGTTTGTAGATTTTTGGATGACGGCTATTCTGACCGTATGAGGTGATACCTCACTGTGGTTTTGATTTGCATTTCTCTAATGATTAGTGATTGCTCTAACCATTTTCTATTTAACACTGTATTGGAGATTCACATCAGAGCAATTAGGCAAGAAAATGAAATAAAAGGCATCCAGAATGGAAAGGAAAAAGCAAAACTATCTCTATTCGCAAATGACATGATTTTGTACATGGAAGCAAAAAAGGAAAATAATGGAAATTGCCTGAAGGCACAGAGATGGTTATCACTGAAATAACAGCAATGTCCTATGTTTATGTAGCATTTTACAGCTTCCAAAGAGCTGTGCATCATTTTATCTTCATAACCACCTGTAAGTACTATTATTATCCCATATCACAAGTGACAAAACTAATACTTAGAAAGGGATGTATTTGTTAATGGAGCCAGTTGCTAAATATCATAACTGTCACCCAAATCTCCAGCCCCAGGACTCTAAATCAATGTATAATGGTTGCTGGTTTCTTATCTCTTAAGAGCAGCATGGTCCAACAGAACTTTCTGCAATGGTGAAAATGTTCTACATCTGCATTGTTCAGTACAGTGGCCACTAGACACAGGTGGGTACTGCACACTTGAAATGTGGCTAGTATGACTGAATAACTGAATTTTTAATTTTATTGAAATTTAAATAACCACATGAGGCTACCATGTTGGACAGTGTAGCTCTAGACAGCTAGTCCCTGTTCTGAATCAGACACTCCTCCTCATGGTTCTATCCTCATAGTGGCCAACCTATGTGCAATGCTTTGTTGACTGATGAGGAACGTGTATAGAACCACGAAGATAGACAAACCACCCTTGGGAATAATTACAAGTTGCAGTATATCCTTAGAAATACCTAAAATGACTCTGCAACATAGAAACATGTAGGAGTATTCTAACCAAAAATAGAAGAAATGCTTTCCTAACAACTACAGCTTAGTATTCATCAAGGGGGTAGGGTGAGGTCAGAAATAATATAGCTTATGTTTAAATGATTATATATGTTTTTCCGTTCTTACATCCACTCTAGTCAATTCTTGCTTCTAACTCTACCACTACAAATTTGCCAAACAAATTGCTCATTCTTCTTTAAATACTTCCTTCATGTTTCCACTTTATACCTTTTCTTAGGCTATCTTTTCTGCTGGGAATGTCTTCCTCCAGCTTACAAATCCAAACATGACCACATCCTTCAAGGCCTCACTCAAATTTATAATCTCCTGGAAGACTTTCTTATCTCACCTAGATGATGCCCTTCACTCTTCATCTATTTCGTTTGTAACACTTAGTACTCTGCCCACATATTATAGTGTTATGTGCACATCTTCTCTCTGATTAGACCCAGTGTCAGTAAACCACAGCTCGTGGACAAAATCTGGTCCATTGCATGTTTTTGTAAATAAAGTTTTATTGTAACAGAGCCATGTTCACTATTTTACATATTGTCTATGGCTGCTTTTGCCCTATAATGGCAGGGTTGAGTAGTTGCAACAGAGACAATCTGGCCCTCAAACCCTTATGTATTTCCCACTTGGCTCCTCACAGCAAGTTTGTTGATCCTGTATTACTATAAGCTTTTGGAATGAACTATAGAAACCATATCTGATTTATTTTTTTTTAATCTTCACAAGACCTAGAGTATTGCCCTACATATAGCAGTAACATCATAAATATTTTAAATGAATTTTCTGTTTATAAGAAATTAATAGTGTCTGCTTATGTATATCAATTTTCTACTTGCAAACCTTATCCCACCAATTTCTCATTTACTCATCAAGATAACTTCCTGACACAGAGAAATAGGTCTCATTATCTACATTTTATACCATGAGAAACTGAGGCATAAACAGACTTTGACTATGGTCACAGCTAGTAAAGAGAGCTGCAAAACTGGGTCATAAACCCAGATCTTCTGATTTCTGGCTCTGATCTACCTTATTCTGCCTCTCTGTGCTTACCCGCTTTCCCCTAAATTGAACTAAGATGCTGAGGGAACCCAAAATAAAAGCATATGTATATATCTACTTAGCAAATTAATAATCATGGCCCAGGTAACCCATGTTTATTTTTAACAGAATTGAAACTATTTTTATGAGAGCTAGTCATTTAAAAATATTTTTATGCTTCTAAATTTTAAAATTTATTTAAAATTAAATTTAGGGAATTTCCTGGTGGTCCAGTGGTTAGGACTCCGTGCTCTCACTTCTAAGGTCCCAGGTTCAATCCCTGGTTGGGGAACTAAGATCCCACAGGCCACAGGGCATGGCACCCCCCCCCCAAAATCAATAAATAATAATAATAATAAAATTAAATTTAAATTTAAAAACTTAATTAAGATGTAAAAAGCTTTACAGAAAATAATTTACCCCAATAAATGGAGGGAAATTTTTCTTTCAACACTTCAAAAGATAGAGAAAATGTACATATCCCACGCTGGTCACACTGCTTTTCCCTGCTCTGTCTGTCCTCCTCAGAAAGGCGGTTTCTCTTTTTCCTTCAATATCTTAAAGCTATTGACTTCAAATTAGTAGTTATCAGATTAAGAATCATATGCCCCACCGGTATGTTCAGTCTGCCCAGGCCAAGTTTATCTAATTCAAACCCATTATCTGTTCAGCAACACCTCTTTACTATTCAATATTGATTGTTTACACAGCCAATATGAAACATTGGAAAAAAGCGGAGTGGCGAGAATACAGGACACTTGTTTTATGTCTTCCTGTAAAAACCCTCTGACTTTATTCTGAGTATATTAAACACTAGACTCATGAATTTTTAAACAGTACTTGTAATGTCTTTGCACTTATATTAGATAACCACATTGTTTTTGATACACAAATAGGATTCTTTAGAGAAATACCCTTTTCTCTGAAATGGGTCATATTCTTTTTTTTTTTTAACATCTTTATTGGAGTATAATTGCTTTACAGTGGTGTGTTAGTTTCTGCTGTATAACAAAGTGAATCAGCTATACATATACATACAAAAATATGGAACGCTTCACGAATTTATGCGTCATCCTTGCAGAGGGGCCATGCTAATCTTCTCTGTATTGTTCCAATTTTAGTATATGTGCTGCTGAAGCAAGCACGGGTCATATTCTTTACAGTTAGAGAGAGCCTACTTATTTCTGCCCAGTGAGAAAAGATGGATTCCTTTTTGAGCCTCTTTGAGGTGTTAGAGTCAGCTTAAATTATGCATGCAATTTAATGCAAATGAAAGGTTTCAATATAAGCAGGTGGTTCTCTGGAGGCTATCCTATTGGCAAAATATTTATCATCAAGTATGTATTCAACTCTCTGTGGGCAACCAATAAATGTCTGTAGACTAAAAAAAAGAAAAAAAATCTATACCTACTTTTTTTAAAAAAAGCAAAAATTAATATTTTTTAAAGCCACTGTTAATAAGGGTTATTAGAATGTCTATAAACTCAGGAATACATGTCTAATGCAGATGTGACCTAGTTTCCCAGTTCATCACCATAAAGGCCACTGGGCTGGCTAGGTGATGGGCTGGACCTCAAAATCTTAATTCTTATTACACAGAGCTACCCCATTATCTTTTTTTCATTTGCTTTTGTAACCTATCTTTGTGTATTCGTTTATTTTTATTCTGCCTTCTGAGAATGACTTCAAGCAGCCTACAAAGGCACATATGATATATCTGAGATTAAAATGTGTTTAAAATAAAAAAGATGAAGCATCTCTCAGCCTGTGTGACATGATGCACGACATGAGCCAAAGACTAAAAGCGTATTGTGAAGTCAAACTGGGCTCACCAAAGCTTCTGTGCCTAGAGTTCTGATGTCAGCGGTGACAGATAATGGAGCCAGACCCCCTGTGATTGAATCCTGGTTCTGAACTTGGTTACTCACTGCCATGCCATGTGACCTTCGCCAAGTGTCCTCTCCCCTCGATGCCTCAGTTTCCTCAGGCCTAAGTAAGGGATACTAATAATACCCACCTTAATTCAAACAGCGTGTTGGAACAGTACCTGGCACAAAGAAAGCCCCACCATGCCATCAAGGAGTATTAGTACTAATCATAGTAATGTTTCAGCATCAGCCTGGCAAGTAGTGACTCAGAAGTAGTCTCCCTTAGTCAAGGTAAACCACCTAAGTGGGGTTTTTTTGAGGCCCTCTCCATTTTCTGTTTCCTTCTCAGTATATTTCTCCTTCCTCTTATCAATGGTGAGTATCCTCACCATCCTACCACTCTTCAGGGGGAGGGTCCCATCCTGTGGCCACTGACAGGCCAAGCTTTACTCTTAGCTGACTGTCACCAATACCTACTCAGAATTTAAGAGTATCATAGATTTTAGGTACACCCTTAAGGGCATATTTATGTCACCTAAGTGAGGATATAGAAGACTGAGCAGCTTTTAACCTTGATAAAAGCTTTCTGTTGGCATGATGACTAACAGCGGGTTGGAAGTCTCCAGCTCCTTCTGGCTCTTAACCCAAACATATTACTTGGTTAATCAGTGGGCTCTGAAGGGGAGAAGGCAACGTTGCGTGGATGAAGGAGCTGAGGGAAGGTACAGAGAGCATTTTGGACTACAGCACTGACAGGGAAAAGAACTGGGAAGACACATCCATAGGCATTCTGGGTTTTGGAAATTCTGGCAGGACCCTGTCTGAAAGGCTCTGGCACGAGAGCAATTGCCTCTTGGGGAAGCAATGGGAAGGAGTAGAAAAAGGAGATGTTAATTGTCCTGGATATCTATTGCTGCATAAAGAATGACTTCAAAACTCAGCAGTTTAAAATAATGAGAATCATTTTTCTTGCTCCTGAATCTGCAAGGTGGGAAGGACTTAGCAGGAAGGGTTGTCTCTGTACCACATAGTGGCAGCTGGGCAGTCTACTGAAGCTGGGGGATCCAGCTCCCACACAGCTTATTCATATGGCTGAAGTTGGTGCCAGCAGTAATCTGGCCTCAGTCCTCTCCATGTGAGCTTTTCCACAGAGATGCTTAGGCTTCCTCAGAGCAGAGGAAGGAACCCAGAGGCTGGGTTCCAAGAATGGGTGTTCCAAGAGACAGGAAGTAGAAGCTTCATGTCTTTTAAGGTTCAGGCCCAGAAACTGGCACAGCAACATCTCACTGTATGCTACTGCTCGAGCCATCACCAAGCCCACTCAGGTGCAAGTGGAGAGGACACAGAGCCATCCTCCAGTGAGAGATGTGTCAAAGAATTTGTGGCTATCTTAACTTGCCACACTCAGTTGTCTGAAGGAGAAGAGAAGACTGAGACTCATATAACCTCTCACTGCTCCTTCTCCATCACTTCAGCAAAGCAGAGGAGCTGCAATTGGCCACCTCATGTGATGTGGCCCTTTCTCTAGCCTCAAGACCACAGAAACCCTTTGGACTTTGAGTTGCTGTATATTAGAATTCCTCCCTTCCTTTTGGGTTACTGATACCCCTTTGCAAAAACCTACTTCCTGCTGTCCTAAAATTGATAGTCTCTGTCTCACTGAGTCAGATTAAATTGTAAAAATAAAATGTTATAGCTGTGGGGAGGGAGGGAGGGATGCAATTAAATGTACAGTGACCCCCTCAGGGGATCCTGGGCCTTATTGGCCACCAGGTGATTATGAATTTTTGATATGCTTCAAAATGATGACATTCTCAACTATATATTTACAGATAGAACTTAAAGACAAAAATTGGCTATTTTGATGGCTTTTCTGGTAGTAAAACCATCCACATGACATTTATTTAGTCCAAGGCAATGGAAACATGTTAAAAGTTCTTGTAAGAAAACCCTGAATTTAAAGATATCAGAGAAATCTTGTTTTCAGTTATTTCTGCTTCAATATAGATTATATCTATTAAATCCTTCTGTTCTTAAGTGAAAACGTGTACATACCTAAGCCAGAGGACTATTTTGCTAAGAGCCAACTTCCATTATGAGATTTTATAATGGGCTTAAAGAGCAAATGTTCAATATATGGTAAAATTAGTTTTTGAAATCCTAGGTGAAGGGGCCAGGAAATCAAAGGAGCCAGGGGATTCTCAAATAAAGATAAAAGATAAAGTTGATTTAGATGTAGGGACTGAGAGTGATGACTCCTGTGAGAAGTCTGCCTTTGTCTGGAAGAGAAGCAAATGGGTTCATTGTACCAAGGCTATAATCATTTTACCATTTCTCCTAACAGCCTGAAAATTTTCTTATAAAGCTCAGGTTCTTAAATTTTACCCAAAGGGAAAAAAGAAGCATGAGAGAGTCTAATGACTAACGATTTCTTCTCTAAAAATAAATCCCACTTTTGAATGTGGCAGCCTGGGAGGAGACAGACCTGCTCCCACAAGCACGGAGGGAGGAGGCTTGAGCAATAGGGTCACAAGCCACCCCTTCCCTACTCAGCACCAGACACAGGGTTTTCTGTCACACTTCCGGGAACCCTCCCAAGTCAGAGTTGCTGCAGGATGGGCACAGTGAAGCCATCATTTTACATCAGACCTAAAGGCATATCAATTCTTCTCTCTGCAAAGCTCAGAAGGATGACATAATGTATTTGGTGAAGGTTCACATGTCTGTTAAAAGATGATTCATCGGGGTAAAAACTAGGACAATAAAATTCTACAGAATGGCTCTGCATCTCCAGGTACTTAGGGATTAAAGGAAACATCAGAAATAAAATGGACCCTGTCTAGACTGGAAAATATATATAATGGTAAAATAACAAGAACCAAGCAAATGATTAGCTTGTCACAAGTTCTTCATACTGGGGAGTCTCAATAATGGTCAAGCTGAAGTTCAAATATAAACTGTCAACCCAAGATGGTATGCCCGTGATTTAGGCCAGTGCTACTCAAAGTGTGGTCCATGAGACCAGCAGCATTAGCATCACCTGACATGTTAGAAGTGCAAATTCTTGGGCCCCATCCCAGACCTACAGACCCAGAATCTCTGGGGATGGGGGCCAGCAATCTGTGTTTTACTAGCACTCCAGATGATTCATAAGCACACTATTGTGTGACAAGCCCCAATTCAGATTGTGGATAGAGGAAAAATGACAAAATAGACATTTGGTTGACTCAGGCTTAACTCTCAAGAATGCAAAACAAAATGAGGCATAATTCATGTGTTATTTAGGTATTTAGGAAACTGCCTAAAGTTTGATAGGGTCTGAATAAATGCTAACAGATGAAACTTGACAAGTTCACAAGTCAGTTCCTAAAATCATTCCTCCCCAAATTACTAAGGGTGTACTCCACACTTCAGGAAATGGTGAGGTAAGTTATATATGAGGTTTAAAGATCTAAACAATATGAGGAAGAAGTCAGGCAGAGTGCTGGGTCAGCAGAACATGGTTCTTGCCCCTTGGACAGAGAAACACCTGGGCCCAGTACAGAGGTCAAGAGGCCAGGCTGGGCTGGACAGAACATGTCCCCCTGGCAGTGAGAGGCGGCAGAGCCAGGGAGTCCACATGGATATAAGGGGACGACTGTAGATCACGGACAGCAAGCAGAAACACACAATCAGAAGCTTAAAATCTAACCTCTTCCAATTTGGTCCCATTTTTAAGTGGCTCAACACCAAGGTGATAAACAATATAAAGGTTTGGGGGCCTACCTTTATTAGGTGCTGGCTCACAGTGTGGTGTGGGCCAGGCTGATGGTGAACATAACCAGACAAGTGCCATGGGTGCTGCGGGAAAATTAAATATGGTGATGCAAATTGGAGGCCACATTCAAAATTGTTAAATAGGGGCTTCCCTGGTGGTCCAGTGATTAAGACTCTGGGCTTCCACTGCAGGGGCACAGGTTCGATCCCCGGCCGGGGAACTAAGATCCCACATGCTGCGCAGTGTGGCCATAAAAAAAAATTGTTAAATATACTGTTGGTATATTCAAAGCAAGGAAACTGCCGATCACGCATTCCACAACAGTGACTGAGCAAGCGCCAAGCACCAGCTGAATCACAATTCTCCTGCTTTGGGTTGGAAGTAGTGTTCACCGGAATTGTATTAGCAGACCTTGGCTCCTGGAAGACGTCCTCCATCGACCAAGACCTAAATGGAGCTCTCTTTAGAGCAGTGGCTCTCAATCTCTGGAGTTTTAATACATGATGTCTAGACTCAGATCAAGTCATTCTATCACAGCCAGCGCTGAGAACCGAGGGGAGGGGAAGAGAGGAGGAAAAAGCCAGTCCTTGCCCAGCCTGCCTTGGGGAGGTAGGGGGAAGGAGGGATAGGACAGATTCATGACTGGAACCTCAAGTGAGCTAATTATGTTGGGAACCCATGTGCCTGAAACACCCACACTCAGACATTTGTCTGCAACCTGACATAAAATGTAATTCTTAAAAAACTGCGTTTCATGTTAATGATGTATGTTTGGGTGATGATGGGTAGATAAAACAGGCACAGTGAGAGGAACCAGGTGACAAATGGGGAAGGGGACTAACAGCTCCTCAGCAGAATCTCAATATTCATTTGTCGAACTGAATGAAACTGACAGGTATATATGTACCAGGCTCTAAGTATTGTGCAATAGGTCACTTCCCTCAGTCCCGTGACTGTCTCTGTTAATCCTATTATATCCCTATCTTACAGATTAAGAAATCAAGGCTTACCCAAGGTAAAGCAATTCAGTCCTTTCAGATCTCAGACCCTCTTCCACTATGCTGGGTTACAGCAGGTGGGAACGCCAGGGGGTAACCCAGCTCAATGCTGCTGCTGCTCCTGGGCCACTGCAGTTTGAGTTCCTGGAATAGGTAGGGGTGGGGGGTCTTGATAAGAGTAGCTTAATGTCAAAGTGGCTTCTAGAATAGTTGGTAGACACCTACTCAGTCTCTGCTCATTTTACTAAAACTCTACCCAGTAGTGTCTCAGGTCCTGGGTCTTTGGGAAAGAAGCTCCCATCCCCACCCCCTCTGTTAGTGGGACTACTGAAATATACATCTACCATAGCAACTTTGTAGACAGATATTATGTCAATGCGTCTACATGTTCCAAATCCCACCTCTCTAGGCTTGAGAAACTCAAGAATGAAGGACTGTCTTGCATCCCCAATACCTAATACTATAGATACATAGTAACTTCTTAACAATGGTCTGTTGAATGAATGAATGAATGAATACAGAGCTGACCCCACAGGGGATTCCGTCTCCAGTTTCCAAGGGATTCTTTTCATTCATTCAAGAAACATTTATTGAGCATCTACTATGTATGATGCACAATTCCAGGAAGTGGGGATACAGCAATGAACACCAATAAAGGCTCTCAATTATCAACTCTACTGCATCCAGATTAAGGGCTAAGAAATGGGCATAAGGTGGAAAGGAATAAGAATGTACTATGGGGTTTCTCCGGTGGCACAGTGGTTAAGAATCCGCCTGCCAATGCAAGGGACTCGGGTTCGAGCCCTGGTCCGAAAGATCCCACATGCCGCGGAGCAACTAAGCCCATGCGCCGCAACTACTGAGCCTGCACTCCAGAGCCCGCGAGCCACAACTCCTGAAGCCCGGGCGCCTAGAGCCCGTGCTCTGCAACAGGAGAAGCCTCCGCAATGAGAAGCCCGCGCACCGCAAACAAGAGTAGCCCCCGCTCACGGCAACTAGAGAAAGCCCACGCACAGCAACAAAGACACAACGCAGCCAAAAATAAATAAATTAAAATAAATAAATTAAAAAAAAAAAAAGAATGTACCATGACTGCTTTTGACTTGTAACATTACTTAATTTTACTTGGCTTTTCTGTTACGTACTTGCTTTAAATGAGTCCATCGCATTGTCCTGTGATTAGACAGACAATTCTAGGAGAAAGGCTATTGCGTTGCTTGGAATTGCTGACTTGATACACAACCAAAGCCGCCTGCCTATGAACAAACCTAGGAAGATAACAGATTTCCATACCCACATGAGCAGAAGCAGGCAGGCTATTGCTTCTGTGTATCATTCAAGCCACATAAAGGGGAGCGAGGGGCCCAAGAACTCAATGGAGATACAGCAAGTTAATTAAAACACATTCTTCATTGTCCAAAATTTGGGTAATAAATGCTCTACAAAATGCACTGAGAAGGAAGTCCAATGCTCTGTGGCCGCATTTTGCACCTTTCACTCTGCCATTATGAGAACAGGCCTCCGAGGAGCTGCCTAAACCTGTGTTTAACATGGAGCTTTGTATGTCAGTGGATGCTCTGCTGGCCCCTGGGAAGAGTGAGAGCTACAAATATTATTTACTCCCTAGATTCTGGTTATACACAGACATGAAAGCCCGGGCATTGGTTCTAGTCTGCTAAGGATGGAAAGTCTATCTTTATTCAAAACCAATAATCTTTGGAAAAAGATGATGGGGAGATAATTAATTCAATGGCCATTCTGAAAAATTTATTTACAGGGAAGAATTCCAAAAGTCTCGTTTAATTACAAAGATAAAAATGCATTAATTTTACAGGTCAAGTCATTCCAGCAAGCCTCTAACTCAGGGGAAAGATTCAGAATTGAAAATTGGTGCTCTGAGTGTACCAGATAACTTTCCCCCTCCTCTCTAATAGCTTGATTGTTTTGTTTGTTTTTTAACACTGTCTCTGTGTGTTTCAGGCACTCTGGCTTCTAGGAGATGATAGGGCATCACTGCTCTACTAAATCAATATTTGTCCACACTCATAAAATATCTGAGAAATAGATGGTCATTTATATAGTCTCTTCTTTCTCCAGGTTGCCTTCTTTCTTAATGTAAACTATCTATCACCTATCACCTTCCTATATTTTCAATTACGCTTCTGTGCGACTGTCAAGTAAATCATCAGAAAAGACAACTAACTGAAACTCCTGCATTTCCAACTCAGTTCAATTTCACGCGGTCCACCTTAGAGAAATATTAGGAATAATATACTGGATATGGTTGTCTCTCAGTCTGTATTAAAGCAGCTGTCACGACCAACCTTAACTAACGCAAAAACCCGCTGAGTATAGTTGCTGTGCCACGGAGCCCTGAAACTCTTAGGGTGGGATGCATGCCTGAAGTCATTCTTCTTCTTTTGTTTTAGAAAGGCGAGCAGTGCATATACCATTTATTACATAACCCATCAGTAGAGTCCAGAATAGCAATTGATCATCGAGCATACCTGTATTTCTGCAGCTAAGTGCATGAATAGTCATAAGGGGCAAGAGAAACAAAGACTACAAATAGGTTCCTGTCAGTTTTTAAATGCATCTGGTAAGTTACAAATTGTATCAAGTAGAAAAGTAAGATTTACAGAACCATTCATTCGACAAACTTTCATGAAGCTAGGGGTTTGAGAAGCGAAAGACACCCTTTCCTAGGGAAGGAGCTCACAAAGGCAGAAAGAATAACTCGGCGTGACAACGGAGCTAGCCAGAGGGTGCTAAGGTCGCAGAAAGAAAAGATACCTAATCCAGTTTAGGAAGATTTTCCAGCAGAGGGTGATGCCCAGTCTCAGTCTTGAAAAGTGGGAACATAACCTGAAGAAGGGAAGAGATGGAAGAATGTTCTGGGCGAGGAAAATGTACTCCAAGGCAGCTACTATGGTCAGGAAGGACCGAGCAGAGGACGCTGAGAACAAGCTGAACTCAGCATCATGTCTGACAATTTCTCTACAAGTAAACATCTATTTTCGGTCTATTATGATACTGAACTTTTCTTCTGTTAAACGCTACTGTATATTTATGTCAAAGCTGCCTTTTATTGGACTCTTACTGGACCTTATCTTTGTTTCTCCTGCATAATTCTAATCAATGTCTGGGGATATTTTTTAAAAAGAATTGAAATCCAAATATGCTTCTTTGGCTTACGTGTCACCTTACCTCCATGTAAGTCAAAATCTTCACAGATATTTTCACAGCTCTGCTCTATGCCAAATTAACTGCAGAAAAATGATGCAAACTTGTATCAAAACCTACAGAAAAGGTTTCATGTGGTAGGAGCAGAGAGAGGGCAGGGCAGAGATGGTATAAGAACTCAAGTAGGTAAGATAAAAAGTAAAGTGGGTTTTTAAAACTATCATTGGAACATGTGATTTGGTGTAATTCAAAAGTAATAAATCTGAGGAGGCATATCATTTTATCACTTCAAGCTTAACTCTCAAACATGGACCTTTTAAATGTCAGTAAAAGTTGAGTTCTTTTTCTCAAAGAGTAGATGAGCATTCAAAGCATAGAACATCTTTTCAGGATGTGCTCTGAGTGTTGACAAGGAAAGGCTCATCTTTACCACTTTCTGAATATCACTGATGGGCTCCAAAGACAGACATAGCCATCAACGGCGTGCACAGATGCTCATAATCATTTGAAGAAGAGGTTTTTAGTTGGGGGAGCTGGTGTGCCGCATTTGCTAATTGCTTCCTCTGTAATCTCCCATTCAGGCTTGCTTTCTGCCTTTTGAGTCTCTGATGTGATCAGCAGCAGGTGATGCAGACCCAGTCCCCATGAGACTGTTACAGGTGCACGCGGCACTTTGCCTGTGCTAACTCATCTTGCCGTGGTGAATTTGTCAATGACTTCTATAACTTGCTCCATCAGGTTTCAAACATGCTTTAACGACCTCGAGGCTGCAATACACCCAATGTTATTTGTCTTCATGTACGTTCTTTTGTCTGTTGCTAAAAAAAAACATTTATTCAACTTGAAAGGTTTCTGATCTAATTGTTAATGTTAGTGTTTCATTATTCAAACTCTATGTTCATTTATGGAGTTGGGCCATTTCTGGATTTCTTTCTTCCTTGAGTTTCTTTAGAACACTTATTATAGAGAAGTTACAAGCCAAACTATTCAGTTTTGGTCTGGCTCAGCTAGCAACGTCTTTATTGCTTTGGATTGAGTGGCAGGTCATTGACAAATACGGCACCTCACAAGGGAACCTTGAGGACAAGGGTAGAGATAGGATATGGGCACCTGGGATTAAAGTGAAGTGCTTAGGTGGGGTAGTTCCACAGGTGACCATCTGCCAAGGCCTCTCCAAGAAGCAGCAGGAGGAAGGGCTTTCTAGATGAGATTCTTATATACCAGCAGTCAAATAATCAACTGTTATTTACTGTGTGTCTCATAGACATTTGAAATTATACAAAGACTAACAGCCCATTTAGATAGGGATCCTGAGCTATCCCTGCTTTAAAAAACCAAAGCAGATTTCTCTTTTTTATTTAAAAAAAAAAGGAAAAACATCTTCCCAGACAAACTGAAAAGCACTAGTCAACTAGTTCTTTAAGTGACTATGCAGCTGTTCCTGATGCAAGCTGTTTGGAAAGGCAAGTTGTTTTCTAAAGAAGCATTCAAAGTTTGCATAACTTTTCATCAATGCTAAGAAATAAAAGTTTTCGAGGTAGGATATGTCATGTTGATGAAACAATCATTTCTCCTCTGAGTATGAGCAATCACACATTTCCTATGATTTAGATATGATGTATGGATTACCACAAAAAGGCTTTTTTAAAGATCCCCTTTTATGGCAGGACTTTCAAAACCAGGATTTTAGATGACAATTAGGCAGAAAAGACCATATTACCATAGTCAAGATTTCAGTACAAGGCTAACACAGATGGTTGCCGAATTGGATTTTCTATCCCAGACCTCTCACCTTCGCTACAGCCCCAGACTCTGAGCTATGGAGAGCCACCTGGACATCCTGCCCTCACCTCAAATCTGAAAAGGCACAAAGGGAAAACTCGTCACTTTCTTATCCCTCATTTACCCATACAGAAACAGCAACAAAAACAAAGCAAAGAAAACCTGTGGTTCTGCTTCCCAAGTTTCCAATTCCTTCTAAAGATACCACTATTATCGTAGCCTCATTCAATCAACACATGTGAGGGAGATATAGATGGATAAGCCACATGGCCAACCTCTAGTGCACAGCATTAAAATGTGATTGGTGTTGTGACAGAGTTATGCGTAAAGTATCAGGGAATGAAGATTAGCAGTATCAATCACAGCCTTTCATAGAGGTCAGAAAATCCTTTGAGAAAAGACAACACTTAGATCGAGACTTGAAGGACTGAAAGGAGAGGAGGAACATTCCAGGCAGAAAGGAACAATGTGTGAAAAGGAGGCATGAAATTTCATGGTGAATTGCGAATAGGTCAGTGGAATCAGAAGGCAAGATAGATGTGGGAACCTGGCAGAACAAGGATGGGAATGTGAGCAGATCATGAAGAACTCTACTTACTAGGAAGTTTGACCTTTATACCAGTAGGGAACCACTTGAATGACTTGTCCAGATGCATTTCAAAAAAAATTATACCAGATTTGAAAGTTTGGATTATTGCTCGGAAAATATTCACTTAACCTCCCTTCTACTTGGAGTATATACCTCCCTGCCCCATTGACTTGGGCTTTGTAGTGTGACTTACTTTGACCAAAGGAACGTAAGTCTAACGGAAGCTTGAAGTATACTTCGCCCTATGATGGTCATGTGAAGAGCATGTTCTAGTTAGCCTCTGTCCCTTCAGCCTGGGACCCATGAGACCCACGCTGTAGCTGTGAAGCCTGGAGTTCAAAGCCTGGTCCATGGACCCCAAAACATGGAACCAAGCCCCACCAAGTTGCAGCCTGAAAAAGAGCCACTTTAGCCAACCCAAACACTTATGAGCAAGAAAAGTAAATGGTTTTTGTTACAGACCACTAAATTTGGGAATGATCTGTTACACAGCACTACTGCAGCAATAGCTGACTAACACATGCATGTTAGGAAATACGACAACAATTTTTGCCTTCCATCTAACCTTGTACTCCTTCCAAATCCAAAATACCAAGGAGATATTCTTTCAGTCCTTCTTTAGAATTGTATTACTGGAACAGCCTCCTAATCAATATTTCTGAGTCTGGTTTTGCTCAGTTCCCATCCATCCTGAAGTCTTACGTCTAGACTACTCTTCTTAAACACCATCTTCATGTCATATCTCATCTCACAATCTGCAAGACATCCCATTACATAGCATTTCAGATTCAAATGCAGGTGTTTCCAAACACCACCAAGTAGTTTAACCCCTTCACTGTTTGCACCCCAAACTAATTCTTTATGCCATATCTTTGTTCAGGCAGAAGAACTCACTATTTCTTTTCACCTCATCTACAAAGCTTCATTTTAAGCCACCTTTCTTCCATGTAGTAATCACCCTTCCCAAACTTCTTAGAGCTGCAAGGACTACACAGTTCTATGACATTTTTAGTCTATATCCCAGGAGCATCTAGTTAAGCAGTGACTTTGTATACGTGTATATCTTACTTTCCCAACTACCTTGAAATCTCCTTGAAAGCCAGAACTACATCAAATTTTACTACATTCTCTTGTCCCTTCCCCCACCCCATTCCCCATTCTTTGCAGAATGGCTGGACACAATAGACAATGGAAATTTGTTTGATACCCTAAAATAAGTTTTCATTTCTTCAATACATATTGATTAAGCCCCTACTATGTACCAGGCATTGTGATATGTGACGGCTGAAAAAAGATGAACAAACTGTCACCTATGGCCTCAAAAGCTTTGCAATTTACAGCAACAATAAATATACAAAAGGAAGCATTACTGATTTCCCCTGAAGGAATCTCATTTCGTTTGCTGCATATATTTTAAATGTTTATATCTATTGCCAGATTAAAAGGCTGAAAGGGGAGCATGATAGATGCACTTGCTGAAGTCACACTCATGTCTTACCCAGAGAATTTTCTTAACCTAATTGCCACCACTCTGGGAACATGATTGTCAATCCTTACTTATTTTCTTCACAAAGGCAGTGAGGAGGAGCCGAAAGGGCATCTGGGGAGGGAATCTTCTGCTAAAGCACACTATTTATAGTTTTCCAGTTTACCAGAAACAAATATTTAAATGCGTTTTCTTAATTTTCCCCCGTCATCTGACAGAGATGCAGCAACTTCCCTAATTTATCAAAGAGCCAGTGTATCACATTACAGAATCAATGCACTAACTAATGGAATTTCATTCTCTAGGTACACTGTCTGGCTTTTTTTTTCTTTTTATAAATGGAGAGTGTATCTAAATAACTGAATCTTATACCTGGCACATCTGGGGGAAAATTTAAAGTCCTATTATTGATTATGAAATAGAACTCAACAACAGAATTTTAAAGTAACATTGCCAAAAGATTCTGAAAAATAGCCTTGATGCATTTACCAAAGGTGAAATTTAATTGAGGACCACTTCCAGCCTCCAGTATGTCAGCCACATTTTAAAAAAAAATTGTATTGGGGTATAGTTGATTTACAATGTTGTGCTAGTTTCAGGTGTACAGCAAAGTGAATCAGTTATACATATACATATATCCACACTTTTTTTAGGTTCTTTTCCCATATAGGCCATTACAGAGTATTGAATAGAGTTCCCTGTGCTGTACAGTAGGTTCTTATCAGTTATCTATTTTACATATAGTAGTGTGTATATGTCAATCCCAATCTCCCAATTTATCTCTCCCCCCCTTATCGCCTGGTAACCATAAGTTTGTTTTCTACATCTGTGATTCTACTTCTGTTTTGTAACTAAGTTCACTTATACCCTTTTTTAGATTCCACATATAAGCGATATCATATGTTTGTCTTTCTGTGTCTGACTTACTTCACTCAGTATGGCAATCTCTAGATCCACCCATGCTGATGCAAATGGCATTATTTCATTCTTTTTTATGGCTGAGTAATATTCCATTGTATACATGTGCCACATCTTCTTTATCCATTCCTCTGTTATGGACACTTAGGCTGCTTCCATGTCCTGGCTATTGTAAACAGTTGTCAGCCACACTTTAATGAACATAAGAGTTGGAGTGTTGGACATTTCAAATGCAATTTGATACTAATTACGAGAGTGGATGTTTAACCACATAAGTGAATAAGTTTGCCCGCACGTTTAGTCCAAGTTCACAATGGTCCCTGGCTATGACAGATGCCAAATCAGAAGAGGAGTTGATATCACCATTGGGTAAAAGCCTTCAAATGACCAAGAAGAATAATTACGTTAATTTACATTGACAGACACAGTGAGATTTTGACAAATTAAAGTATTAAGTTTCTCTTAATACTTCAAATAACTGCATGTTTAGATATCTAACTGGTGAAAGAGCATCCAAGAATTCATTGTCTTCAATTCTCAATCTTTCAATTTGAAGGAGTATTTTCCAAGAAAAGTAGACTCTTTGGTGGGGGAAAGAAGCCTGAAATGTTGAAGACTGAACTCTATTTACAGCTCCCTGGCAACTAAAATGGGAAACCTAAGCAAATAAAGATAGCAGGACCCCGGCAAGGGTGGGAAAGATTGGGATGACAAAATTAAATTTCTCTGGGACCTCTTCCAGGCTGATCTGTGACTGAAAAAAAAATAAAGTGTTACAGTATGCCACTGCAAAGAAACAGATGTCAGGAAACCCAAATTTGAGGGGAAGTGGTGCTTCAAAGTACCACACTATAGTGTGACATTCTTGTTGATCATCTTTGATCTTCAGATACTTTTGAAAGACTCTGTTAAACTCTTAATTAAACCTAACTTTCATTGTAAAGAACTACAATTTAGCTGCGAGAAACATTTTAGTACAAAGACAAAATACATAATCCTGGGGGAAAAGAAAAGGTCCAAAGACCACATATTCAAGCTGTTCTGAGACAAAAAGGAGAGCTGTTGCAAGTATTTTGGAGTCTTAAGTGGAAAAGGGACTGGGGAAAACGGATTTTTTTTAAGCGAAACCAGTATTTCAAATTATTCTGGGCCTACTTTAGAGCAGACATATGGCATTAAATATGCAATAATGAAAAGAAAGAACACAGTCGCAAAACTGGAATGAAGGACTAAGCATAGAGCTTCCTACAGAATTGATGTCTTCTAGAAGTCTATGACCTTAATGTAAACTTTGGGGTGCCTGAGTTATTGGGATGAATAGGCCCCATTATCACTCATTCTCTGGAGAACTAGCAAGCATAGAAATCGCATTTTATAAGAATCATCTTTTAGATTTAATCTAAAATAGAGCTCCTACACACACACACACACACACACATACACACACCCCCCCCCCCACTGAACACAGTTTGCTATTTGTGTGTTCGTGAATTTAGGAATACTCCTGAAGACAACCAACCATAAGGAAATGAAGCAACAAACAGAGTTCAACCTTACAGACTCCATAGCCCCTTTCGGCAGCTTCTCCCTCATTTCAAAGACCTCTCCCACTCCCGAATGTGCTACCCAAACAAAATTATACTAGCTCTATCCTGCTATCTTCTCATCATAAGAGCAAACAACTTGTGGGTTCTCACTGTATTTAGTAACTCAACATCTTACCTCTCCTAAGACTATCAGCCTTTAAAAGAAGAGAACAAGTCTATGCTAGATTCAAAGGAATGAGCTCCACGAACTAGTAGGGGAGGAATTTGGGGGGCAAATAACTCTCCTCCAACCCTCAGGCCACCTTATGTGATGAAGCCCTCCTTTCCCAAATGCGTACGCCAGGCTGTGTCACCCTTGGCGCTACTGCTCTTTGGTGCTGGAGGGCTCTCTGTCATGGAAGACTGCTGTGCACTGTAGGATGTTGAGCAGCATCCCTGGCCAATAGCATCCCTTCACTCAGTTTTGAAAACCAAAAATCCCCAGATGTTGCCAAATGTCTCCTGGGGGGCGAAATCACCCAGCTGAGAAGCGCTGGTCTACGTGAAGACAGGCCTTACTTGCAAACACCAGTCATCTTAAATTCAGTGCCTCAGATTGTGGTTTTTGTTCCTGTGCAGTTGCTGTTAGTACATACATCACTCTTCAGAAAAAACAAAACAAACAACAACAAAAAAAACAGGAAACCTGCTCATCACAAAATAATTAGCAGAATTGGACTCCAGTCAAGAGCTTTTGTTCTTGTTTCATCGAAGAAAAATTTACACATGAAAATATTCTCAAGCAAGGACTCAATACATCATCACATTCTTTGCCCTCAGACTTATTTACAAATACCTATTTGAAAATATATTAAAGGGCAAATGACTATATTCCTTTAGACTCACTGTGGCTTTTGAAATTACTGCATCACAAAAACAGATGGAATGAAAAAATAACTTAAGAACATATGAAGAGGCAGAGCTTTGTTTTTGCAAAAATGCTAATATTAGATCCCTGACTTGTACAATACATGTCTCTGGCTCAAGTTAGACATACTGGTCTATAGAACATGTTGATTTTTAAATGAATGTTTACTTTTGCTTAACTTTTTTTGGTACTCCCCATCTCCATTCCTGATGGTTTCCTGAGATCAGTGGAACTCAACTAGGAGCAATTTTGTCCCCCTCCCCCCAGGGTGAGGGATTGGTCAATGTTTGGAGACATTGTTGGTTATCACAACTCAGAGGTGGTGGGAAGGGGAACACGGCTGACATGTAGTGGGTAGAGGCCAGGGACGCTGTTAAACATCCTACAATGCACAGGACGGCCCCCACCACGGAGAATTATCCGGCCCCAAAAGTCAATAGTACCGAGGCTGAGAAATCCCAGTCTAGACACATAATTAGAGCTCCCATACACAGCCCCTGATTTGGTTACAACCTATGGGAAAGAGGTGGTACCCACATCTTCTCCATTTGTTTAATGACCATGATGCCTAGGCTATTACCTGAAAAATCCAATTTTTTGGAAAGAGAAGACAAAGAAATAACTTCATTCTTCTTGGTTAAAACATTCTTGGTAAACTAAAAAATTAAAGTATTGTTGGAATAAAATCATATCTTTTAAATGGATGAATTGTAACATTTGCAAAAAACAAGGACCATTTTGGAACCCAGTATCTGTGGGTTATGCATCTCAACCTCCACGGGGAGCTTAAGGCTCTTTTCCTCACCCTCTACCCCCTCACCCTCCCCCAAGAGGAGGCAGCTCCTCGAGGGGCAATAATGCTGAAGGGCTTCCCCAGAGGAAAAGGAGGCCACCATGATAGAGGGTGGGGACAAAGAGTGAGCAATAAGGAGAACTCAAGTAGGGGCAGGGTAAACAAAAAAAGAGAGAGAGAGAGAGAGAGAACTCAAGTGAGGCTCCAATCCTCCTCCCCCTTTAAGGAAATCTCTTCACCATGAATTTATTTTCTCTTTACATCTCTTTTCAGGAATCCCAGCTAAAATTTTTGAATGAGAGCTCTGATCTCACTTAATTTTTTTTTGAAGATTTATGTAATCGTATCACATTGTTCCAAGTTCTCTAAAGGCAGTGGAACTCAACAGAGGACAATCAAAATATTCAGGTACAAAACACAGGTGGTGAAAGATCACACCAAATGCAGGCATCTCCTTGGGACTCTGGGAAAGCCACACTAGATTCCTATCCTGAGAGACTAAACACGTGGCAACAGCAATAACATGTTGGTTTTTGTAATAATCCTTGAAAGTATATAAATAAACCAAATCTCTGCAAATAGAAATCCTGCGAGCTCTTCTTGTGATTAAGAATTTAAAGCACCAATCTTCTCCTGGGCTTGGAGACTTTTAGAACAAAAAGTTTTAAGTGGAACTGGAAAACAGTTATATATTACGGATGCACCCATATTGCTCATGTAATATTTATAAGCCTCAGAATGATCATTTCTGATTATTCCCAGCTGATTTTAACAACAGATTTTTTTTTCTCTCTTAATTAGGTGCCTGCATGCAAACAAAAGCCTATTATAGCACTCAGAAAGAACACACTGAATAAAATTAGAGCACATCTATCTTCTAAATCATTGGATAGTAGTCTAGATATAAAAATAAAATGGTTCCCTGTGATCTGGATGTGAGCGCACTTGCAATAAAACTTTTATACGATTTCAATTGCCACTGTTTGTAATCACGGCAAGCAAACCCAAAATCAACTCGAAGTTCATATAATGCATCTCAACTGAGATGCACGCTTTATCAGTGTCAAAGGTAGGGTTGTCTCCTTTTCTGTTTAGAGGAGCAAATTTCTAAATGTTCTCAGGTGACTAAGGTAGATAACTAAAATGTAAAGGAAATCATTTTTCCTATTGCTCAAAGCACAGAAGAAATATTCCAGTTTCAAGAGGATGTAAGAAGGGTGGAACTTTCAGAAGCAATCACTATCCGTAAGCTTGACTTTGATAGTCTATTCAACTGCAATTAGTGTCTAAATTTAAATCCCTGTCTGTGGTTAGAATAGAGGTACAAAGTTACGTGTACATTTGTACACGTACATTTGAAATACATTTGTATTTCAAGAAAAAGATAAAATAGATTCAAAGGCATGGGATGTGCACAGGTAACAATAAAAGTCTGGCTCCTTGTTTTACATGATAATTAGTTTACGAAATCATACCTTGTAAGTGTTTATGCTTGAAACATTGGACCGTATTTTGAAATGCTGTTAAGGATTAGATTCTGTGACACAGACCCTAAGGTGACCCCCCAATGATTCCCATCCTCCTGGTATTGGCATATTTCACCATAATTCATTTTCAAAGTTAGTAAGAATTATCCAAGTGCTTAGTGATACAAAAAATAAGGTACTATGGGAATAAAGAGGGACCTATTCTAGGGTGAGATGTTGGCGGGGTGTGGTATGGAGAGGAGAGAAGACAGGGTACACAGCAGTTCTATATACGCTGAGTTTCAAGAAAAAGCACTGACCCTAATGTGAATTAAGATCTTGAAGATACCAAGATATGGAAACAACCTAAGTGCAGATGAATGGATAAAGAAAATGTGATACACACACACACACACACACACACACACACACACACACACACACACACTTGTCCCTTGAACAACACGAGTTTGAGTTGCATGACTCTACTTATATGCTGATTTTTTTTCAATAAATATACAAAAATATACATGTAAAACATCGTGTGCAAGACTTGTATTGAAGGGGATAGTCTATCCTTACAGAGGTATACGGTGATATTTAATATAAAATTAAGTGTTAGTTTTCTTACTGTTTTATAACTTTGTTTTCAAAGAATTACATTACTGTATAGTATGTCTGTCTTTCCCTCTCATGTATCAGCTTATCATCACAAGTGTTTTTTTAAATGTAACAGTGTTTTCAATACTGTGTTATAAATATGATTTATACTGTATGGCACAAATATGTTATAAGGATTCATTCATGAGTGTACAGTGCTACTGGATTGAAGCAATCATATCGCTTGCACAAGGCAACCATAAAGCAATCACATTGCTGCTTCTTCATTACCAATGCATGAATCGTTACATCTGTAAATAAATATGAATTTTCACATTATCTTTTCATTTTGATGTCTAGTGTAATACACATAACATCTACAGTATTTTGTAGCATGTAAGACAATTCTGATGTAGGTATTGACAGACAAGTCATCTTATAAACAGAGATGTGAACTCACTGTATAGATAAATACAGTATGATAGTGAAAATATATTTTCTCTTCCTTATGATTTTCTTTTCTTTCTTTCTTTTTTTTTTTTTTTTGCCGTGTGGCATGCGGGATCTTAGTTCCCTGACCAGGGATCGAACCCATGCCCCCTGCAGTGGAAGCATGGAGTCTTAACCACTGGACCACTAGGGAAGTCCCGCTTATGATTTCCTTAATAACGTTTTCTTTTCTCTAGTTTACTTTATTCTAAGAATACAGTATATAACACATATAACATACAAAATATGTGTTAATCGACTGTTTATGTTATTGGTAAGGCTCAATGGTAGGATATTAGTAGTTAAGTTTGGGGGGCAGTCAAAAGTTATATATGGATTTTCAACTGCACAGGGGTCAGCACTGCTAATCCCTACGTTGTTCAAGGGTGAACTGTATATACAATGGAATATTATTCTGCCTTAAAAAAGAATGAAATCCTGCCATATGTGACAACACAGATGAACAGAGAGGACATTATGCTAAGTGAACTAAGCCAGACACAGAAAGACAAATACTGCATGATCTCATTTCTATGTAGAATCTAAAAAACTTGAATTTATAAAAGCAGAGAGTAGAATGATATTACCAGGGGCTGGGAGGTTGGGGAAATGGGCAAATGTTGGTCAAAGGGTATAAAGTTTCAGCTAGGCAGGATGAATACGTTCTGGAAGTAAAAGTAAATCTTAAGTGTTCTCACCACACACACAAAAAAATAACTATGTGAGGTGATGGGTGCATTAACTAGCTTGACTGTGGTAATAATTTCACAATGTATATCAAAATATCACGTTGTATACTTTATATATACAGTTTTTATTTGTCAGCTACACCTCAGTAAAGCTGGATAAAATTTTTTTCAATCTTAAAGATGTTCTCTTTTTGTCTCCTAATTTTCTAAATGCTTCAAAACAAATTTTTGTATTTGTGGTGTGTGATTTATTCTCTACAAACACACTCTACTCATTAAGATTCTACTTTTCCTAGCAGCCCTGACTTATGTTGCTCATAATAACCATTTCATTACTTCAGTGATTCAGTTTAGATGTCTCCTGCAGTAATTACCAGAAGGATTTCTTTTTCTTCCTCTCTAAGATGGATAGCATATATTCTTTGAATCGGTTTTCAATTCCAAATGTACTTTGTTTTGTTTTTATTTTTTTAAATAGGCACAATGCCCTAGATAGCTCAATCTTGCTAAAGTAGCTATGCTGCAGTAGTCATGGGTATAGTTCTCTTCTTACTTCTCCACTTATCATTTAACACATTCTACTGTTGAATCACAGGGAAGGACATCAGCCTTGGAGAGGTTTTCCAGGAGGAAAAACCAACGAGAAGCCCCAAAGACATCAGATTGTTCTGACTACCCATCAGAGCCCCAGAGAACAAAAACACGTGGGCTGACAGATGTCCTTGAGTCCGCTCTATCCACAGATTCCACTTCTGAGACCCAGGACCATGCCAGAATACTCTGAAAAGCAAATTACACAAACACAGCCATTTGCTCAGAGTTTGTTTTCTACAGTTCCAGCTACTTTTTAATAAGAAGCAGCAGCAAAATCTATACCTAAATGCCTTCTTGACATTTTTTATTCATTATACATGAGAAAAAAAACACTATTTGCTTAATAGTCAAGTACAGTTTGCTACTGTTTCCATGAACCAGGATTTATCCTGTTTTGTTTTGTTGGTTGTTTTGTTTGACAAGAAAAAGCCCTCTGTGATAAATATGATCCTGTGCAATGGAAAGTTAAAATAAAAATCTGACGCAATCCAAAAGAAAGGACAAAATAAAGTGAAAATGATCACAGAACTGGTCCCATCAAAGCTGATGAGTCATGGCAAATAAGGAGGAAATAACTGGGTCTAATGAAGATGCGGAATCACAGCCATTCAGGGTGTTTTTGAGCCAGGTTAATCTCTTAAACTGGCTGGTCATTGGTAATTCTCGCTAGGCAACAACGTGAATAATGATGGGCTTGTTTGATACACAACAGAAGTGTGTGATCTGAGGAGTCACATTATACTTGGTCAATTGATCTAATATTTAAAACTATGTCTTCCAATTCCTTTGACAATTGCAATTAACACATTCAAAGGGACAACCAGATTGATGCCCTTGCCGGAAAGTAGGTTTTCCTTTCCATTTAAATAAAAATCGGTTTACTGATCAAGGCTGCAGCTTACCTGAAAAAGGATGTGTAGTCAAGAGTGTTGTGTTTTAAAGATTTCTTTTTTTAAAAAAAGGGAAGACAGCACCAGATCAAGGCGGCATGATTTTTTTAAAGAAAGAAAAGAATAGCTTTTAGAGGAAATACTTTTATCTTCTATGGTATTCACTATCAAAAGGCCAGTAGGCCCTCCTCTATCGTTCCTTACTTTTTCATGAAGAATTTGTCTTTCAACTTTTTGTGTGATAAGCTACAGATTATTCAGACACCTCTGTTGCAGAACCTAAAATCGCAGGCCAGAAAACAGCTTGAGAAGAATCTACTCCCCACCTCACCCTCAGCGAAGTTTAGGATTAATTTGGCAGAAGAGACGTTCACCCAAAGAGGGAACATTCAGGAGCGCCAAGGAGAGGAATATCATAAAACCTCCCTGTCCCCAAACTGCTCTCCCATGGCTCTGCCACAGCCTCAACAATTCCCAGTATGAGAGTCACTGCTTTTAATGGTGGTATTTTTCTCTGGAGACCCCTGATAAAATGCAAATGTCATGTCTGGAAAGGGCAGGGTACTCACCTATACCCACCCACTAACTTCACATAATTCACCAAATAAATAGCAGCTCTTTGATTTAAGCTGAGAAGTTGGCCAGCACTTTATAGACATGGATTTTCAGGGCTAGCACCAAAGACTTATTTTCCTCCAGGCTCTCTGCCCACCAGCAGGAAAGCGCGTAGAGTAAGGCTATACTGTACACAGCTTCCAGGTAGAGTTCAATTTTCCCTCTATCAATTATATTAACTAGGAATTACATTTGTCCTCATCCCTTACCCACCAGAAATAGAATTATCATCTTCTTTGTGCAGTAAATGCCCCCAAAATTTAGTGTCCCCAAATGCAAAAAGAATAAGGAAAGGTCAGGGGTTTTTCCACTGGGCTTCCTAGAGTTCTAGGAAAACCATAATGAGGCAACAGTAGGTAGAAGGCTCAGGCGGCGGTATGAATGCTTTCTCGCCCCCACGGTTATTTACTCGGATCTTACCAAGCCCCCACTACGTGCCCGGTGCTACTCAGTTAGATGTTCTACATGTTTTAAACCTTCCCAACAAGTCTGCAAAGGAGGTAGCATTTTTCTCAATTTTATGGAAACGGAAACTAAAGCTCAAAGATAATTTTCCAAAGTCTCGATGTGTCTGACTGCAATGCCTGCAAATTTTCTTGATAGAATGCTTTGTCCTATATTCAAAATGGTATCATCTTCTTTGGATGAACACTTAAATAACTGGAAGCACTAAACGGAGGCACAGGCCTCACAGATTTGAGGTACCTGCTCTTGTTCTATGCAAGCCTCTGCCCTCCTTTGTGATGTGATTTATGCTCAGGGTCACCCGTGCCCATCAGACTCTGTGACAGAGCAGAGAACCAACAGTCAAATCTCAGCGTCCCAGGCCAACGGCCTCATTTGCCTGACTCCTCTCACCTTCTCCACCTGAGCTGACAAGCTTGTGTGGTTTTCCTGCCTCCCAGCAACCCTTCAGGAACTCTGCTCCTGGGCCTGGCACAGTGGGGAAAGCAAGGCTCCTCCATTAAGCTTTCCTGCTCTAGATTTTCCGACCGCGTGGACTTCATCTTTCCCGCCCGATACTGCCCCGCTGCCCCCCCCCCCCACACACACACATGACAGCGGTCGGCCTGGGGCAACGGCTCCCGGTCAGCAGCCACCTCTCTGTGACCCTCTCTCCTCACTCCAGCCCGCAGCTCCCATTTAATGACGGCCTAGATTCCCGGCGAACCACACACTGGGCTCAATGTCCTGCACTTGCCGACAGCTCATTGCCGGCTCAGAAAGAGATTCTCATTAGCAAAGCTGCTCAGAGGGCTGCCACCCCAGATCTCCCGCGTGGCTTTTCCCACCTCTTCGACTCCCACGGATCTCCTGGTTTCTGACAATTGCTTTGGACTTTTAACCTTTGCCTTTGCTCTTTCCTAGGCCGCGTTCAACTCTCTGTCTCTTGACTTTGACTTTTCTCTCAGCAAATCCTTCACCTCCAGGCTGACCTGTGTTCCACTGTAAACCACCCACTCCAGATCTCTAGTTCAAGCCTTACTCCCAGCTTCCAGCCCCTCCTGGGACCTGACCCTATGCCCACCCCTTTGAGCTGTGCCCAGGGTCTGTCAAGCCCGACTCCCTTTCATGTCAGGAACCTTTGATCACTGTCAATCGCTGCTGGATCCAATCCTGATTCTCCTTAAGAGTTGGGTAGAATTCATTAACCACCATCCTTAGAGCCTGTGAGCTTTCTTTGGCAGAAGACAAGTTTTACTGCCTATTCCCTAGTGTTCTATAGCATTCCTTATCACCAGCGGGTCTCTATCGGTCCAGTTTCTTTCTTAGGAAGTGGTTAGCTTTCTCTCTTAATGACAAAGGAGAATAACACAAAAGACAGAGAAAACAAAGAATGAAAACTTATCAGCAAAAAAATCACACAGAAGCTTTCTTCCAGTTAGAAGATGAGCTTTACAGTCGGTTCCCCATCTTCGTCCAGACATGCTCTGGAGAGCAGTGCTTCTCCCACTTTCAGAATCATTGGAGGTACTTGTTAAAATGCAGATTCTTGTTCAGTAGGTGAGGGGACAAGGGTATGTTTCTAGCAGGCCTCAGGTGACGCCCTGGCTACATCAAGGCCTACAATTTGAGCAGCAAAGCCCTAGATCCATCAACGGCTGGAGATGGATGTATACCTGGCCTCCTCCTTAAGCAGGACGTGCAAGATTAGATAGCCCTGGTCTCTGACTCAAACCATAGCCCTCATCTTAGAAACACCACATTTTACAGAATACACTTAAGCAAAACCAAATGTTTTCAAACATAACAATGATTTTTTTACTCCTAGCTATGGATGGGAACCTGAATTAATAGACATAGAGGTTGTTTCTTTCAACAAGGGGAGGAGAAAGGACATAGAAAGTGTGAATTAGAGGCATTGAAGTGGAGGTTACTGGGTAACCTGGCAAAAATAAAGTAACTGAATTCTAGTGCTTAACAAATAAAAGACCTCCAAAGACATGACCCCATGAGAGAGGGAGGCAAAATCAAGCCTTCATTTCAGAAAGTTGCACTGGGCTAACTCCAGAGGACTGGACTGAATCTAGACAGGTAAGAATCTTGTCTATTATCTATCTTGAGGTCTGGCAGCTTTTACTGGCTGAAAAGTTTTCCCTCTTTGTAATCAACCTAAATCCTTGAGCTTTAATATAAACTAATTTATTCTTACATACTCATAAGGCTAAGGCCACCTGATTTCTATCTCTTCTAGATGTGGCATATAATTGAAGATGATTTCTAAATTTTTTCAATATTAATGACTAGCGTGTGTAAGGCATTCAATATGTGCTTTATGTGAATCAATCTCAATTAATTATCTTAACAACACAAAGGGTAGGTACTCTTTTAGTTCTATTTGGCAGATGAAGAAAGAAGAGAGGGAGAAGCAAGCAATGTACCTGAGGTCTCAGGAGTGAGCAACAGAACCAGGATTTGAACTCGGGCATCCGACTCTAGCCCGAAGTTCTCCACTACGCTATCCTGCTTCTTCATTACTACTTTTGTTTTTTTCAAACTGGACAATTACAATTTACTTTCTCATAAACTGTCCCTGGAAGACTCCTCTGGAATTCTAATGAAAATTCCTCCACGTGGACTCCAGAGCAGGAACTAATTATGATCTGAGAATCTAGCTCGAGAGAGAACACAGAAGGGACGTTCTCCTCCACTTACATGTGTTCTTTCATCCACATTCTATACTGCATCACAGTTTGGATTTCTTCCCCTACAATTCTAGTCGCTGCTCAGTGTATGATCTGTCCTCTCTGAGCCCAGAATCCTTTATTAAAAGTCATACGCAGGATGCTTTAGGTTCCAAATTTTAAAAATAAAACTGGAACTGGCTTAAATGATAAAGGGAATGTATTAATCCACATAACTGAAGAACCCCCAAGACAGGACAGTCAAGAAGCCAGTTTCTTTTCAGCATTTCACATTGGCATTGAAACTGTTGGCCTCATCTGGGGCCAGCCCGCCTCAGAGTCCTAGGATATCGATGACCAGGGATTCTCAGAGCTACATGATTTCTCATTTGCACTTGAGAGGAGGGCCATCTCTTCCCCAAACCATCAAATAAAAGTCCTGAGCTTCACTCTGATAGAACCAACTCATCATATTGGATCCATTATAAGATGCATATTTTTCATACTGTAACATCTCTGAAGTAAAAATACATCTTACAATTGATGTATAGTTATGTCAGGGTTTTTCCTCATTTTTTCCTCATGATACCTAAAATAGTGTGTCATTTTTGGTACCTAACACTGGGACAATAGGCCTAGACCAATCAGGAATTATCTCTAGAGCTGGGGCAGCCCCAATCTCTGTACCAAATGCAGTACTGCTATTTCCCATGGGGGAGGGTGGAACAAACGTTGGGAAGACAGTCGAAATGTTCTTTAAGTTACTAGGCACGTACTAATAGGGAAAAATCTAGTGCAAAGTCATTTGTTCTTTTATCCCATCACTTATTTATTCATTAAAATGAAAGCATTTATTGAATTCCAACTATGAGCTGGTACTCTTCGAGGTGCTAGAATATAAATGATTGAGATACAGACCCTGCCATTGACCAGCTTATACTCTATACTGCTATTACATTGTTAAATTTTATATATACATATGTTTCTACATAAGCAGTACAATTTTAATAGTGTAATAACTCTGGAGTCATGTTCTACGAATAATAACCAGATAATAATCAGCTAAAGGAAATGGCTAGGCCATAGATAATGTGTTATATGGAATCTTATACTCAAAGAGCTTTGCTGCAAGTGAAGGAAGCACGTTTCCCAGGCCCTAACAAATCTGGGGCATGTAACGCAGCAACTCAGATTCCGATTTTGGAGTAAGAATGGCAGGCCGGTCCATGGCTAAGATGCAGTCAGTGACTCATAGATTCCGGAAAGGGAGGAAATGAAGAAACGCTGAGGATCAGATCATGACCTGCAGAAATCTAAGAAGCCCAGTGGAAAAACCCCTGACAAATTCAGCCATTACAAACCATGTGAGACACAAATGATCTGGAAGAGGGGAAAAACAATTGTCAATTACACATACTGACCGCCAGATCAATACTATATTTATTTGCAGGGGAAGCTTAAACCAGGGGACAATCAAACAGAATTAGATTGAGCCAAAGGATGATTATGAGATTCTTAGCTGGGAACAAATTCTCTGTCTCAGCTGCGTATAGTATGAGATAAATAACAGACATTTGTGATGAGCGCCTCAGTGAGGTCAAACCACATTAGCAAAACTAGCAAGTGCTTTAGGCAATCACCAAAACCTGCCGGGAAAAATCATTTTGCCCAGCCAAAGTGGCAGAGATTTGCAGTCAGCAGAAATTTGACTCCTGATACCTACTCTTTCTGCTGCTCTGGTACTCCCTATATAGTTCTTATCTATGAAGAACAGTGACATCCTGCAGATCATCTGCATAGAGCATTACTAGTTAATTTTTGCGATTGAGATGTAGTCGGTTAGTGCTGAGACCAAGCCCTTCTCCCCTGTTTTCTAGGCAGCCAGTGTGATTAGGCATTTACCCTGATCATGGTATGTGGACTCTTGGCAATGGAGAGGCAAAAGTGATCAAAAAGCTTGCACACAATGTGGCAGCATCAGACACTATCTGGGAAGGCAAGTCCAATGTATGTATTACACCTATGTATTACAAAGTGCAAAGGGCCTGCAAGAAGATCAGATCACCAGATGGGCCCCAGGAAGAGAAAAAAAAGACATCAGGAAAAGCTTTCCTCCTTTGACTTTTCTGATAATCACTGCTTAATATGGGATGAAGATTGTTATGGTGACAGGAGGGGTAAAGGTTACTGAGTTGAAAGGGAAATGGAGAAGAGACTTGATATACACTTTTGGAAAAGTGTATCTCTTTGATTTAGGCTGGAGACCCAAATTGCTGCCTACTCTCTTGGTGCCACTAGGCATCATAAAATTAGTAAGGTTTCCCTAAATATAGCAAGTTATATCTGTCTCTGGTTTTGCTACAGTATCCTAGAAACCCCCAAACACCACAGCTGTTGGATCTGAGAGTAGAGGAGGAATGTACTATTAACAGTTTATTACTGTAACTCAGTAAGACTAACTGTACTTTGGATATTCCAGTGAGGGTTGTTGGGAGCGGAGAGAGGCAGAAATGGGGGTGGGGAGTGGTTAAAGCAACCCTTTAAGTCTATTAAGCTAATTACCTTGACAGATGTTAGTAAGAAGGAACTGACATGTTACATATTTTTAAATAACAAAGACAACGATGTTTTATTAAATCATACAGATTCTAGGCTTTCGGCATCTCCCTAATCCCAAACTTAGCCAGCCTTTCACAGACCACAACATTTCACACAAATTCATCAGTGGGTTTATATCAAGAAGGCCTTGGGCTCTTAAGTATTTCATCCTGATGATTACTGCCACTTATCAAGGGAACTTTAAACTTGAACCCAATTTCCAAGCTGCATGACAACCCCCTACAAATGGTTTAAGGCCATGTGGAATCTTAATACCCGTGATTTCTTTATTCTATTATCCAAGTCATTGATGAAAGGCTCCCTCTTTTGAGATCTAAGGCCTAACGCCATGGAAATCCACTAGTGCTTTCACACTTGGGATGGCACTGCCCCAACAGTAACGTTCTTGGGGCACGCTCCTCCACAGCTGACTTTATCAACATTGACAAGGAAGTTCAGTAATTCAGCCTACTTTCGGTAAATGGAATGGGGCTGTACTAGAGGCGTCACCCAGGAAGACTTTGCAGGCACTTTGCCATCCTGAGAGCCGAGAAGGGGTCCCTCTTAGTAGTCCTGCTGCAAAGAGGAAATGCCGATGAGAAATAGCCTCTGTTTTTGGTCAAGTTGCCAATGACCCAATAAAGCTGGAGATAAGATCCAATTATCCAGATTGTTCAGGCCAAGTTTACTGCCTTCACACCCAATCATAGCCTGCCTGGCTGTAAACTTTACTTTGATAATAGACTTGCCTAAAATTGTCTCATATACTGTCTTCCCATCCCAGCATCCTTTTATAAGTTTCTTTACGACCGCAAGGCAAGGCCACTAACTGCCGCAAAATGTAATCCAACATCTATGAGACTCTTGGTTGCGGTTATATTTCTCTGCTTCAATTATTTTAGTATGAGATAAATGATAGGCATTTTTGACCAAAGCACAGTGAGTTCAAAACTAGCAAGTGACTTAGGTAGTCATCAAAACCTTCAGGGAAAAATCATTTCAACAACCCTAAATTTATTCGTGGAACGGATGAGCTTCCTATCCCTCAACAGGCATTCTTTTGCTTCCTGCCAACAAACTCATGGTTATCTTGTCTTCCTCAGGACTACCTACGACCTTTTAAAAATACTTCCCTATAATGACTGAAAAATAGCTAATACCACCTCCAGGAAACTCCCATTTATAGTAATACATATGAAGGGAGATTTCGTCAGTTGAAAGAATATCTGAATTGGAATGAATACAATAGAGAGACTAAAACTTTACTTAGCCTAAATAATATTTGAAAGTAAGCCCCCCACTGATTCCTTATTTTTCTCCGATCAGAGAATAAGAAAGAGGTTGAAATAAAAGCAATGGGTTTTGGTAGGTCTGCTTGTTAGGCTTCATGCGGTTGCAAATGGCAAAAATAAATAGCTTTATTGCTTCCCATAACTGGGAAAGATGGGGCAGAGATGGAATGTAGCTTAAGTGAGTGACACAAGGGTTTGTTGGTTGAAAACACGGTTGCTGGAGCCAGGTTGCCTGGATTTGAGTCCTCTCTGCCACCCATTACCCATGTTTACCTTTGGGCAAGTTACTTAACTTCTCTGTGCCTCAGCTGCCTTATCGTGGAAAAACTAGGGAAGAGGAAAAGATGCTAGCATCTCATTTGGCTGTTGCAAATATGAGTACAGTGCCTGGCATAAAACAATAGCTTTCATCGTGAACTAGACCCAAGGCTCAAACGATGGGGGAGTAGTGGTGAAGGGGTCCCCAGCTGGTCACAGGAAAGGGAATGCAAGAGCAGAGAAGATGGAGTGGAAAGAGCTGGTGGACCTACATGGTCAAACAGAGAAAAATGAGGACACAGAATTCAAGATGTGGGGCACCTCCCTCAGTGAAGATTCCTGTGAACCTTCCACTTCTCAGAGAAAACCAAGAGGTCAGTGACTGTCGCATCTGCAATGAGCAAACCCACTCCAGCTGCCACTAGTCAGCTTCCTTAAAGAAACCACATTGCCCAGGAGTCGGCCACTTGTCAGTGTATCCCAGGCTCCCGTCAGTCTGGGTCTAAGCTGAAGGAAGCTGGTAAGCTTCCCCTCTATTCTTCAGTCCGTAAGACTGGTGTCTGGTCCTGAGGCACTGCAAGACCAGGTGTTCATTGTAAAAATGCAAATGATCAGGGCCCACGGTAAGAGCTCAAGGCACTGGAAATTTACAAATTCAAATGCTTATTGCTATGAATGCATTGTGCAAATAAAAGTCATTCAGGGACTCTTGGGAGGCACAGTTCTAATTGAGACAGTAAATTGTGACTCTAAAGGTAAACTAAAAAATGCATCCATCAGAGTTTCACAACACACCACCAATATAACAGCGCTGTCCACGCAGAGCCAGTTCATGACTATCCATTTTCAGTAGCACTGGAGGTGGGGGGAGGCAGTGTCTCCAATTTCTGAAGGCAGTGAAAGCAGCCCCAACATGGATAAGATGTATTTACATCTTAAGTCTCTGCTCAGTTCAAACTTCATGATAGCAATAGCACTTTAGTTTTTTAATTGCTGTTACCTTTTGCCATGAAAAGTATAAAGGAAACCCAGATAAATGATTAAAACTCACACCCAAGCTACTTACTTTCTGATGACTGGGGAAGTGGGGACTGAAACGAGCACAATCAGAAGAGAATCCTCGAGTGCAATCCAAATAAGTGTGGCCGTGCAGAATGTTTAATCTATCCTACTTGGGGAAAAAAATCAGCTGCATTCATACAAGTTAGTCTCTTAAAAATAAATGAAAGTGGAGATTTAAAGAATGAAGCATTCAGGAGGATTTTGGATCAAAGCAAGAGTCTGTGTGAATCAAAGGAATTGTCACTTGGCATTACTGGAAAGAAAGAAAGGAATTGTCACTTGGCATTAATGGAAAGAAGAAAGAAAGCAAAATTCAACTTAGTTGGTGATACTTATTGATTATGCTTTAGAAAATATTAGATTCATGAAAAATTAAGTCTTGGTTAAAACGTTTTGAAATCATAGATTATTTTTACATATCCATGCTATCTTTTTGTTACCGAGTCCGAGCTCACTCTGCTTGCTGCACGACAGGCCAATGAATCGGAGACGAGGTGTTGAGGCAAGGAAGACGACTTTATCCGGAAAGCCGGCAGACCGAGAAGATGGCAGACTAGAGTCTCTGAAAAACCATCTTATCAGGGTTTGGATGCCAGTTTCTTTATAGCACGCAGAGCGGGAGGAGATGAGGAAGTAGAGTAAAAGGGCCATCAGTCTTGCAAAACATCTCCTGGAATGACCAGCCTCGGTGAGGGAATGTGTTAGTTTTTTTTTTTTCTTGCAGCCATCCACAGGCGGGCGGGGTTCCCTGAGACAGGCCATTATGTATGATTATAATAACAAAAGCAACGAAAAGCAAACGTTAAAGTCAAAGAAACAGATCCAAAGTGGAGTCCGATTTAGCTCTTCCCTGTTACAATTTCAACCCATTGCCATGGTAAATTGAGGCAAGTTAAAGTTAAAATAACATTATTATGATTAGATGCAAATGTGTCCTTGGCATAGAAAAGGTTTAATTAATTCTACTCTTTGTATAAAAGCTTCTTCCGGGACTTCCCTGGTGGCACAATGGTTAAGAATCCGCCTGCCAATGCAGGGGACACGGGTTCGATCCCTGGACCGGGAAGATCCCACATGCCGCGAAGCAACTAACCCGTGTGCCACAACTACTGAGCCTGCGCTCTAGAGCCCGTGAGCCACAACTACTGAGCCCACGCGCCTGGAGCCCGTGCTCCAGAAGAGAAGCCACCGCAGTGAGAAGCCCACGCACCGCAAAGAAGAGTAGCCCCCGCTCACTGCAACTAGAGAAAGCCCGTGTGCAGCAATGAAGACCCAATGAAGCCAAAAATAAATAAATAAATAAAAGGCTTCTTCCAACTTTGTGTATGTTTTTACTAGATTTTAAGTCTTTTAGGCGGGATTTGTGTCTTAGATGTCTTTTATCAAGCACAGGGCTTAAAAAGTACTCCCTGATTGAGTCATTAAATATAAACTATGGAGTTGAGGCAGTATGACAATATTGTGAGAGATTGTGAAATAAATTTCATATTTTATGGCGAGACAAGAAAAATTTGCAAATGAAAAATGTTGCCTGCCATAGTAAACAAAGGATGTTGCCGCTGGCCACTACAGCCGCCCCACAGTGAGCCCTGAGGGGACTCAGGATGGAGACAAACGGGCTGCCTGCTGCCAAGCCCTCAGCCACTGCAGCCAGTGGTGCACCCTGAGGGGACTCAGGATGGGAAAGCACAGGACACTGGCCCTAGATAGCTAAGGTACATATGAAAGGAATGACTTCAGTGAGCCCAGACTCTTGCATCTTCCCATACTTAGAAAAGCACTAAATTAACTTGAGATGTCTGGTTTTCTTTCATTAACAGTCATCTTTTGATGTTCTGACTACCTGGTCTTTGTTGCAAAACTCCTATATATCCTGGCTCTCCCCCCTTAACCTCTTCGGAGCAGTTCCTTGGAGCTACCTGAGATGCTGTGTCCCGGGCTTGAAGTTCTCAGAAAGTCCGCCAAACAAAACATAATTCTCAACTTTTAGGTTGTGCATTTTTTTTTCAGTCGACAAATTTAAACATAAAAACTTTTCTCTGCCCTTTGGCCTCCTCTCTCCCCTCTACTGGGCATTGTGTATCTGCATTATGCATCTAACAAAACTCTCCATCAGCAGAAACACCTACTCAGACATAAAGAGCATCATTCTCCTGGCACCAACAAGACAACTCCTTAAAAGATAACCTTTTTTCTTGATCATGTAAGGGGCCACGATGACCCATGACCCACTACTCGCTAGACTGTGTAAACTGTCAATAATACATCATTTAATGCACAGCCCTGTCTCAAAAACTTAGGTATCTGTGCTTTGACTCCTAACAGGTGGAACAGTTCTCAGAGCTTTCTGAAATGCTGTTTCCGGGTTATAATCCTCAATTTGGCTTGAACAAAATTTTCCATTTCTTTTCTTAGAGCAACTGATTAATTCTTTCGCCGACAAGATATAAGAAAACTTTCCCCCTTGTTAGAGAGGAAAGAACTTGCCTTGCAAGACTATGGAACATAAGACGGTTGCTTCTAAATAACAATCAAGGTACTATTCAAGTTCCATACTGGGATGAAAACAGCTAATACCATTTTCTTTTGTATTCATGTACTGTTTGATTTTTTTATTTTAAATTTAAGATGCTGAGAGAGCGGAGAGCAACGGACAAGAAGCATGTACAACTGACACAAGAATGCTGATTTCTAGTCCCAACAACAACGATTAAACAAGAGGATGCTTTTGCTGGACTCATCCTGCCAGACAGCCCAGGGACTCTTGAAGGAGTGAAACATTTACAGGATCAAACAATGAGAAGAGCGTGTGGTCCTGGAGAAATGACAAGAGCTTTGGTAGCATGCGAATTGATGTAAATAAGCAGATATAATATCTTTTTGGACACTGAGATGAGCTATAGTGAATTGATGAGTCTTATTCCTGATTAAAATACACATAATAAAATTATTCTGGAGTATGAAGTAAGTAACACGAAGGAAAGGAATCCTTTTCAGAGGAATAATACTAAAAAATGAAGGCACTTTCATTCAGCATTTACCTCAAATTCATTCAACTATTCAACAATTATGGAATTAATTACTTTGGCAAAACACCCTTCTGGTTGAAAAGAATAACATGTAGTCCTGTCCTCTTGGGAATCTAATTTGGAAAACAGGACATGAGGTAGGCAGAATAATGTCTCCCTCAAAGATGTCCATGCCCTAACCTCCAGAACCTGTGAATATGTTACATGAAGTAGCAAAGGAAATTAAGGTTGCAGATGAATTAAATTCGCTAATTAGTTTACCTTACAATAGGGAGATTAGCTGGGGTTATCCAGGTGGGCCCAAATGTAATCACAAGAGTCACACCAAGCAATTCTGTGACACCAGCTGGGTATCCTACAATTTAACTCAATTCTGACACCGTCTACCTGGCCTTAGCATCAGATCCGACACGTTAAGGGCCTCAGTCCCACAAGACTTCCACTGCCATACCTGGTACCCCACCCCTACACTTCAGACACCAATAGCAAGTCCAGGTTGCTACCTGTGCTCCGGACTGACTGGAGGTCTCCACGACTCCCTCGTCAGATTCGATTAATTTTCTAGAGCAGCTCACAGAACAGGAAACCAGCTTTACTAGATTACTGGCTTATTACAAAGGATATTCAAGGACGTGAATAACAGCCAGATGGAGAGCTACATAGGGTGGGGTCTGGAAGGGTCCCGAGTCCTCCTGGAGTAGAGTGTGGGATGTGTCAGCCTGAAAAGGCACTTGAATACTTCTTCACCAGCCTAGAAGCTCTCTGAAGCCTGCCCTTTGGGGGTTTTGTGGAGGCTTCATTACACAGGCAAGGCTGATTGAATCACTAGCCCATGGCGATTGAACTCTACTCCAGCCCCTCACCTCTCCCCGGAGGTGGCGGGGAGGGGACATTGAAAGTTCCAACCCTCTAATTGAGATTGGTTCCCCTGGCAACCAGCCCCCATCCTTAGGTTACCTGGGGCTTTCCAAAAGTCACCTCATTAACATAACTCAGGTGTGCTTGAAAGGGGCTTGTTATGAATAATAAGCTTTATCGCTCTAATCACTTAGGTGTTACTGAGATTTTAGCTCTGCGCCAGGAACTGGGACCAAATGTATACAGTCCATATCTGTAGGTTCCGCATCTGTGGATTCAACCAATCGGGATTGAAAATATTGGGGGTGGGGTGGGGATGCCAGAAAGTTCCAAAAAGCACAACTTGAATTTGCCTCAAGTTGGCTACTAATTACATAATATTTACATTGTACTTAAAATCATTTACATAGCATTTCCATTGTATTAGGTCTTATAAGTAATCTAGAGATGATTTAATGTATACAGGAGGATGTGTCTGGGTGATATGCAAATACTATCCATTTATATAAGGGACTTGAGCATCCTCAGATTGTGGTATCTGCCATGGTCCTGGAATAGGATATTGAGGGAGGACTGTATTTCTTATTATAAATCACTATTATAAATGAGGATCACACGCTACCCCAAAATATGGCATCTTGGTGTATTGAGGGTGAAGGAGTTTGGGAAAACAGAAGCAAGAAGGTCACACTGATGGCCTCCCCCACCAACTGTCGCCTGGAACAGTTCATAAAATCCTCAAATGAGAGGGGCACTCGCTATATGGGGGCGGGGGAGGAATATCCTTATCTCTGAACACAAAGGGAGACTAAAGTGAACATTTTTTCCTGTTAACCTCTTTGTCAGTTTAATTTTCAAGACCTATCCAGGGACTCTGAAGAACCTTAGTTGGCCAGTGAAGAAGGGAGGGAAGAAAGGTATCTAAACAAAACAGGAAGGAAGGGGGCAGGGCACAACAGTTAAAAGAATGACATAGCCTTTGAGAAAAACAGGATACAGCAAAAACTGGTTAGAACCAACTAGGCCCAAGATGGCGGAAGATGTGAATTCCTGTAGACTTTGCACCTCATTATACGCTCACTGTAATGCATTAGCATGCTAAGTGACATACCCACAGGTGCCATGACAGTTCTGAGGCTGACCATAAAAGGCCAAAAAGCAGGCGGTGGCCCAATTCCTGGAAATCCCTGCCCCTTCGCCAAAATAGTTAGAATATTCCTCCCACTTGTTAGCCTATGAAATTACCCAGCCCATATATAAGGGGCTTGATATTTCCTTCTACTGCATCATTAAGGCCGGAGAATTCAGTTCTACAACTGATCTTCAGATAATGACTGTCCATCAAAAGAAGATGTCAGACAAGTTTATAAGAAAATCTGGAATAAGCAAGAAAGATTACTGGGTACCTTCAATGGGAAAGCTATGTGCTGTGTAGAGCACAACATTCTGGGTTATCTGATTCTAGCCTTTCATTTTCTTTGAGCTATTTTACAAGAGTAAATTGTAGATAACAGCAATGTAAAATAATTCCTGCCTGTAGACATGCAAATAAGTCGTCTGGTGGCAGTTGACTCCCTCAACCACATCCCTTGAAAATAAGCCAGTTTTGTGTCCATTTGTAAATTCACTTCAACATTTCTTGACTCTATACAAATCAGTAGTTCATTAATCCTACTTGGAACTGGTTGGAACATTTTTCTGGGACCCTCATTTAATTAATGAGTTACAATAAAATATTTTACGTGTTCATTTTATATTTGTATGAGTCATGATTTTACCTTTTGTTAAAAATTATCCTTGGGCTTCCCTGGTGGCGCAGTGGTTGAGAATCTGCCTGCTAATGCAGGGGACACGGGTTCGAGCCCTGGTCTGGGAAGATCCCACATGCCGCGGAGCAACTAAGCCCGTGAGCCACAACTACTGAGCCTGCGCGTCTGGAGCCTGTGCTCCGCAACAAGAGAGGCCGCAATAGTGAGAGGCCCGCGCACCGCGATGAAGAGTGGCCCCCGTTTGCCACAACTAGAGGAAGCCCTCGCACAGAAACGAAGACCCAACACAGCCAAAAAATAAATAAATAAATAAATAATTTTTAAAAAAATTATCCTTTAACAGGTTCTATCCAGGAAGTTGTTAATATTCAAGGGATCTAGAGGGAGATGACGCCAACCAGTGAATTCATCTACCTTTTTATTGTTCTATTTCTCTGGCTTGCCAACAACCACAGCTTTTCTGTAAGGGAGAAAGTGCAATACCAGATATAACAGGCAGTCTAGTGTTCTTGCAAACTGGATTTCTCAGTGTGAATAAATAAATTATGACTGATGATAAACTAGCCTCTTGTGAGCGTTGTTAGGCTACATTTGAGGCTGATTGGCTCTGAGTACCACACAATTCCCATTTCTGAAACTGCAGACCTGAGGGCCAGGTCCCAGAACATATGTTAGTAGCCAGCCTGCCTCCTCTGGCAACAATTCAACCTCAATTCTCTAACTTTAACATGGAAAAAATTTTCTAATGCTCTTGAAATATTCTAAGTATATTTTCTGAAAGGCCAAAGATGAAAAAGAGAACAAAGATGCTATTTAAAACTGGTACAGAAGACTGTTTCAAAGAGTTTTCTACACAAAAGAAAGCATAGTGATAAAAGAGGAGCTGTCCACAAGCAGGGAAGAGCTAGGTCACACTAGAGACTAATTTTAAATGTGCATACATGTGTCATAGGCCCACAGCAGCCATGAATCCCGCTAAGGGTTAATCTAACTGTACTAACAGTGAAGTGAGCTCTCGTTACTATATTCAGCATCTTCTAATGTAATGGCTTTACGTTTATATTCAGCATCTTCTAATGTAATGGCTTTACGTTATTTTTGAGTAGCTAATGTTCTCTAAAGCAGTCCTCCTCTCTTCAAACCTCACGTACATCTTTAATTGAATTTATTACAATACCACCTCCTGGAAAGCAAGAAATAGAATACAGAGTTGGGGTAGCCTCCAGTCCAAGTGGAGAAAACGGCATGTTAATAAGGACACGGAGCAGAACTGGGCAGTGAGTTCTATGCATGTGGAGAACTGGGGAGGCTGAGGGCTTCGTGGACACGCCAGCGGTCAAGCACATGGCGGGTAGTAAAAACTCTAGAGCACATCTTTCAGAGGATGTGAGCCATTGTATGGGAAGAAAAGTATCTTTCCCTTCTACCCTTCTAGGTTTTCAACTGAGGCCACCATAACAAAAGACAGATTAACATGAGAAAAGCACCCACATTTATGTTTTACGTGACCTGGGAGCCTTCATAAGGAAATGAAGATGTGAAGAAATGTTGAACCCAAGTTTGCGTGCCCAATGCACAGAGAGGCCAAACAAACCAAAACAGAGTGTGGAGCACAGAAAGGTTTATTGCAAGGGCCACCTAAGGAGAACAGGTGGCTCGTGCTCAGAAGACCTGAACTCCCCCCAGTGGGTTTCAGGGAAGAAGGTTTTATAGGCAAAATCTGGGGGGAGAGCTGCAGGGTGTGTAACCCTCCTCTGGTTTGTGGGAAGGTAACAGGGTGCTGCTCCAGGAATCTCAATCATCAGCCTTCTGGCTCCAACCAGTTTGGGGTTCACTTGCTTGCGCTCAGCCTGAAGTTACCATCCTCCACCTGGGTGGGGGCCTGAGTTCCTGTAGAAGAGCTCAGAGATACGCATCAAATTGTTATGCACTCCCCCAGGAGGAACCCGGACCAGCTACCATCGGCTGCACTACTGTTTCTTTCTGCATCCCCTCACTCCTCTAATTAGTAGCTATTTGAATCTGCCCTTTGGAACTCAGGGTAAGTCTAGGAGGCTGAAACCTCTGTCCGATAAACAAGAAATGGGGGACACGGAAAGGCCTGTGTACTTAGGAGGGCCCCACAGGGTGCTGCTCAGTTTCGGAAATAGTTACCTGGGTGTTTCTATACTAGGTTTGATGAAGAGTGGAAAGTTGTGGGAAAATGTGGAGCTAAGGGTAGTCAACTGGAGGAAACCCAGCAAGACCTGTTCACTGTGATTCCCTCCAGCATCCCTCCATCTGCAGAGGTAAGGATGCTCCTTTCCTCGGTCTGGGGAGGGCACCTCTCACTTGAGGGTCTTATGATCTGCCTCAGGGGAAGGTCAGAGAGGCCTTCCTGCACCTATAGTTTCTCAAATTGCTTCAGCTTAAAATGTTCAATATGCTGAGGTATCATAGTTTGGGGTAGAGTATCCTGAACCCCATAACCATTGCCATACTGCCTACCTGTGTCAGAATTGATTCTGCAACTTGGCAAAGATGAACCTGAAATGTGAAGTCACTGTGGCCCATAGCTGAGAGAAGCTGGGAACATCAGTCCTACCTTCACCCCCTCCATGACCCCTTATTCGTCCTTCAGAAATCTGGGCTCAAAAGGGGACCCCTTTCTTTGCCATGTGTTTTAGAAGTTTCCTGTGGTGTAGTGACAAGACTGAGACTAACCTTTTGCAAATTCAATTTTGCCATCTGTGGAGTGAAACAATATCCACTAAACAGGTTGTGAGGTTTAAATGAAATACATTTATAAACTGCTATTTTCTAGGGTAAGGTAAGCTAGCTAAGGCTGAGTTGGAGGACTGTGATTGGTATTAGATTTCCTTGACCGCGAGGCATTTCCTGTAAGTGCAGGCTGACTTAGCTTTAGAGCTTTAGATTTGTGACGGGGATTGGGCCACGTGGCAGTCTCCATTTTGTGGAGCCCAATATAAGAATTAACTTTAACGCTGCCTGAGACAGTGTCTGGCTGACTCTTTTTTTTTAATCTTTTGGCCACACCATACAGCATGTGGGATTTAGTTCCCCGACCAGGGATTGAACCCACACCCCCTGTATTGGAATCGTGGAGTCTTAACCACTGGACGGTGAGGGAAGTCCCCCTGGCTGATTCGTAATAAATGGTTTTCTTGTTACTGCTGTCTTTGTGGTTGTTTGGGAGGACTTGTAGTGATCATCCCTGGTGATAAGACTTTCCTACTCTGCTAAAAAACCCCAAGGACACCAACAAGGTTAAGAACAAATCCTCAGTGAAAATTAGCAGTTCCTACAACTAATTTATGATCTTATAATGAAAGAATGAGAGCAAACAATAGTACAAACTGTAGAACACTATGGCAAGACTCCAGGATGATATTAAAAAGGATTGGCATTGTTTTATAGAAGTTATAATCAGCTGATGGTCATAGTGGACCACAGCACTGAAAAATGTGGTGTTAAAAAAATTAACATTTTTTCCTCCCTCACCTCCACTTAAAGATTCCCCTGCTCTTAGGTTTGTTTTGTTTTTTTTTAATTTAAATTATTAAGCTTTCCACATAAAAAAAGCACTTCAGCCATGATGATTATTTTTAGTAGGTACTAATGGGACAACTTGTGAACACCCTTTTAGCCACACTGTTCTCTCATGACTGTGATTAATGACCTCCCAGCATTTCTTTGTTCACCAACGTCACATATTGGTGTACTCCAGATTTACTGACATGGGAAAAATTATGTAATATCTTTCTCAGTTGCAACTCTCCCATCCAGCTTTAAATAGTTCACTCAATTCTATCTACCCTCGAAGTACTTTTTAAAAATCTATGCTATGGGGAACCCTCTTGCACTGTTGGTGGGAATGTAAATTGATACAGCCACTATGGAGAACAGTATGGAGGTTCCTTAAAAAACTAAAAATAGAACCACCATATGACCCAGCAATTCCACTACTGGGCATATACCCTGAGAAAACCATAATTCAAAAAGTCATGTACCACAATGTTCATTGCAGCTCTACTTACAATAGCCAGGACACGGAACCAACCCAAGTGTCCATCAACAGATTAATGGATAAAGAAGATGTGGCACATATATACAATGGAATATTAGTCAGCCATAAAAAGAAACGAAATTGAACTATTTGTAGTGAGGTGGGTGGACCTAGAGTCTGTCATACAGAGTGAAGTAAGTCAGAAAGAGAAAAACAAATACCGTATGCTAACACATATATATGGAATCTTAAAAAAAAAAAAAAAAAAGGTATGATGAACCAAGGGGCAGGACAGGAATAAAGACGCAGACGTAGAGAATGGACTTGAGGATACGGGGAGGGGGAAGGGTAAGCTAGGACGAAGTGAGAGAGTAGCATTAACATATATACACTACCAAACGTAATAAAATATCTAGTGGGAAGCAGCTGCATAGCACAGGGAGATCAGCTCGGGGCTTTGTGACCACCTAGAGGCGTGGGATAGGGAGGGTGGGAGGGAGGCTCAAGAGGGAGGGGATATGGGGATATATGTATACATATAGCTGATTCACTGTGTTATACAGCAGACACTAACACAACATTGTAAGGCAATTATACTCCAATAAAGATGTTAAAAAATAAATAAAATTAAATAAATAAATAATTAATTAATAAAAATAAAAATCTATGCTATGTATTTGCATGTGTTTAATGCTAAGTTTGGTTACTGGTTTCTCTCCTAAAAGAGAAATTCAGCATTTATCCTAAAAAGCAAAATCTCTTTAATTATAAAACACATCAGTTAATCAAACAAAAGTCAACAAATGTGTTTTGTATTAAAGAGAATTGCTTTATTAAATAAATGTTAAGAGGTTTGTGTTTTAAAATGTTCCAGTGACATACAGTGACAATGTTAGACTTTATCTCAGCCCTCGGGGTCTGGAAAACAGCAAAGGTTAAGAAATACCTCCGTCCTTTTGTTTTCTGGGGAATGGCTTACTTACTTCAAAGGATCACCTTCCCCATATTACTTCCATAAGACTTGTGGGTTTACCCAGGACAATGTCAGATATGACCCTCCACATTCCCCTTCACTGCCATAAATGATTAGCTTATGGTTGTATCCACTGACCAGTCTGGACAAAATGCCTGCCGACAGCATCAGAATGCCAACCCCTCTTCACTGACCCCTCCAGAAAATCAGCTGACCCCAAGGAAAGACATTTCCTGCTCAGCTGTTGGATCATACCACCTGCTCATCCCTCTCTCCCATATCTAGTTCTTTCTAGCCTTATTTACCTGTCCTTATATAAGAAAATTCCTTTCTCCCCAGCCTTTGAGATCTTATAGTCAGACTGTTCTAAGTTCTCTCTGCCTAATGCAATGGTCCCCTCCACTTATTGCAATAATCCTTCTGAATTAAGGTCTTTCCTTACCTAAATCCCATTTAGTTTTTATTTGACAATGGAAATCTGGGTAAAAGTTTTAAACAGTACCATGGTTAAGAATCTTTGACTCCTAAATCCCAGGATCTAAAAAAAGTTTCCTTTCTTTTTATACCCTCCCCACTATTTTTTTTTTCTTAATTTAATCTATTTGCAACGAAGTTAACAATAAAGTGCTTCTTGAAGGAAGAAGGATATTAACAAATGATAAAACAACAGGCAGGCAGGCAGGAGAGAGGAAGTCTCCTTCACTTTTAGCCTATATGAAAATGGTACAATGGGTGGGTATTTGTGTCCACGTATATACAAGCTTCAGAGGTTTGGATTCATGTCACCTGATTTCTTTTTGTTGGTTTTGCACCAGCTCTCAGAGCCATCTCATTATATCTTGCACTCCGAGCGCCACCTGATCATGGTCTTCTCACTGCATTTCAAATTTTAATGTGCAAAAGAGTCTCCCGGAGGGTTTGTTAAAACACAACTTGCTGGACATCACTCTCAGTTTCTGATTTTGGTGGAGCCTGAAATTTTGCATTTCTAACAAATTTCAGGGCAATGCTGATGGTGCTGATGGCCCCCACCTTGAGTCTATTCATTATTCGGCCATCCTCAGCCAGGGAGTCCCAACCCCCTGGCCAGGGCAGCCATCCCCAAGGGAGGTGTTGGTATCAGGGGAGATGCTGTATGATGTGGGTAGGGTGATGGCTGCAAATACATCCTCAGGGTTAGTTTTTCACCTCCTAGAGTCTCTAGGACAGGAAGAAATGCAAAAAACTAGGCCCTTTCAAATACACTTTTTTGAGCTTTGAGTAGCTAACAGCTTCAATCTCAAGCACCTCCTGCAATGGGAGGAGAAAGGAGGCGTTGGCTGGACAGCTGCCAGTTCCCAATGCCTTTCAAACATTACAACTGGGCTCTGGGGAAGGCAGATTAGGTTTTGCTCCCCTGGGATGCAAACTGCAGCATCTGCAATAAATTTGAGGAGGCGGTTACCCTGATAAACACCACTTCCCTTGTACAGCTCCAGCTGCGATTTAATGCTCCCATCCTGATGTACCAAGAAGGGTCCATTTTGTAGCTTCAAGAAATAAAAGCACCAAGCTTAGCCTGACAGGGAAGGAGCCTGCATCCTGTTATTCTCTTAAAGCCCCCCTTAAGGGGATAAGGCTCCCACGGGCCCTGGGTCCACCCAAAACATTGACCAGTGGCTAGACTATTCATGAAAGCAGGGCTGACTCACCCACTAGGCAAAGGAGGCTTAGTGCCAAGGGCTCGATCTTGTGAACACATTAAGCGCCACTGAATTGGACACTTTAAAAGGGTGAATTTCATGGTATGTGAATTATATCTCAATTTTTTTAAAAAACAAATAAAATTGCCTTTAATAGCTACACAACCTGAAAAAAACAAAACCAACCAAGCACGTTCTGGGAGTCTAAAAGTTGAACGTGACTTTGTCTCAGCCAGCAGGCAATTCATAGGAAAGTTGGAGAATCCTCAAATTCTGCCAAGCCACAGCCCACCTGCCAAACTCAAACCTATGGGTCAGTATGAGTGTGACTGCCCTTTCAAGCAACCGGGTCTCCAGACATTTAGAAACAGCCTAACTGGAAGCTATACCTATGTCTTAAAAGTTAACTTCATATCCCTTCTCCAGTGAGTACCAGATAGAAGCCTCTTAAAAACCCACTTCTCTTAGCAGTTAATCCTGAAGTGGGATAGTGAACAAAACTCACACTAGAAATACTAGCCAAAAGTGGTGTGACAAAACCAATCAAGCCTATGAAAAGTCTGCTTGATTTTATTAGACCTGCACACTGGACACATCACCCACAGAATTAATACAATAAAACAGGCCATATTTTCAGTTGTGTTCTAGACTAGGGATGATTTTCCTATGGGTGAGAAAAAAATGGCAGAACTTGGCATTAGACATTTTGAGTTTAAACTCAAGTTTTGTCATTTAGATTCTGAAAGTCAGTTTCATCAACTATTAAATGGCAATATTAATAATTACCACCAAAGAGACTTATAGTAAAGAAGAGATGTGAAAAATCCTGTCACTGATTCCTTCCTGCATGGAACTGAGTGCTTGTTCTGAGTCCATTTTAAGCCAGTTTGAGGCCAGGTTGCAGTTTTCCACATCTTATGATAGTGTTGTACAGGGTGATCATGGTCCAAGGCCAGCCAACCGCAGCCCTTGCTGAGTCTATCCTTGACCTCAAGTAAACTTTTAATAATATTGTTCTCACTTAAGAATCCTGGAAATCAGACACATTCTGGATACGAGAAAAGAGGAAAAGGAAAAAATTTCATTCTCCCCCAAGCTACCCTTCACCAACATATATGTACACACTTTTACAGGGTTCACTCTAGAAATTTCAAAATAATCTGATTTGTCTTTGGAAACTTGCCATCTCCTGCAAGTCTCTAACTTGGATTAGGTGTTCAAGCAGCCCTCCTAACTCTTCCCCTTCTGAACAAATATTCTGAAAGTTTCAAGTCTCTCTTTTGTTTTCCACACAAGGGCTCCCAGGAACAGGAATCTTTGAAGTACCAACTATGAGGAAGGATGAGAAGTAAAAGCATCTTCTTATGGGACCTCACAGATCAGTCAGTGCATGAGGGGACCGCCATCTTGTACACACACACACCTCACAGCCCACACAATTCAAAACCCAGACTGAGCTTTTGTTACTCAATGACATCACATTTATCACATCGATGGGACCTCAAAAATAGAATCCCCCCAAATAGCCTTTTCTCGAAGTCTCTAACTATACCTTAAACTGGAACACTAAGAGCCCTTCAGAGTGACTAATTCACAAGCCAAGGAGGAGATTCTAGGAGCTTTAAATAATATTTCATTAAATTCTAGCTTAGCAGAGCTCTCATGCGATTAACCTTACACATTTCCAAGTCTATTATTTGGTTTTTGAGGAGGCAGGGAAAATGCTGTAAGGATTCATATGCTCATGATCGATAGAGCATTAAATATTTTTTAAAATGTTATGTCAGGGACTTTCCTGGTGGAGCAGCGGTTAAGAATCTGCCTGCCAATGCAGGGAACACGGGTTCGATTCCTGGTCCAGGAAGATCCCACATGCCACGGAGCAACGAAGCCTGTGCACCACAACTACTGAGCCTGCATGCCCCAACTACTGAAGTCCGCGTGCCTAGAGCCTGTGCTCTGCAACAAGAGAAGCCACCGCAATGAGAAGCCTGCGCACCGCAACGAAGAGGAGCCCCTGCTCACAGCAACTAGAGAAAGCCCGCGCGCAGCTACGAAGACCCAATGCAGCCAAGAAAAAAAAAATGTTATGTCAAAGTGCTACATTAAAACCTTAATTAGCCAGAATACCAGGACACCGTGAATAACTTGTTAATTCATTTATTTTAAAATGAAAATTACCAAAAATCCTTGGTTTTCAACAATAGCTGCAGAAGGTCTCTCTGAAATACAATTTTCTTTTTTTATTTTATTTTATTTTTATTGAAGTATAGTTGATTTACAATGTTGTGTTAGTTTCTGGTGTACGGCAAAGTGATTCAGTTAGACGTATATATATTAAAATACCTTATTCTAATGACTTTCAAGGTTGTTTTTATCTTCATGACCCTTTCTTCAAACAAAGTGCTATGTGGAAGCTAATCCATGATGGCTGCAAAGCAGAGCTGCTGAGGTTGGAGTGGGCATTGGTGGTTCAGGCCCTGCCCACTCAGCTGCCTCTTCCCCTCTCCAGGGCTGTGAGATTTTCCACCCTAGAGGTACTAAAGAGGTGCTTCAGAATTCATGGAACACAGTAAAGCACAGTTTGAAAACCATAATTGTTAGCCAATTTCCCCTCTCCGATACAGTTTCAGGAGGATTGCTATTTTTTTTTTTAATGAATTGGATTTATTTATTTATTTATTTATTTATTTATTTATTGCTATACAGTAGGTCCTTGTTGGTTATCTATTTTAAATATAGCAGTGTGTACATGTCAATCCCAAAATCCCAATCTATTTTTTAATTAATATTAATAATAGCTACATTTACTACAGGTTAACTATAAACCAATTCTGCGCCAAGAGCCTTACTTGTTCAAATTACCTCAATTAATCTTGACATCCAGCCATGAGCATTTACTCACAGCCACTGTATTATCCTTTCAAACAAGATTCGCTCTGCCTCCAGTTCCTTATTTGAACAAGGCAGAATTGTGAACTAGATGAAATAGATAACTTTTGCCTTTACCTCTTATATCTTCTTCTTTTGCTCTCTCTCTTGGAGCCTCAAGCTCCAGGTATTATCTGTATTTGTGCCATCATTTTTTTTGTGTGCCTATTTACCAAGTGTTCACTTCATATCAGACATTGAGGCTACCAAGATATGAGAAAATCCTTGACTTCCAAGAGCTCAGTCCAGAGGACGTTGCCCAGATGCTAGTTTGCTCATTTCAGAAAACAGCTGTGCTCAAAGCATTGACACAGTTCAAATTTTCTTGGGGGAAAAAACCCAATTTCAAATATTTAAATAAAGATCCACAATATTTTATCTGAAACCCCTGGTGCCAGATCTGTTTCAGAATTTAGAATTTTTCAGATTTTAGAAAGGTAAGGTGGTACTTATACCACTGTATCTGTCAGGATGGACTAGATTATGCTCCAATAACAAATATCTCCAAAATCTAAGTTGATGGGGGCTCTGCTCTCCATCTCTTCCAGGTCCAGGCTGTCAGAGCAAAGACTGTCCAGAGCATTGCTGGTCAGCGTTCCAGAGGGAAAGAGTGAAAGCTAATTGCAAACTGCCTCCTAAAACTTTGGCTCGGAAGTGACATATATCACATCTGCTCACATTTCATTGGCCAAATCAAGTCACATGGTCAAACCTAAATTCAGAGGGGAAGGGAAGTGCCAACCCTACAATGTGCCCAGAGAGTGGAGAGCAGGAAATACTTGATACACAGCCCTTTGGATTTCCATACCATGTATTATGTAACAGAGTCTGCCACAGTAGAAGGAATAGGAAAACCCAATACCTGTGCCACAAAAACTGTGAATATTTACACTGGGGTGGGTGGTTGTAAAAAGAGATTATGTGTGACCTCACATTGGTTCAGTTCCGGTCTTGTACACAAATGAGTTTGGGGGCCAAACTTACAAAATTCTGTTTTTCAAGCTTTGGGCATTTCAGGCTTAAGATAGAGGATGGCAGACATGTGCTGTGGTCAGAGATTTCTATTTTTGCTCAGTTTTATATTTATTTTATTCTATTATAATTTGATTCTTTTCCATAAAGACACCACCCGCTTGCAAAATTAAATGTAGAGGCAGTGTAGCCATGACCTTGAACCCTGAAGATGGACTTCCAGCTCTGCCACTTATTTCTTGAGTGTAAATAATCTTGGTTGGTGCCTGGGCATCAAGATTTTGCAAAGCTCCCCGGGTGATACCAACGTACAGTCCCATTAGAAAGCCACTGCTCCTATGGCATTTCCTGAAACATGGAACCAGCATTCTCTAGTTGGAAAAAACAGTGTATACATTTTTCAGCTCTCTTTCCTCAGCAATAGCACACAAAACTTTCGTGTTTTGCTCTAAGAGAGGAAGGGAGGGAACTTTGGAGCATAATCATGGTTTGGGGACATAGACGCTGCTACCCTCAGCTTATTGGGAGGTGTTGGCTCAGAGAGCGGCTTCCTGTCCTATTTGCCACCATGGCTCAAGGTTCAGGGTGCAAGGACTAGCAACTGCTCTTGGTGGCCTTAGTCCTACCTCTGGTGGGTGGTCATGGAAGCAGCAGCCTACAGATTATCTGAGCATATTCTGCTGGTACTGGCCTCTCCTTGGGAGAGCTGTTTTGCTCACCTGCCATTTTCAAGTTAGCCTCATACATTGACTGCACTGTGTAAAATCAATGTTCTATTAATTTTACACAAAATTACAAATGCTAAGATCCCACCAACTCCTGGAAATATATGTATTGATAAAGTCTGAAATGAGAGTAAAATTTGTATGACAAGAAAGGAAAACAATGATTATAAGACCCAAGTTAGTGGGCCCTGAGAAAGGGTGAAGCAAGTAAAATCATTTAAATGGCCTACAATGTCTGGGTCAAATTACAGAAATAAGTAATGGAAACCCCTCACACTACCCTTTTTTATTTTTTAAAATTTATTTATTTATTTACTTTATTTGGTTGCACCAGGTCTTAGTTGTGGCAGGAGGGCTCCTTAGTTGCAGCTTCAGGGCTCCTTTAGTTGTGGCTCACCGGTTCCTTAGTGGCAGCATGTGGGCTCCTTAGTTGTGGCAGGTCGGCTCCTTAGTTGCAGTTCCTGGGCTCCTTAGTTGTGGCATGCGAACTCTTAGTTGTGGCATGCATGTGGGATGTAGTTCCCTGACCAGGGATCGAACCCAGGCCCCCTACATTGGGAGAGCGGAGTCTTATCCACTACGCCACCAGGGAAATCCCACACTACCCTTTATTAATGCTTAACTGCAGTGTTCAGGTAAAGGTGATGGAAGAAACAAGATATTTATTTACTTTCACTACTGAAACGCCAATAAAACTACTGTAAGAGTATTAAAAACATCTAGTCTCAAAATAACAAGAATTGGACAGGGAATAAACAACAGCAACAAAAATTTGGAAGCTGGAAAGCAGATGGGTTAAGAAGTTGGAAAGTTAGCAGACCAAAGGAAGCTGCGTCCTAAACTGACAGTGGGAAAAGCCACAATGCAGCTCAATTTATATCACAGACCAGGGGTCAGAAAATAAAGTTTGACTGAAACACAGAAACACCCATTTATTTCAGTATTGTTTATGGCTGCTTTCATGATACAGCAGCAGAGTTGAGCAGTTGTGAGCAGTTGTGATTTTATAGTTCAGCAGTTGTATGGTCCACAAAGCCTAAGATATTTACTATCTGGCCCTTTAGAGAAGCTTGCAGATCCCCACCATAGATTACTCCAAAGGTGCAGGAACTGGCAGTATCAAGTACCTCAGGGAGTTGGTGAGAAGGTGAAGTTATAAAAAAGATGGTTAGTTAAAAGTATGTGTAAGAAGCAATTAAATTTCCAGTTTCCCAGATCTTGTACAAAAGGAACATCCAGAGATTAAATACAAAAGGGGAGAGGGGTTCATAGAAATTAAAAATAAAGAGCTCAATGAATGGGTTAGAACATAAGATTAAATGTTCCAAAACCAGGGGGAAAAATATAAAGAACCAGTCTAATAGTTCAGTATCTGAATATAGTAAGATATCTAGAAAGTAAAAAGAAAATGGGAGACAGGAAAGCATTGATGAAATTATTTTTTAAATGTCAGGTACTGAAGAGCATGGATGTTGAGACTGAATCTGCCCAGTGAATGCCCAGCAAAATGGATGACCAGAGACCCAAACGAAGCCCTGTCATCATGAAAGAGCAGAACAGAGAAGATCCCTCCAGCTTCCAGAGAAAAAAACCAGGTCAAAGCAAGGGATCAAGAATCAGAACAGCTTTGGTCTTCTCAACAGCAGTACAGGTTTCTGAAAGATATACATGGAAGCAATGCCTTCAAAGTTCCAAAGGAAAATGGTGCCACCTGCTTGGCACAGAGAGATATTCAATAAATGTTTATTAAACTGCAACAAATTACCAACCTCATTCCTGATTTGTATTTTCTTTTTTTCCAAGTCCCCTAGAGGAATATTACATGGACAAAATATCTCAGGACTATAAACACCCATGTTCATTCCATCTTGCCTGGCACAGCTGTAGGATTCCAGAGGTGACCACTGTATGAATAGATATACCTCCATCTTGTCCGACCACTACTATCTTTCACCTGGACCTTTTCATTACCCTCCTAACTGGTCTCCCTGACTCTACTCTTGCTCCCTTAATCTTATCTCCTCACAGCAGCAAGTGAAAAAAAGTTGCATCAAGTCAATCTCCTACTTGATATTGTCCAATGACCAACCATTGCTTTTATAATAAATTCTGTACCATGGGCTATGAAGTCCTGCATGACTGGACCCTTGGCTACTTCTCCAGCCTCATCTCACTCGCTAAGTTTCTGGTCTTTTCTTCGTAGAATGTGCTATGCTCCTTCTTGCCACGGGGCTACTGCACAGGGCGTTTCTTCTACCTGGAACTCTCATACATCACTTTCACACAGCTGCCTCCTTTGTATATTTCAGCTCCTAGCTTGAATATGACATCCTCAGAGAGGCCATTCCTGAACACTTGGTCTAAAAGAGCTTCCTACTTCATTTATTCTCACACATACTATGGTTTTCTCTTCCTTCACAACACACTGCACAGTGTAGCTACTTATTTTATTGCGTGTCTCCACATGAGTGTAGACTCTGCGAGGGCAGAGATAATGCCTGCTTTGTACATCATTGTTTCCACAGTGTTGACCATGCTATGTGCTCAATAACGCTTGTTTAAAAAAGAAGGAAGGAAGGGTAGGAGAGATGGATAAAGTTTAATTCTCAGCTCAGCATGGGTAATTTCATGTACTAGACTTAGGTCATTGTAGTGATTTGAGATTCCAGTATGGAATTCTGCCCAGATTTCTGGTTTTGAGACATAGGAATTCATCTGAAATTCTAGACTATCATCTACAGCACCTAAGTATTCTAGCATCACTTTCTGCTCAATTATCAAGATTCTCCAGCTTGTCCTTCACTTTTGGCAGAAGGAAAGGTCCCAGATTTCAAAATCCAACCATTTGTTTTTCCCACTTATCAGATGATGACGATTGCTGGCTTAGATTTTCCCCTGTTAAAAAGTTGATCCCATTTATATGAAATATTCAGAATCAGTAAATCCAAAGAGACAGAAAGCATATTTTACTGGTTGCCTAAGTCTGATACTTGGCTGCAGGGGCTGGGAGGAGGGGGAAAGAGGAAGTGACTGTTCAGTGGATAAGGGGATTCCTTTGGGGAGATGAAAACATTCTGGAACTAGCTCGATCTGGTGGTTGCACAGCATTATGAATATACTAAGTGCCCCTGAATCGTGCACTTTAAAATGGTTAAATTGGTGAATTTTTAAAAATTCATTATTTATGAATTTTGCCACAATAAAAAAACTGATCCCATGTGCTTTCCTTTTACTTATTCTAAAAATAAGAGACCAGTATTACTGAAGACAATCTAATCCTTAACACCACTTTGTTAGACACAAAAATCTGGTCCTAAATGGATAATAAACCTCATTATGTTTAGGGAAAACTTTCATTTTCTCATTTCCAGTTGATTTCATGAGGTAGGAGGTTACTACTTTTGCCTTAACTCTACTATAGCCAGAATACTACTTGTGTTTCCTCTGTGCCTTAATTTGTAGTTAATGCTTTTTAAATTAAATACTATTATTTATTTTATTATTTAAGTAATGATACATTTACAAATGTATCTTGCAACTACACATCAACATAATCATCCAGAAAATTTCCATAGGGTAAGAGTTTGAAGCAAAGTTACTGTTAAAATGCAAAATCTAGCACAGATTTCCACTACAGTACCACTCTTTCAAAGATAGGTTTACACTGGGAAGAGGCCTTTCTCTTGCTATTTTACATGCATTAAAACCAGAAGCCAATTTGCAATAATGTTTAGCCTTTGCCCATCTCCAAAGCTTTAGCATTCATATGCATCTAGGTGGTGTGTTTTCCTCACTTCTCCACTGCACATTTCCTCCTGGAAGCCTCTGGTCACAACTGATGACTGGCGATTGATGTTTAACAGGGCTCCTCTTGGCTTCACACGCACACTGCCTTAGGAAGGAGGAAGAAGACCTGATGTTCTCAGCACAAGAGAAAAGCCTTCTCAACTTGCAGAGTGATAAAGATGTCCCTCCATAATAAGTGCTAAAAATAACTGCCATGCCTTCAATCTCCCTTGCCTAAGTCCTCTAAACTAGGGGATAAATCTAGAAGCTTGCTTGAAGCCGACTGGATTTCTTCAGACTTTGAACACCGGATTTATTCCAACAAAGGTACTGCTCTCTTTAAGCTTTTAAATACTTGAGGCTGAAGTGTTTCGTAAGCAAATGAAACATCATCCATGCTCCTCATTTTGGAACGAGCCTTCATATATGTGAGCTGTTTTTCCTTCTCAGGAAGGAGTGATGTGTAAGAATTACCTATGGATATGAAGTGGCATATGGCTAACTGTGGGGGAGGAAGGGCAGAATGCTTCTATATTTCATCACGTGCTGGGGGCCGTGGGGAATGCAGTTACTAGCAAATACCAGAATGGCCTACAGGTAAACATATGGCATTTCTCACAATAATCATCTCCTAAAACCTTCTGAAAGTACTGTAAAAAATTCAGCAATAGTTTATTGTACTGCTAGAAATTCAGTGTCACAAAGGGCCAAAGTTTACTGACAAACTAGTATATATGGATGAACTTGACCTTCAGCATTCACAAGAAAAGACCAGTTGCATTGCATGTAATTTGTCTTGCCTGTGTTTTGTTGTTCGCATAATATAGAGATTCCTCTTCCTCTACAAACAAATTAAACAATGGCGACAAAAACTATCTTGGGTAATAAATTGCTACTAACTACAAGGATATCATTCATCCCTTCATCATTTACTCTATAGATATTTATTGACGCTCTGCCATATATCAGACTTTGTCCTAGGTTGGGGCTACAGCAGTGGGAGAGATAATCATTGTTCATAACTTCAAAGAGTTTATAATCTTGCAGGAACACAGATATGTAAGTAATTACAAACAAACAATTGTTTTAGAAAAGATGAAGGCTTCCTTCATCAAGTTATTGTCTCAAAATACTAAATACTACCCAATTATGTTTGGCAAGAACACATTACTTCCTCATATAGGAACAGAAAACATTTCCCCAAACGCACTCTTCACATTCATAATGAAGGTCCATCTCCCTCATGAGTTAAGTAAACCACCCTTACCATGAAGACTTTCCTGGGAGGGGCTATAGTTTATAAACCACTGTCCCAAGCAGCCAGAGAGATGTTCTCCATTTCTCAATAACTTTTGTACTGGTGTTGTGCTTGGAGATATTGAATGTCAAGATGTTCCTTCCAGCCCTAAACTTCCTGTTTCTATTCTAGATCAACTGCCATGCAGGTTGGTAGAACCACGCTTACGTGTGAACTCAAGCACACTTTCCTATTTTAAAAGTTAGGGAGACTCACGTAAGGCAAGCAAACAGACAAAATCCCAGCAACTTCAAGTCTTGGTACCCGATGCCGTGACCCAGTAAGTATGCAGTGGTCCTTTCATCTAGCCAGCACAGTAGACTAAATCCACACCTCTTGCTTGAAATTCTTTGAAATTGAGATTATCAGGTAGCAGACTGGTTGCCTGGCATTATCAAACCATCTTGATAAGCTCATCCCCCTTTAAGTATGACTGGCAATGGTCCAGGAGAGCTGGGTACATGCCATGAATAAGCCAGAACTACTTAACTGAAATAAAAATTCCACACCTTAAGCTCTCTTCTGAAGAGTTTAATTTAAAAAGAAAATTAGCACAGAGGCAAACATAAACAAAAGGGCAAGGTTATTGCATGCTTAGCACCAGATTTATCAACTGAATCATAATTAGAAGCCCTGCCACTGAAATAACGCAATTTGATGCTACATTTATTCTAGCATTATATTGATCGTCCCTAAAGAAACAAAGCTAACCTCAATAATGTCAACAAATATTTTGGAAACTCAGTTTCAATCCTACGAATGCATATGATTAGTCCCCCCAGTCGACAGTGGGTGGGTACAACTGGTTTCTGAAATAGAATTGATGGTGGAGGCACTGAGAAACAATGAGGGTTTTGATCCTCTGGAACTTCTTGGCACTGATTTGTTGTGGGAAGAATTGAAAATCATTTTGCAGCAATAAAATATAATGTTTGATTTTCTGCTGACTTTTTCCTGGTTTACTGCAACTCCATGCATCTGGAAAACTTTCAATGATCAAAATGAAAGATATTTCCAACGAATCATTTGAGGTTGCTGAGATAGCTCATAGCTTAAACACAATAGAGGAGAACAGCCAATGGGAAGAGAGGGGACTGCCATGAAAGGCAGGAAGCCCATCTTCATGAGCAGCATCGCAAGGGTATGGTTAGTACAAAACAATAAATACTGCTGATGAGCCATCTTTCAAGAGGAAGAAACAATTCTTTTTTATGATCCATGAATAATGAGGCCAATCTGAAACTGGCAGCCTTTTACACAATTGGTGCAGATGTCTCCATGTTAGAATCTAGGGTTGGGACTTATACTGGCAGTGTTTATCTTTCTCTTTTGTGGAAACGTGTACCTGACTTTGGAGCGTCCGAGCCCTCAACTCCTGTGTATTACATCAAGCTGACATTTTGGGATTTGGTCTTATGAATAATACATAGGCATTCACTGAGCAACTGCTATGTGCCAGGCACTATAGGGTGGCAGTGAGAAAGCAATGCCTCCGCTTTCAGTGGAGACAAATTATAAACAGGAAACCAACCATTCAATGTACACATCAAGAAGAAACTTAGAATGATGGGGATGCTATTTTAGCAAGGGTGACTCTGGGGAGAGAGGCAGAATTTGAGCAGGCCTGTGAATGGAATCAGCGGCAAGTCCTGCCAAAGATGTGAGTTCCAGGCAGAGGAAGATATGGGGAAAGAGTGGGCTGGGCAAAGGTACCTAGGAACATGCTTGTCAAGTTCAAGGCATTTTTAAATGTTTCTTGTTTTATTCTTTGGTCCTCTTGAGACCTCCATTTGTTCAAACAGGAGAACGGTACTTGCTTTGGGTATTTAGTATCTGGAACCTGGTTTGAGACACTCAACTCAAAGTAGTGAATGTTGAAGAATTTCATTGCACATTATACAGCTGGAGATTTCTGCTTTAAAATGACATTGGGACAGTTGACCAGCCTCTTAATTTGAATAACATTTTCCCAAAAAGTTATCAATATTCCCCCAGCATGTAAAAAAAAAAATTATTTATTTATTTGGCTGTGCCGGGTCTTAGTTGAGGCACGCGGGATCTGGTTTCCTGACCAGGGATCGAACCCGGGCCCCCTGCATTGGGAGTGAGGAGTCTTAATCACTGGACCATCAGGGAAGTCCCTCCCCCCCGCATTTGATATACTTTTTTAAAAAATATTTTTTCCCTATTAAAAAAAATGTATTGAAGTATAGTTGATTTACAATGTTGCTGATATACTTTTTGTATGCTGCCTGAATCATTACTATAACTGGTAGTATTTAATTTATAATATTAAAGCAATTATGGTATCTTAAATTAGAAAATTTATGACTTTTAGGATTCCTAGCATAGGAAAGAGAGAAAGGCAAAGGTTAGAAAAAGTTAAGCAATGGAAATAATGTGATTTATGAATGTATAATTATTTAGTAAAGATGAAATGTATATACTGATTTAAAAGCTTTTTAATCTTAAGTTTTTCAGTGAATACCTCATCTTTCTTTTTTTTAAAATTTAATTAATTAATTTGGCTGCATTGGGTCTTCGTTGCTGCGCGCGGGCTTTCTCTAGTTGCGGCGAGCGGGGGCTACTCTTCGTTGCGGTGCGCGGGCTTCTCATTGCAGTGGCTTCTCTTGTTGCGGAGCATGGGGTCTAGGAGTGCGAGCTTCACTAGCTGCAGCACGTAGGCTCAGTAGTTGTGGCTTGTGGGCTCTAAAGCGCAGGCTCAGTAGTTGTGGCGCACAGGCTTAGTTGCCCTGCAGCATGTGGGATCTTCCCGGACCAGGGCTCGAACCACTTTGAGATCCTTAACCACTGCGGATTCTTAACCACTGCGCCACCAGGGAAGTCCCAACCTCATCTTTCTTAATTCATGCCTACAGTAGTTTTATCTGCTAGATTAGAATTCAATTTTAAAAAAGGAACTAAACGTCATTAATATTTCTTTATAACAAGTCTCCCACCTAAATGGCAAGGGGCAAATACAGTGTCTTCCCTGGGCTCAGGATTATGGTACATATACCCACCCTGCAATTAACAACACGATTTAATTAATAACACTACTCCATGCTGATATTATACTCTTAACAAGACAAGAAACTTTTCTCTTTTTTCTAATCTGATCCTTAAACAGTATTTCTGGTCAATTTCATTACTATGTCCTTGCTATTATCAAATCTTCTTTTTAAAGTGACTTAGGAATTCTGAAACACAGCTGACTGTGTGCACTCATGCAGTCATAAATCCATTAATCAAATATTCACTGAATACCTACACTGTGCCTCTTCTGCTCCCATTTGTTCTGCTTAAGGAAAATGACCAAAGTGCAAATTTTCAAAAATAGCCTTGAGACAGATTCAAGATGGCTGCCAATTCTTTGTCTTCTCCCATCAAGAAATGGAGGTTATTTCTCCTTCCTTGAATCTGCTTTATTGTAACTGCTTTAACTAAGAGAATGCAGCAGAAGTCAGGCCGTCCTAATTTCAGACCTGCCTTTTAAGAGTACTAACAGTTTCTATTTCCTCCCTCTTGGAACTCTCACATTCAGGACCCCAAAACCACCATGTAAGAAGTCTCATTCCCCTTCTGGAGAGACCACATGGAGAAGCCATGTGGAGGGGAGAGGCACTGAAACAACGTGGAGAGGGAGAGAGGCCCAGCCAACCCAGTGTCCCAGGTGAGCCTCCAAATGACTCTAGACCCTGTGTTATCTGACCACCACTGTGAGAAACCCCAAGGAAGGCCAGCAGAAGGGCTGCACAGCTGAGCCCAGTCAACCCATAGAACTATGAGAGAGAATAAAAGGATTGTCATTTTAAGCCCCTATGTTTTGGGATGGTTTGTTATACGGTAACAAATAATGAAATAACCCTCAGTGGAATTTGGGGGCTCACCAATGAGACGCTCCCACACATACGCTGCACTCAGAGTATTTCTGAGGTCAGCATAACACAAGAGGCAATGTATGGTTGTGTAACCTGATGGTTACAAAATGTCTGCCTTTTACAGAAGGGACTCACTGAAAAGGATTCACTCCCCTCCCTCTAGTAATGAGCTGGTTATTCTGGGAGCCAGATAAAGGCAGCCCATTAGGCATCCCCTGCGAGGGTGCTGGGGTAGCTCACTGGTTGGGAAGAGACTATGGGACCCCATGGCCAAGGCACAACTATGTCTCTAGAGGCGTGCTGCAGCTTCAGCTCCGCTGCACCTCGGGCCCACCCACAGCTCATCGTCACCCCACTCCCCAGGCACAAGCAGACTGACAGTAATTGTCTCATACCCTTCAGAGCCACTAGAGTTGCCTTTCTTTTTTTTAATTGAAGTAGAGTTGATTTACAATATTGTGTTAGTAGAGTTGCCTTTCTGATGTACAAAGCAGGCCATGTCGGTTCCATCTTAAGGATTATCAATAATGCCTCCTCTGCCCATCCCCTGCTCCCAGGATGATGTCCAAACTCCTCAGTAAGACACAGAACGGACTCTTCACATCGTCATGTATTACTCTCCTGTGGCTGTCATAACAAATTACCTATATATAAACTTCGTGGCTTAAAAACAATAGAAATGTATTCTCCCACAGTTTTGGAGGCCAGAAGTCCGAAATCAGGTGTCTGCAGGGCTGTGCTCCCTCCAAAGACT